>NW_027507764.1:211565495-212165495 GCF_037356315.1 Lithobates pipiens
AAGTCGGAAGAAGAGGGTGGCGGTGAAGAAGAAAGCCGGGCTCCTCCGCTAGTAAAAGAGCTAGCAGAAGATAACAGAGGAGTCCGGCGAGAAGACCCCTGAAGACGGAAGAAGGAGCTGTGCAATAAACTATTTTAACCCTTGTGTGTTGTGTTTTTTTACATTTTTTTCACAGGTGAATGGGTAGGGGTACATTGTACCCCATACTCATTCACATAGGGTGGGGGGCCAGGATCCAGGGGCCCCCTTATTAAAGGGGGCTCACAGATTCCGATAAGCCCCCCGCCCGCAGACCCCGACAAACAACGGTCAGGGTTGTCGGGAAGAGGCCCTTGTCCTCATCAACATGGGGACAAGGTGCTTTGGGGTGGGGGGGCCACGCAGCCCCCCTTCCTCAAGGCACCCCCCCATGTTGAGGGCATGCGCCCTGGTATGGCTCAGGAGGGGGGGCGCGCTCGCTCGTCCCCACCCCCTTTCCTGGCCGGCTGGGTAGCGTGCTCGGATAAGGGTCTTATATGGACCCGGGGGACCCCCACGCAGTTTTTTCGGCGTAGGGATTCCCTTTTAAGTCCATACCAGGTAACGGGACCATCGATGCCTTCTTCGCTGGTCCTAGCTACCTGGAGCCACGCTCAAAATGAGCAGACTTTCCTCCGAGCGGGAAAAGTCCATTCATTTCAAAAGTACGGCGGACTAACACACACACGGCTGTATTGTCTGCCGGACTAGCACACACACGGCCGTTTTGTCTGCTGAAATGCAAGTCCGGCGGACAGATTGATGTGCAAAACTACAATCTTAGTCCGCCAGACTTTTTGGTAAAAAAAGTCCGCCGGAGCCCACACACGGGTTGATTGAAGTCCGCCAGACTTTTCCACCAGATTGTTTGATCGTGTGTATGGGGCTTTACACTGGCATTTACCACTATTTGTAGAGATTTCCTCTAATTTCCTGTTGCGTCTACAAGACCAGAAGTAAAGGAAAATCTCCCCAATGGGAAAGATTTCAATCTTACAATATACTATATAGTACTTTGTAACCACACAAAGTTTTTTATGTGTGTCACCCAGGGAGGGAAGCAATATAGACAAGTAACTCATTTAAATCTCTTGCAAAAAGATTTACTATGTATGACCATTAATGTCAACACTTGCTAAAGCCTTACGATTCTTGTCATGACAGGTGACTCCAGTTATTTGGCATGTCCAACACCGCGGAAAAAAGAAAAAAAAATCACCTCCAAAAAGACACACATTCCTTGAATTTAGTGATAAGAAGTATAGAATAGCACCTACAGTAACAAGGATTAACTCCCAATTTTTATTGATTGAGTAGGGGTGAGTTAGGGTGATTCACCATCTCTATCTGTCTTGGGGACCATTGTTACTGGGACTGAAGTACATTAAAATCTAAAATTTTGAGTTGTCACTGGGCTGGAAAATCTTCCAAAGGGAAACTTGTTTCAGGGATTAATATAGGAGAGAAGATTTGCTTTATTTTGGAGATATCTCTTCTCACTTTCTGTTGGGTCTTGAGACAGGAAGTGGTGGAAAATCTCAATGGGACATAGACAGCAAAAACAAAAAAAAAGAATAAGAGGTTTTAAAATGGAAGTATAGCAATGAAAAGTCCCCTATTCCCTCTCTAGCTAATCACTCTATGCATTACAGGAAAGTTAAATGCCCCAAATACTTACCTAAATCCGCGGTCACTTGACATATCACATCCAAAGTTATTGTTATGTTATGCTTATGTGTGCACTTTGCATTGGGTCCCCACCGGGCATCACAGGGTCCAGAGATTCCAAAAATCTTTTTATGTGAGAGAGACAGCATGGAATTTGAAATGGTTCCTCTGCATTCCAAGCATAGGTTCTCGGATCACCAATTTATTGTTTAATGCAAGTGGTTTAGTATAGTTGTGCTTGAATTAAAAAATTCTCTGCATGCATCACAATATTTAATTTTGACTGGTGTGTTTCTTCATGGAGTTTGTACAATTTTACTGTCAGTGAGTCAATCAGAGTTTTTTTTAAACTTAGTAAGGCTGGCAAAAACAAATTACCCTTAAGCCTCGTACACACGATCGGATTTTCCACAGACAAAGCCACCCTTTGGGCTCCTTCTGCTAATTTTGTGTTAGAAGTTTGGTGAGTGTTGATTTGTGCTTTTCATTTTGCGCTTTTCATTTAGCACTTTTCAGTTCTCGCTTTTCATTTCATGCTTTTCAGTTAGTTTCTGAACGGCTGTTTGTCAACCAGACATGTTGCGGAATTGCAGGAGATAACGTATTATTTATTATTGGCCTTGGAGTTATTGCTTTGACCCAAGTCCAGTCCAGGAACAGAAGGAGTTCTTGGACCAAAAATTGGTTGCTTTATTAATCGTGACCAATTATGTCATATGCCTTTGCTGTGGGAGCTCCAGGAGAATAATCCGGGTTTTTCAGAATTATCCGGATGATAGACCCCTCCTTTCACCAGCTCTTGGCATTGTTGACCCCCTATATTAACAAGCAGGGCACGTGCATGAGGCTTTTATTTTATTTTTTGGTTGAATAATAATGATTTGATTTGTTATATTTTCTATATTTTTGGATGCATAGATTGCACTTTTTGGTTAATTTCTATTGGCAGATAGCATGTCTAATTTTATTTGTTTTCTTTTTTTAATGCACAAAAAAAAATTGTGGAGAAGTATACTTGGCTATGTATTTTACTTCAAATGACTGTTTGGGAGTAGGCAGTTACATAAAAAAAATACCATGTCAAATTAACAAGGGACACCAACAGAGTTGTATCTTTGATCTTAACAAATACAGGATAATTGTGTTGTGGTAACTTGCCCTAAAAAAATAAATAAATAATAATAATATTATTCTTGATATCACTAGAAAAAAAAGCCTTTGAAAATTAGTTTGCAATTAACTTCATCAGTATCGCCAGCAAAGCAGCTTCACCATTATCCCATTAAAGAAGAAGAGAATTGTGCGCTGCATTTCTAAATTTCATAATTTGCCACGTCATGATTGTTAATTCTCCATTTCGAGAGCTAGTTTACAAGACCCACCGCTTACGACTCGTCCTTGCTTTAGAGCAGGGGTCTCAAACTGGCGGGTCTCCAGCTGTTGCAGAACTACAAGTCCCATCATGCCTCTTTTTGTGGGAGTCATGCTTGTAACTGTCAGCCTTGCAATGCGTCATGGGACTTGTAGTTTTGCAACAACTGGAAGGCCGCAAGTTTGAGACCCCTGCTTTAGAGCATACGTGTTTGTATTTTGGACTTTTATGTACATCCGAAAACCGACATTTGTCCGCAGAAAATTTATAAACCTGCCATTCAACATTTGTCCATGGAAAGTTGGCCAACAATTGTCCGATGGAGCATACAAATGGTCAGATTTTCCCATCGCAAAATCAGATCGTTTGTACGAGGCTTTAGCCTTTATAGATAAAGAGAAAATAATAAGAAGGTGTAGACTAAAGCTGGGTACACTCTAGAAGTTTTTTTTTTCACTCAACCTAGCAAGGTGAACAAAAAAAAAAACCTGAGAGATCGTTGTACTAACAAAAGAGATGTTAGTGTGGAGCTCTTCCCTGCTGTGCCTGCCACCCCCCTGCCAGAACACACTGATCAGATGCTGGTTTTCCAGCATGTCCCTTCGACAAAAGTCAGTCTTTATATTGGCATCTGTCAGAAAGACAGCTGTGCATACCGATTGATTGTCGGCCAGTTCAACAGGATATTTGGCCCGTGTCTACCCAGCCTTACTTAATGCAGAAGTAATCAATGTGCATTACTGCTTTGATTAATATTCCACTACACAAAAAATAAAGTAGGTTTATGTGGACCACCAAGTGTCATTATGGCATTGATTTGGGATATCCGGATTCAGTGATTCAACTAGTACTATATTGCACTTTTGGGTTTCAATACTATGTTATAGTAGTAGACAGATTTTAGGAGCCATTTAAACCTGAAGACTGGAGGCTACCTGTGACAGGAGGTGCTGGTGCCCTCTCCCTTTTGCATGGCTGCGAGCACTTCTGGATTTTGCTGCAGTCATATCACATGATATGTCATGTGACTGGATTATTAAATTAAAATTGAGAAGGACACTGCCACCACTGGAGAATGCTTTCATGCGCTACCAAAGTTAATATAAGCCTCAACATTACAGTCCTAGTGCCTGCTGCACCTGTAGCCTCTGTTGTACCTTCGCTATATCATTGTCTCCATTCCAGCTCTACAGCATCTGCAGCCTTATCACCACATGTGGAGTTCATTCAGTCCAATCAGTCCTTTTTTTTATTTTGCATATTTGACATTAAAGGGATAATACTCACAAGCACAAATGCAGCTGTATAATCATTAATACATTATTAAATGTATTTTTTACATGCCAGCAGCATAAATATCTGAATTCGCCTTGGCATCAGCATCTTATAGTCTAATGTACAGCCTCATGGAGGAGCTGGTAGAAGCAGCCAAGAGGGCCATTCGGGTATGCCTGCAACCCAAGAAGCATGCTAGTATGAGGAAGAGTAGAGCAAAGTGACAGAGATGGGCTCATAAGTGTGCTGCTTCTGATTTCACTGTCTATTCAAATAATAGGGGACCTTTAAGTAAAAGTGAAACTGCAGCAGAAAAATATCAGGTCCCCTTCCCTGCCAGACAGGGCTGTGTTTTAGCTCAAAGCTGTGTATATCTCAGGACCGAATAGACTGAAATACAAATCCTTTGACAGATAACACTTATACACTATATTGTCAAAAGTATCAGGAAACCTGCCTTTACACGCACAAGAACTTTAATGGCATCCCAGTCTTAGTCTGTAGGGTTCAGTAATTGAGTTGGCCCACCCTTTGCATCTATAACAGCTTCAACTCTTCTGGGAAGGCTGTCCACAAGGTTCAGAAGTGTGTGTATGGGAGTGTTTGACCATTCTTCCAGAAGGGCATTTGTTACGTCAGGCACTGATTACAATATTGTAAAGTAGTGTCACAAATCAGTGCCCACCATAGCCAGCTATCAGTGCCCATCAGTGGCAGCAATCAGTGCCCACCACTGCCTACATGTGCAACCAATCAGTGTCCATGCTGTCAATCAATGCCCATCAGTGCCACCCATCAAGGCCCATCAGTGCCCATCAGTACTGCCAGCCATGCCGTCTATCAGTGCCCATCAGCTCCACCTATCTGTGCCCACCAGTGACGCCTATCAGTTCCCACTAGTGCTGCCTATTAGTGCCTATCAGTGCCACCTAACAGTGCCCATCAGTGCCGCCTATCAGTGCTCATCAGTGCCACATATCAGTGCCACCTATCAGACTTTGTTACAAAATTTACTGACAGAAAAAAAGTAAAAAACATTCATTTTTCAAAATGTTTGGTCTTTTTTTTTTTTTTTTTAAATAAAAAACCGAGCAGTGATTAAATACCACCAAAAGAAAGCTCTATTTGTGTTAAGAAAATGATAAAAAAATTAGTTTGGGTACAGTGTAGCATGACTGCGCAATTCAAAGCGCTACAGCGCTGAAAGCTGAAAAATGGCTTGGGCATGAAGGGGGTGTAAAGCCCCATACACACTATCAGATTTTCTGCTGATTTTTGTCTTCAGATTTACCAATACCATGTAGTGCAAGGGCCTGCCTGATTGCATACACACTGAAACTCCTAAGGTTTGACCTCATATTATATGGTTTTGGTAAATCTGAAGAAAAAATCTGTAGAAAATCTGATAGTGTGTATGGGGCTTAAGTGTGGTAGTCAAGTGGTTAATAAAAGTCAGCAGCTACAAAAAACTGTAGCTGCTCACCTTTAATAAACATAAACTCACCTGTCCCATGATCCAGCGGTGCACTCACCATAGTCTTGTTCTCCCCATGTCCTCCCTCGGTGGCGTTGGCATCTCTACGATGGGCACCCAGCTGTGACAGCTTGTGGCTTCAAGTAGAGCCGTATATACATGAGACATGTCCTTTTTTTGAGTTGGCAGTACAGTGTTCAGTACTGCAGCCTTATACAATGTTACCTTTTTATGTTGAGCCTGGAGAGCATACCTGAGTTGAAGGTATTGGAAAAAAAAGCGCACACTTGGGCATTGTGGCTATTAGATGGTGCTTATGATCATTCTAGATTGTTATATAACACAGAACACAAAAGAGATAAAGCGGAGGGTTAAAAAAAATAGTGATCACTGTGACGAGCCAGTCTTTCTGAATTCCAATTGTTATTCTGAGACCAGGAACTGTCAATGACACAGTGCTGAGGGCACATGATCAATTGTGATGCCAGCACAAACAAATATAAGGCCAGGCTGTACTGTGGCATATATGTGTACAACCATCAGGAAGGGGTTAAGTATGCGATATATTCAGTTCAAACAACACATAAAAATAACTACCGCCCTTTTAATTAATTTGCTCTGTGTTATGAGTAATTTTTTGTTAAATTCTCATGAAGGGACCATAATGCTTCTCACACTTGTTTCTTCCTGAAAATCTCCCCTCCCAGGGAAACTTATTATAATCTCCACTGCCAAAAGTGTGTGTAGGTGGTGATGAAAACCAACAAGGAGACAGCCTTACATGTCCACCAGTACTTCCTCTCCCAAATGTCATACATTCTTTTCACATACACACATTTTAATAATGTCATTGCTTTAATAACTGCAAACTATTGACCTCTCGACAGCACTGCTTTCAATTTAACCCGCTGGCTCAGGTTTAAGTAAACCATAATTCGCTCCCAGAGGTGAGTTACAGTTGTACAAAATCTGGCGCTCGTGTGTGATTACTTCACAATAAAAACAGAGGATTTTTTATTTTTTTTGTAGTTTGTATATAAAGCAGATTGAATTTATGGTCTTTACGTTGCTTTACTGTAATTGCTTCATGTTTGACTGTCTTTGGTACTTTAATTTAATTACAAGAGTACTACTGTATATACTTCATGTATATGTACCTGTAATGTTGCATGTTATTCCTTGAAATTGAGATGGGTAATATTCTCTAATAGTGGGCACCTGTGGCACACACTCTCACTTCTCACTTTCGGTCCTATGACCACTATTTTTCTTAAAGCAGAGTTCCAACCTGTATAAAAAAATAAAAATAAAGTCAGCAGCTTCAAATACTGTAGGTGCTGACTTTTAATATGAGGCACTTACCTCTTCAGGTATCCCACAATGTCGGGAACCTCTAGCTGATTCGTCCATCGGCTTTGGGTACAAGCTCCGGCATTCTTACTAAGGGAAACAGAAGGGGAAGCCTTGCAGATTCACAGCCTGTTTTCCACTGCGCATGCTTGAGTTGCGCTGCACTTTCTGAATGGTCACGCTGTCTTCTGGAACCTGTATGTCTCCCAGAAGGCAGCGGGGGGGGGGAAGGGGGAGGGGCCAAAAGTTTTGTAGATCGCTGTGATTGTGCGGCAATCTTACCCAGAAGTGGGAGCGGGTACCTGGTTTCAACAGGCATCTGCTCCCCCCTCCCCCCCAAAAAGTGCCAAATGTGGCATTAGACGGGGGAGGGTGTGAACAAGCAGAGCTTTCACTTTTGGATGGAGTTCCACTTTAACTTTGAGTCCTGTGCTACTCCACAGGAGTAGCTATTTGATTGAACTGGTGGGACAGGTTATTGCACCTTACCCTCTTGTCTGTCCTATGATGTGCTGGGCAGTACATACTCATAAGCATTTGGAAATGTAATATAGGTTCTGCAATCTGGCTGATGAGGCTATCAAAGGGGCTTCAAACACTTGTCAGCACTAGCCTAGGTTTGCACTATTTTTTGTGAAATTATGTTGTGTATTTTTACTTGAGTTTTTGATGCATTTTCACGTTTTGTGCATTTTTTTTTGTTTGTTTTAGAAGGAGGAGACTGGTTTCTCAGCACACAACACTGCCAAAACACACCAAAAACGCACATACATGTGTTATTTAATGCACTCCCATTGCAGACTATGGGGCCAAATACACAAAGATGCACCACACCAATCACATTTCACCAAGCTGCATTGATGTAAATGGCCATCATAGAGAATAATATGATTTATATTGTTGTTCATTGCAGAACGATGATTAACGCAGAAGAAATTGTATTAGGATTGTGTATGTAAATGTTGTAATGCTTCTATGCATATGGACACAGTAAACATATACGTCACATGTGCTGTATACACATACCTCCCAACTTTATGAAATGGGAATGAGGGACACCTATTAGCAAAAGTATGTATGCATAAGACGTTAAAGGAGAATAATACAAAAAAAGTTTGTTAAAGCCACTTTTTTTTTACCACTATTATTCCTATATACTGGCTTTTTACAAATCCAGCAATTTAGAAATTGAAAAGTCGAGGAAAGGTTTAGCAAAGGAAAAAAGTGCATTTTATATACAACTATATTGATCAGACCAAAATGAGGAACATCGGGGACAGTTGGGAGCTACAGTGCCTTGAAAAAGTATTCACACGCCTTGAAATTTTCCACATTTTGTTATGTTACAACCAAAAACTTAAATTTATTTTACTGGGATTTTATGTGATAGACCAACATGAAGTGGCACATAATTGTGAAGTGAAAGGTTTTCAAAATGTTTTACAAATAAATATGTGAAAAGTGTGACGTGCATTTGTATTCAGCCCCCCTGAGTCAATACTTTGTAGAACCACCTTTCCCTGCAATTACTAGACATGTACACACTGAAATATTTCATTTCGGAATTTCATTTTCGTCCGAAAAATACATTTATTTAGTTAATCCCAAAATTAGTTTTTATTTATTTTGTTTAGTTAAAAAATACATTTGCCAGAAAATCCAAAATAATTAAGGTTAAAAAATTGTAAAACCATTTATCATTTTCCTTCCACTTCACAGTTATGTGCCACTTTGTGTTGGTCTATCACATAAAATCCCCCCCCCAAAATGTACATTTTTGGTTGTAACATGACAAAATTTGGAAAATGTCAAGGGGTATGAATACTTTTTCAAGGCACGGTATGTATAAACACTACATATAATCATTTGCTTATTTTTTCTAGAGAACAGTTAATTGAAAGTTTAATCTCAAAAAGAAAATAATCCTAAAAAGCGTGTAGACAAGCCAGTACCAAACATGAAATGCAATTGCCTCTGTTGTATGGAAAAATAATGGAGTTTTGACAAAGTATAATAGTTACCCAAATATCTATCCCACATCTTTGAAGAGGGGTTTCAGTATTGCAATGCATCACTACAACGGTTCATAGCCCACATATGTAGACACAGAGGGGTTGATTTATCAAAGGCAAATTGACTGTGCACTTTGCAAAGTGCAGTTGCACTCTGCAAGAGCAGTTGCTCCAGAGCTTAGTAAATGTTCTGCTAAGTGCCATCATTTTTTTATTTTCCTTGCATGTGATTGGGTATTCTTTGTAAAGTGAAGCTTTACCTCATTTACTAGGCTCTGAAGCAATTGCACTTGCAGAATGCAACTGCACTTTGCAAAGTGCACAGTCTATTTGCTTTTAGTAAATCGACCCCAGATTGTGTAAGCCACACTAAGAAGCTATAAGAAGGGATTGGACTATTTATACACTGAGCCAAATTATAAATGCAACACTTTTGTGTTTGCCCCTATTTATCATGAGCTGAACGCAATGATCTACAACTTTTTCTATGTACACAAAATGCCCATATCTCTCAAATATTGTTCATAAATCAGCACTTCTGCTTTGCTGAGATAATCCATCCACCTCACAGGTGTGGCATATCAAGATGCTGATTAGACAGCAGGATTATTGCACAGGTGGGCCTTAGGCTGGCCACAATAAGGCCCCTTTCACACTGGGGCGGTGTGTTTTTAGCGGCGCTTTACCGTCATTTTTGCCCGATTTGCTGGCAGTATAGCCGCGCTGTCCCATTGATTTCAATGGGTAGGAGCGGTGAATACACCGCTCCTTTCACTGCTCCAAACATGCGGCTAGCAGGACTTTTTTCACCATCCTGCTAGCACACCGCTGCAGTGTGAAAGCCCTCGGGCTTTCACACTGGGGTGAAAGGGGCCAGTTTGAAAACCGCCCAGTGTGAAAGGGGCCTAAAAGGCCACTCTAAAATGTGCAATGTAAGATATTAGTGTAAGAAAAACATGTATATGACTAAGTATTTTGTAGACTTACACAATTCTGGTTATACTTAGTTTTCTACCTAATGCAGAATTTATGTTCCGCTGTAAGAAACATCGGGCAGGTAGGCTTTTATTGCAAAAGAAACATGCACTGTCTCTTCTGAAATAAAATGTGCCTACCTGCCTACTTACTGTATTTTGCTTTACTGTAAACTGAGCCAATCTCTGAGTGCTGGGATGACTGGCTCCTGTGCATGCGCAGGAAATACATTATTCCCTGATGGCCAGTGAAGAGGCCTGAAGACCAGCACTCAGAAGAAGATGTAGCCATTGGGACAGGACTGACAGATACAGTATCTCACAAAAGTGAGTACACCCCTCACATTTGTGTAAATATTTTACTATATCTTTTCATGTGACAACACTGGAGAAATTACACTTTGCTACCATGTAAAATAGTAAGTGAGCTTGTATAAAAGTGTACATTTGCTGTCCCCTCAAAATAACTCCACACACAGCCATTAATGTCTAAACCGCTGGCAACAAAAGTGAGTACACCGCTAAGAGAAAATGTTCAAATTGGGCCCAATTAGCCATTTTTCCTCCCCGGTTTCATGTGACTCATTAATGTTACAAGGTCTCAGGTGTGAATAGGGAGCAGGTGTGTTAAATTTGGTGTTATCACTCTTACTCTCTCATACTGGTCGCTGGAAGTTCAACTTGGCACCTCATGGCAAAGAACTCTGAAGATCTGGAAAAAAACAAAAACGCAAAAATGCATCATTTTAACTGACAATTGCGCGGTCGTGTGACATTGCATCCAAACAAAATTCATGTCCTTTTTTTCCCACAAATAGAGCTTTCTTTTGGTGGTATTTGATCACCTCTGCGGTTTTTATTTTTTGCGCTATATTTTTTACTTTTTGCTATATTAAATATCCCCCAAAAATATATAAAAATATATGTTTTTCCTCAGTTTAGGCCGATATGTATTCTTCTACATATTTTTGGTAAAAAAATCGCAACAAGCATATATTGATTGGTTTGCGCAAAAGTTATAGCATCTACAAAATAGGGGATAGTTTTATGCCATTTTTGTTATTATTATTTTTTTAACTAGTAATGGGGTGATCTTCTTTTTATTGGGACACATTTTTGGGACCATTGGCATTAATACAGCGATCAATGCTATAAAAATGCATTGATTACTGTAAAAATTTCACTGGCAGTGAAGGGGTTAACATTAGGGGGCAATCAAGGGGTTAATGAGTTGCCTATTGTGTGTTCTAACTGAAGAGGGGAGGGGACTGTGCAGGGGATATGATAGATCGCTGTTCATTACTCTGTATGAACAGACGATCTGTCTGTTCTCCCCTCAGAGAACCGGAAACTGTGTGTTTACACACACACATCCATATGTCAGCAGCAATGACGGGAGCCCGGCCATGATTGTGACCACCGGGCACTCACATCGGCTCGGGGGGCAAGCGGGGGGCTATAGGGCAAATCATTGTTACATAATATCGTTTTGCCCAGCCGTGCCATTCTGCCTCAATGCAACTGCGTCGGCTAGTCGGCAAGTGGTTAAACTATCTATGCTCCCCGCTGAGACCACCACCTGTGGAAGGTAATTCCACATCCTTGTCACTCTTAAAGTAAAGAACCCTCTACATAATTTAAGGTTATACCTATTTTCTTCTAATTTTAATGCATGGCCACGTGTCTTGTTAAACTCCCTTCCACAAAAAAGTTGTATCCCTATTGTGGGGTCATCAGTATTTAGAAATTTAAATCATATCCCCTCTCAAGCATCTCTTCTCCAGAGAGAATAAGTTCAGTGCTCGCAACCTTTCCTCATAACTAATATCCTCCAGACCCTTTATTAGCTTTGTTGCCCTTCTTTGTTCTTGCTCCATTTCCAGTACATCCTTCCTGAGGACTAGTGCCCAGAACTGAAGACAGCATACACTAGGTGCGGCCGCACCAGAGTCTTGTAGAGGGAAGAATTATCGTTTTATCTCTGGAGTTGATCCCTTTTTTAATGCATGCCAATATTCTGTTTGCTTTGTTAGCAGCAGCTTGGCATTGCATGCCATTGCATGCTCCATTGAAGTCTATTACATGCAAAACGCGATCTGCTATGGAACAAAAAGTCCTGGACCCTTTCAAAAATGCATCGGCTGAAAAACATAGATGTGAATGTGTACCAGAGGAAACCATTTTAAATGGATTTTAGTCCGTTTCTGCAAACTACAAAGTGCACCAAAAACTGCATAGTTATGAATGTAGGGTCAAAGTGGAACTAAAGTTATACCTCTGTTCCAACAATCTGATGCTCATGAGGTCTCTTAAGGGCACTGGCATCTTCTCCCTGGCTTCTTTCAGGTGCTGATCTTCAGGCTGTCTTGGCAGGTGTAGGATAACATCTCTCCCACACATAAACAGCTCATTTTACATTCAGTGTATTGCAAAAATGTATGTAAGTGTATTTTGTTGCAGAAGAGACATTGCATGTTTATTCTGCAGGACCCTGCCTGTTCACGATTTTTATTTTTCTAGTTTCAGCTATGCTGTAAGATGTAGGGTTTTGGTAGATATACTTTTCATTTACTTTGCAGAAATTGGGTATTTTTTACAGATTTTGCAGTCCAGAAAAAAAAATGTCCTTTATATTTTTATTTTTTATTTTTATACCTGTAACAGAATGTTGTACCATGTTGCCCATCTACAAAAAATTGGACCTAAAGCTGGATATACACTATACAACTTTTATTGTTTGATTTCCTTTAGATTTACCTTCAACTATGTAGTTCAAGGGGCCTGCCTAATTGCATACAAATTGAAAGTGTTTAGGTTTGACCTCATATTATATGGTTTTGGTAAATATAAAGGAAAAAAATCTAAAGAAAATTAGTGTGTATCCAGCTTTAAATGATACCTAGGGCAAGTTGTCTTGCCTAACGAAGAAGCCTGTGTGCTCCAAATCACTAAAATCTATTTAGTTGTTCAATAAATGGTATCATCCTACAAGCGTCTACTTATGACTAAAATATGCTTTAGTTTTCTTTTTCATCTACCCAGTGACATGACAATTTTTAACTTTATTTGTTTACATTTTTAGCTCTGATCACATATTTAGTGTTAGTTTGAGGTTCATGTGCATTAAAGTGGAAGCAAACTCCCCTATCGTTTTCAGCCAAGGAAGCTGCCATCTTTGCCTCTGTTTAATCTTCAACTGCTATGGTGCTGCACATGTGATTCGTTATGACACCAGCCATTGGACGGTTTGATAGTTTGGCTGAGAGCACAGCCAATGTGCAGTTAGCATTCCCGGCATGCCTTTTTTTTTTAACTGTTTAAATCAATGGGTTTACTTCCACTTTAAATGACCTATTATATAGGTATATAGGGAGGTATACCTGTCATCAGAGAGGTCTTTGATCCTGTAACTGGCTATAAATTGTAAACTATCAGCACAATTCCTCTTAGCCCCTGTACACACGGTCGGAGATTTCGACAACCAAATTCGTCGGATTTTCTCCGTCAGATTTTCTCCGTCGGATCTTGTCCGAAACTGTTACATACACACGGTCGGACTAAGTTGTCGAAAAATCCGATCTTTCAGAATGTGATGACGTCATTTCGTTACGATGGGACTACATTCAGGCTAGTAGCCAATAGCTTTGATGTAGGAATTTGATCTGAGCATGCGTGGCACTTGGTCCGATCAAAATTCGCTACACATGATCTGAGTATGTCCGACCGGCCCAGTTGGTCGGGAAATATTTCCTACATGTTGGAAAATTGGGTCCGACGGATATTCCGACGAAATCAGTCCGATGCATACCACACACAGTCGGATTATCCGACGACACGGTCCGATAGGACACATTCCGACGGATTTTCCGACCGTGTGTACAAGGGCTTAGTTTTTCTTTCTGTTACTATGCCATGAGAATAGTGTGAAATGCATCAGAAATGTTGCGCTCATCTGCTGTCCTGGCTATCTTGTCTGTTGGAATAAATACCACTGGGACTAGCAGCTGCTGAATGCAAATCTTTTCTTTATTGTACGTGAAGTTTGGAGTTCAGAGTGACTCATCCCTTCACCTGTCTTTTGTGAGTGTAAGCTGTGCAGGACTGCTTTCATCCTTCCTGGCTGTAAATTTTGAATAGTCAAGACTCAGGAGGCAATTTTGAAAAACGTAATTACAAAAATATAACTCATTCTAATTAAAAGATCTGGAGTGCTGGAATGCAAGTTTGTTAGAAAGTTTTGCTCGAATAGCCGCCATAATGTTGCAGTCTAATAGAGGATTGAGTTAACAGCTGCATACATAGATTGCTAAAAGCTTAGCAGCTGCCAGCCTCACTAGAGAGATCTACCTTACATGGTATTTCGACAGTATGAGTTATTATTTATAAAATTTGTACCGTGTATTTTTTTTTAGTGCAGTAAAGTAGGTGTAACATTTGTCTTTCATATATTATAAATATAGATAGCAAATCCTATTCAGGTATGGAGAAGAAATTTGACAGTAACTAGAAAAAACAAAACTAGTCCGTGGTCCTGACACTATGTTAATAACAAAAACAGGTGGATGATTCTTGCTGGAAAAATTCCTGTATGTCACATGAGTGTAGTTTTAGGTAAGAAATGGGGCTTTCCAGCAGATTTTCTTTAATCAAATAAATAGATTATGCACAGAGGGGTGGAATGAAGATGGAGCTTGGAGATGAGCTATAAAAGAACTGTTCACCATGTAAGTGTAAGTTCACTTTGAAAAGTGAATATGCACTTACGTTGGTAGGTAAAGCCAAGTTCAGTTCAATTATTTAATCCTTTTTTTTTTTACATTTTTCTTACACAGGATTAGGCATAATGCAGCTTTTTAAAGTGAAAACACACTGACCAAAGTGAACATTCACTTGGAAACCATCTCTATTCAACCTCTTATGCCGCCTACACATAATCGGAATTTTGGTCGGAAAAAGCTCTGATGGTTTTCCCGATGGAATTCCGATGGGATTTTGTTCAAGCTGTCTTGCATACACACAGTCACACCAATTCCAACCGTCAAGAATGTGGTGACGTACGACGGGACTAGAAAAAGGAAGTTCAATACCCAGTGGCCAATAGCTTCCATCTCATAGTTGAATCTGAGCATACATGAGCTTTTGCGTGTCAGAATTGCATACACACAATCGGAATTTCCGTCGGAAAAATTGAGAACATGCTCTCAAATTTTTGCTGGCGGGAATTCGGTCAGCTAAATTCCGATGGAGCATACACACAGTCGCATTTTCCAATGAAAAGCTCTCATCTGTCTCTGGCCGAAATTCTGATCGTGTGTATGCGGCATTAGACTAGAGTCTTATTATTTAAAAATAATTTAAAAAACAGCATCAGAGGGCTATTCAGGGGTTAAGGAAACATGTGATGCAGCATGTTAAATGTTACACCCGAAGTACAGGCGTAACATTTAACATGTTCCAAAAGGTGAACTTAGCCTTTAATATTCATTTATTGACCTGAAGATCCATTATTGTTGGTCTTCAAACTCTAGTTTGCAAGTCATTTTCTTGGTAAATTTTTAATAATAGGTGTGTAGGGTGAAAACTTACTGTTACATTGCAGAAAGTTTTGTATTATTTTGTAATTTTTATTTCTCTCAATTAATCAAGTGTAAAATAATATATTAATACGCTATATGTAACAGAAAGCACAATATGTTTATAGTGCATATGGTTAGCAGATAGACCAGTCTTTTATCAAGTAATATGTTCAGACTTTGGATTTATATGGTAACTTCCGTAAGCTTCAATCATTCTTACTTAGAGGATTTAAACTTCTCTTAAACTTTTAGCTAGACACCTTATCTGACATAAAGATGTTTAATCACCTATCAAGTCACAAATGTAATCATTCACATTGATGGTTCTCCGCCAAACGAAACACTTAAAAACGTAGGCTAAAAATGGAAAAGCTTAGGTTACACATTCTTGTACAATGAATGGCACTCTGGCCAAAACACATTAGTTAAATGCACATGAGAGCATCTGTAAAAATGTGTTTTCTATGACTAAATATGATAATTAATGGAAAACTCTAATCACAAATCATTAGGCAGAAGCATACGACTTTGCAAGGAAACTTTAATCCACATGTGCGTCTCACACTGAGATACTATTCTTATGATTGTTTGAAACATATAGAGGACAGATATATAGTTAACAGAAATCCGGTTCTTAGAAATTTGTATCTGGGTGTCTAAGTTGTGTACTTTCTCTAACTTACATTGTCTAGGTGCATCCAACCAGCAACAAGTCATGTATAACCTCCAGCTCAGTTTTTACAAATTGACTATATCCTCACAGAAAAAGGGGGAATTTTTTTTAATGACTGATGCAGATGTCACAGGGTTTAGTGGACCCACCAGGTGGGGGCCCTGAAATTAAATCTCACAAAGTAAATTAAATATATATATATATATATATGTGATTTTCAATATAAGAATAATAATCACCAGCACCATGACGTGAACACAGTCCCGTGATGATGTCACATAAACATCTAAAGTGATTCTGTGCTGAGAAATGTCTCAGAGGTTCTTCCTCCACATAAGTGATTCCACGCATAAGTGTGCACACTGGGTAATTACCTTCCCGCTATATAAAATATAGCGTATATGCAGCCTCCTCTTGGATATACCAGGAGTCCCAGGAAAGGGGGGGCCTCAGGGGGTCACTCTCAGATCTCCGTCACAATATACTCCAGCAAGATGTTCCAATATAGCTCAGAGAATAAGTATAAGAGCAACCATAGTGTAGTATGTTTTTTAAAAATCACTACTTTATTAAAAGGTTAAAATGACTCACAAACGAAATGGGGTAAATAGGCAGCATTAGCAGCAAAACAGTTCAAATCGACCACTCTGGTGCGAGCGTCACTTCCGTATCCTACGCGTTCCATCACTTCCAGTGACTTCAACTGGGATATTTTTGGTAAAAAAAATCACAATTAGCGATTATTGATTGCTTTGCGCAAAAAGTTATAGCGTTTACAAAATAGGGGATAGTTTTATAGCATTTTTATTAATTTTTTTTTACTAGCAATGGCGGCGATCAGCGATTTTTATTGTGACTGCGACATTATGGCGGACACATCGGACATTTTTGACACATTTTTGGGACCATTGTCATTTATACAGCAATCAGTGCTATTTAAATGCACTGATTCCTGTGTAAATGACACTGGCAGTGAAGGAGTTAACCACTAGGGGGCAGTGTAGGGGTTATGTATGACTTTATGTGTTTTTTTTTATTGTAGGGGGCGTGGCCTGGCATGTGACATTACTGATCGTCTTTCCCTATATCAGGGAACAGACGATCGGTGACAGCCACAGTAGGAAGCACGGGGAGAGGTTATTTACACAGACCTCTCCTCGTTCTTCAGCTCTGTGACCCGATTGTGGGTCACCAGCGGTGATCGGGTCCGCTGGTCCCGCGGCCACGGTCACGGAGCTCAGGACACGGCCGGGCACTTAAAGAGCAACTTAGAGGTACTTGCTTGTGTCCAGCCGTGCCACTCTGCCGACGTATAAGTGCAGGAGGTGGTCCTTAAGTGGTTAACCACTACAATACAGGGCACTTTCGCCCCCTTCCTTCCCAGCCCAATTTTCAGCTTTCATCGCTCTCGCACTTTCAATGACAATTGCGCGGTCATGCTACACTGAAATTTTTATCATTTTGTTCGCACAAATAGAGCTTTATTTTGGTGGTATTTATTCACGACTCTGTTTTTTATTTTTTGCGATATAAGCGCAAAAAAGCGGAAATTTGGAAAAAAAAACAATATTTTCTTTTTTCTATTTTAAAAGAAATCCAATAAAATCGAATTTTGTCATAAATTTAAGGCAAAATGTATTCTACTACATGTTTTTGGTAAAAAAAATTCCGTTAAGTGTATAATAATTGGTTTGTGTGATCACGGACATATGTACGCAAATGATCATGTACAGATGTGTGCAGGTGATCACGTACATATGTGTGCAGATTATCATTGGAACATGTGATTTTAGTGGGACATATGTGGGGGACATGTGTTTTTTTATTTGGGGACATGTCTTTTTATTATTTGGCGACGTGTGTTTTGGGGACATGTGTGGTGACATGTGTATTGTGGTGACATGTGTGTTTACACTGTGTGGTGATGTGTGTTTACACTAGACTGGTGATCAGTTAGTAAAAAGCTGTAAAAACAGCTCATACTCACTGATCACCAGCTGGCTGCAGCGATCTGCTCTCCTCTCCTCAGCAATGACTTCTGTGTGAGGAGAGGAGGAGCCGATTGCCTAGCAACCGGCGGTTTGTTTACATCACATGACGACCGTGTCCAATCATGTGATCAGGAGGGCCAATCACAGAGCTCTCCTGCCGATCTGAGATGTGGCGTGTCCGGGTGACACAAGCACATCGGGATTGCGCCGCTGCGCGGGCGATCCCCCTCCTTCTGAAGGACGTTCCTGAACGTCCTATCAGAAGTAGACGGCCGTATATGTACATTGGCCGGGTGGGAAGTGGTTAAACAATAAATAAATATCGCTGCTTACATTTTTACTTGTTCTTTTCCAAATACTTAAAAAAAAAATTCTCCTGCATTATAATATTAAAGGGGGGGCTTGAGATTTAATGTTCACCTTAATTAAGTCTTGTTATACTGTGCTGGTAGTTCTAATTATCAGTTGTTAAGAAGATTTGAACCCTCCCTGTCCTACAGTCTACAGTAACAATCCTTTGGCTGGGTTCAAACTATTGCGAATTGGATGCAGGTTTCCCTGCATCCAATTCACATGATGGGGTGTGTGCTCAATAGAGCCGTTTCACACATCTCCAGGATGGCGGGAGGGTCCTGTGCATCTTTGGCTCAGTTTCAGGTCCGAATCAGCCAAACATTCAGACCTAATTTGGACCTGAAACGGTAAAAGGGGACATACCGGACCCCCTGCTGTGCCCCACAGCCGCACATAGTGTGGACCCAGCCTAAAGATCTCACAGCTTGGGTTCTACATTGTGGAAATAATAAATCAAGCTTCTGCACGAGACCAGTTGTGCTGTCCTTTAAAACATTGAGAAAATTGATAGTATTGGTATATGGCTTCATTCACACGGTCAAAAAACAACCCCATTAAGGATGAGCTCAGGCGTGTTTGCAACTCCACGTTCCCGCGCCCGCCAGAAAGATCACACTCCACAGCGCTAATCACAGGTAGTGAGACATGGAGTTGCGAACACACCTGAGCTCATCCTCAAAACCCATATACAAGTGTTTTTTAATTGGGGATCTAAACACAGCTGCATTATTTTCAATGGAGCCATTCACAGAGGTGCGTAAACATGCACTACATTCAGAGCTGTTACACAGAATCCAAAAATCTGCATCCAAGAACATACCGTATATACTCGAGTATAAGCCGAGATTTTCAGCCTCTTTTTTGAGGCTGAAAGTGCCCCCCTCGGCTTATACTCGAGTCATCGCTGTCTGCCCGCTCGATCAGCGTGTCGAGCAGACAGACAGCGGCCATTCTATAATTCAAAAGCCGCGCCTCCGGCTCCGCCTTCGCCTGTGATAGGCGGAACACTGAATTTCCCAGCAGCCTGTGTTCCGCCTATCACGGACATCGTATCATCCTCGTACTACGGACGAGGATGATACGATGTCCGTGATAGGCGGAACACAGGCTGCTGGGAAATTCAGTGTTCCGCCTATCACAGGCGAAGGCGGAGGCGCGGCTTTTGAATTTTACAATGGCCACCGAGGCACCGACGAAGAGGGCACGGGACGGAGGCAAGGCAAGGCACGGCACGGCACGGGACGGGACGGGACGGAGGCAAGGCAAGGCACGACACGGGACGGAGGCAAGGCACGGCACGGGACGGAGGCAAGGAGGCAAGGCACGGGACGGAGGCTCGGGACAAAGGCTCGGGACACAGGTAGGCTGGACACACACACACACACACACACACACACACACACACACACACGGAGACACACACACACACAGGGATGGATGGATACACACACACACAGGGATGGATGGATGGATGGAGACACACACACACAGGGATGGATGGATGGAGACACACACACACAGGGATGGATGGATGGATGGAGACACACACACACAGGGATGGATGGATGGATGGACACACACACACACAGGGATGGATGGACGGACACACAGGGATGGACGGACACACAGGGATGGACGGACACACACACAGGGATGGACAGGCATGTCTCACCCTCGGCTTATACACGAGTCAATAAGTTTGCCAGTTTTTTTGGGGGTAAATTGGGGGCCTCGGCTTATATTCGGGTCGGCCTATACTCGAGTATATACGGTACACTTTACACGATTACACATATAAACACAAACGTTAATTAGGTCTTAGCAAAGGGGAAAAATTAATTATCATTTTGTAAGCAATATGCATTTTTACACATCTATACTAAAGTTTTTTTACTGATTATTAAGCAGGAACTTTCTCCTAGAAAACACGTGTAATAACAGTAACATTTTTACAGCAGAATGAAGCCTATGTGTATACTGTAAACCATTTGCAGAGAAAGTACACATTTTTAGATGTTCCTATGTTTGGAGTAGCTCTTGGTCAAACACTTGATCCAAGCTTTATAACAGCTGTATAAATAAGAATCAACCCTAGTTTGACCTTTTTCACATAGTTTTACCTATGGCATTTATGGTACTGTGCTACAATCTAGAGTTTGCTGGCAGAAATGCTTCTCTCATAGAAACTGATGTAGGATCCAAGTTGAAATGTCTATGCCCATATGGGAATGGCTACAAACTGTCTAGAAGAGAGGCTTTCACTACAAATTAAAGAGAGCACAGACAATGTTCATTTGTTTGGAAAGGATAGATAGAGTTTGCATTATGTGTATGCATGCATACTGTATTTGTAGCATTCTCTATGTCTTCTATTGTTTTTAGACACATGCAATTCATTTAGTAACAAATCTAAATTCTGCCAAATAAAAAAATAATGAATTTCAACGAATACAAAAGGAATTATAGTGAAAATAACAAATTCATTTGACATGATTTGTTCATTCATTAAAGGTCTAATGAAACGAAAGGTCAACTCAGGGTAAATCTTAGTCTTTTAGATCTGCTGTGGTTTCTACATCCATTGCTCAATTCAATTCTTATTACTGCTTTATAGAAAAAAAATCTGATGTTGTAGCCAAAACGGCCTTAAGAAAAAGCCTTTTCTGATTAAATTAATTAGATTGGGGTGTTGCTGATGCACTTAGGTCAAGATAAGTGAAAAAAATAATAATTTACATATGTAAATTGTGTGATGCAAGCATTGTACTGTTTCGTACCTACGCCTATAGCTAAATTGTCTCCCAAGCATGTATTAGAAAGGAATGGTGTTTTTACCTTGTCCCTTTAAAATTGCCTAAAAAAGAGGCCCCTCTCTCTGCGAAATGGTTTTCTATTTTATTTGTTTGCATTGCTGCATGTCCTATATGGCAGTGCCCATCATCCCATACCTTTTATTTGACATTCCCTTCCCTGTTAGCCTTGAAAATTACCAGAATTAATTTTCATGGTCTGCACCTCAAATTACTTCATCGGAGTTTAAATTAAGGTATGATATTTCTAGACTTTACAGTGCATTTGAGTGGAAGTGAATCAAACCCAGGATGGTTGCTAATCCCTTCTACTAGCATTGAATAATTGAATCAAATGGTAAATGTATGATAAATATTACCACTCATGGACTGCCAACCATACATTTACTGCAGTAGGACGGCCACCCTGTGCCAAATCTAGGTTCATGATCTGACACTTCCAGGTCTGAGACATGCGCGTGCACCGCTGCTGGGCCGTTGACTCCATGTCCACGGCACCCGCCGATTACAGAGTACACAAGGCAGAATGTCGTTCTGTCAGAAGGGAAGGTATTGATTCTGTGTGAGGAACAAGGATCTTTGCCCTCCCCTAGTCAAATCACCTCCCACACAGTAAGCACAAGCTAGGCACACAGTTAACCCTTTTATCACCCCTGTTGTTAACCCCTTTGCAGCCAGTGTCATTAGTATAGTGACTGCATATTTTTTTAGCACAGATCACTGTATTGGTGTCACTGCACCCCAAAAAGTGTCAAAAGTTTCTGTCTGATTTGTCTACTGCAATATAGCAGTCCTTCTATAAGTTGCTGATCGCTGCCTTTATTTTAAAATCCCATAGTTCGTGAACGCTATTACTTGCCTAAATTAATGAAGACATTTAATTTTTTTTTTTTAATTTATTGAGACTTTTTTTTTTAGCAGAAAGTAAAAAATATATATTTTTTCTAAATTGTCAGTCTTTTTCTGTTCATAGCTCAAAAATAAAAACTGCAGAGGTGATCAAATACCACCAAAAGAAAGCTCTATTGGTGAGAAAAAATTGACAAAAATGTTATTTGTGTACATTGTTGCATGACCACGCAATTGTCAGTGTTGTATCGCAAAAAATGGTCTGGTCATGAAGGAAGGTAAATCTTCTGGAGGTCAAGGGGATAATATAAGCATTGTAGAAATCAAACCAATATTTTTTTTGCATGCTAATCTCAGATCGAATCTGATGAGTTTACTAAAGTCACGAAAATTTGTGCACGACAAAAAAAAAAACGGTAGTGATGTCATGTGTGGTAATTCATTTGTATTACATTTTCGAAATGATAGCTGTACTGATTAAACAAAAATCGTACGATCTGGCATCGTACGGAATTTTTTTTCCTGCATGTTTGATAGAATAATGTCAGATGAACTGTCCTGATCGGCTCTCGAAAGCTCTGTACTAACGATCCAATTATCATACGATCGGTTCGAAAGCAGTATTTTCCATACAATTTTCTGATCGTGTGTACGGGGCTTAAAAGAATAAGAAACTTTTTACAAAAGTACTATATATATTTACATTTGCAAATTATACTAACCTAAGCACCCAATTAGATTTGATGTTGTATTACTTTAGAGCATTCAGAAGAATACAGATTGCGTATTGGCTATAATACCTAACTTCAATATGCACAATACTATTTTCCTTAGTGTATAATGTAAACCCTCAAGTCTTGACTTTAAAAAAATTGGTTTGAATTGGCACTTTGGGTTTCATCCTGTGTTATTTGTCTAAAGTATACAAGGGGCTTGCAAAGGAGTTATAGAGAGCCTTGCTGTGTCATTTACTCCTTGAAACCTGTTGCCAGCATAAATAGTACTTTAACTTATGTAGTAAAATTATTTGGTACAACTATGAAAATTAACTGCTACACCAGGCAACCCCCCTTTTAACATGTTAATTTACCTAAACTACTCTTAGGTCTGGTGTAATAAAATAGGTCTTACAGCGTTCTACAATGCCAACAGCAAGATCTGCAATATGAGCCTAATTAACAGCCAGAAACAAGTGTTCTTACAGAGCTCAAGCAAGTGTGATATCATAAGTGAGATCTTGATAGCTGTTCCCCTAGGATACATGGAAAGCAATTTAATAATTATAGAGATAAGTTAAAGTATTTTTCTTAAAGACCATATGCTTTTTCAAAACGGCAGTTTCATTTTCTGTATTTCTGAAAATGGATATAAAAGTTATTTATGATTTTCCAGTCTATGTATATCCTGTATGTTTCGGAAGTTTTGCGTAACCATACACAACCAGGGGTGAGTTAGTCTGCTGCCACTATACAGGAATGCATGCATTTGCCGTGCTCAACAGCTATTTGTAAGCAATTGTTTATATCTCTTGGAAGACATGGGGGCCAGATGGAGTAGTTAAGTCACAGGATCCTCTCCTAGTGGTAAATTTGTAGTTTTATACACTAGATCCCTTATCTTAGCCCAACATGGCCGCAGAACTGGGAAACTCCAAAACATGTTAAGGTATGTGCCCTCCTGAGTGTGACATCACCAGCATCAGGAAGGTATTTGAGATTTTTTTTTTTTAAGAAATGCTAGAACCTTGTACCAGCAAGTTAGAATTTTGAATCCAGACTCTTGAATAGAACTGGAAATAGAGGCAGAATGGGTAAGTTGCATAATGTGATCTTTCTGTTGGTCTGAAAATGTGGTACCTAGTTCAGATTCCCACTTAGAGTGGTACGTCAAACTCTGAGGATGATGAAAAAAGTTTGTAAAATGTTAATAAGCCATGCCTGGTTGTATGGTTGTATGCTTATAACTTTTTAGGAGGACACCAAATCTTTTTTTTTTTTGTATAGCATGCTTGGCCTTTAGGAGAAAAACTAGTGTGAGGCTACCCTAAAGATTCACAAAAGACCCTTATTCCGGACATGCAGTCTGGATAGCCAGGAAAGGGGGTTGCAGTGGATTTACACCCCCTGCTTCCTAAACTATACCAGACCACATGCCCTCAACATTGGGAGGCTACCTTAGAAGGGGACGGGCCGAAAAGCCTACTTCCCTTGCACAGTATCTTGTCTCCATCTAGATGGGGATAAAAAGGCCTCATCACCACATCCTGCTCTCCAAAAGAGGTGTGTGGGTCTACAGGCTGGGTTTTTGTCATATGAAATCTCCCCTTGGAATAAGAGTACTCATGGGGTTAAAACATTTGTCCCTTTGATTGTCTGTTGTGATTAAATATCATGATCCCAAGTTGCTACACTTGTGGGTGTTGTTTTTAATGTATGTACAATAAACTAATGTAAAGTTAACTATAATTTAAACGTATTTGTTGTGTGCCATCAAAGTCCAAACCAGTTGCCAAAAAGTTTTTTCTGCATTAGATATGGGGACACTTTGCAATCGCATCAGACCTTTTGATTTACTCATTTACAAAAATTGTAAAAAAAAAAAAAAAAAAAAAACTCACACCATGGAAGAGTCCTTTATTAGAAAAGGAAAAAAAGGAAAAATGAAGGTCAATCACATCATCAAAAAATGTAGATTGGCATCAATTGTGATGACTTGCCCACACATTGACCCACTATGCCACTAATATCATAACTAATGAAATAACCTTGACACTGCTGTAAAAAAGGAAATCCAGGTAACATCATTGACAAAATAAGGTCCTTAACCACTTCAATACCGGGCACTTCCTGCCCAGACGAATTTTGAGCTTTCAGCTCTGTCACACTTTGAATGACAATTGCGCGGACATGCTAAACTGTATCCAAGCTAAATTTGTATCATTTTGTTCCCACAAATAGAGCTTTCTTATGGTGGTATTTGATCACCTCTGGGATTTCTATTTTCTGCTAAAACAATAAAAAAAGGCAGACAATTTTGAAAAAAACTTTTTTTTTGTTTCAGTTACAAAACATTGTAAATAAGAAAGTTTTCTCCTTCACTGATGGGCACTGACGGGGGGGGGCACAGTGACTGGCACTGATAAGACGGCACTAATGGGCACCAATGATGTGGCATCAATGAAGTGGCACTGATAGGCGCCACTGATAGATGGCACTGATATGCGACACAGATAGGCACTGATAGGTGGTACAAATAGGCACTGATTGTCATGGATAGGTGGAACGGATTGGCATGGATGGGTGGCATGGATGGGTGGCATGGATAGGTGGCATGGATGGGCATGGATAGGCGGCACAGATGGGCATGGATGGTCACTGATAGGTGGCATGGATGGGCACTGATAGGCAGCATGGGTGGGCATGGATGGGCACTGATAGGCAGCATAGATGGGCACTGATAGGTGGCATGGATGGTCACTGATAGGCGGCACGTATGGGCATTGTAGTGTACAGTATTGTATAGGGATGGATGCCAATCAGTGCCAAACAATAATGCATGCCAATCAGTGATGCCCATTGTGGGCACTGATTGGCATCCATTATGGGCATTTATTGGCATCCATTGTGGGCACTGACTGGCATCCCTGGTGGTCTAGGGGCATACCTGTTTCTGGGCAACCCTGGTGGTCTGGTGGCATCCCTGGTGGTCCAGTGAGGGCATCCTCGGGGGGGCTGTGCTAATGATCGATCAGCACAGACCCCCCTGTCAGAGGAGCAGCCGATCGTCTCTCCTCTACTCGCGTCTGACAGACGCGAGTGAGAAAAACCCGATCACCGGCTCTTCCTATTTACACTGTGATCAGAGACTCTTTACCGAGATCGTAGTTGCGGGGTGTCAGACTGACACCCCGACAAAACGGTCCGATAGGAAAGATTTCGACGGAATCTCCGACCGCTTGTACAATGGCTTACACGAGCAATGGTTCTCATGTAATGAAAACACATTTTGTTTGTTTTTGTGAAATATTGAGGATGAGTAATACATACATGTGAGCATAATGGTAAAATTGTCCATGTTAAAATCCTGAGAGATCAATTTCCAGTAGAGTGAATAGGATCTTCCAGAACCATGCCATGCATAGTGGATGAACTAGCCATCCTTAATGAGCCTGTCAACCTCATTTTTTTCCTTTTTGTTTTTATATTGGCTTTGTCAGTCATCACGCTATATGAGCTAAATGTGCTATTTGGCCCCATTAGTTTAGAAGAGGGGTCTGAGGACAGAGGGGGCGTCTTAATTAGATTTGGGTACAGAGAGAGTATTCCCATGGCCGTGGCTCCAGGCAACTAAACCAATGTTCCTCAGGTCCCATTGATAATCTTGCGGCCCATGGTTCCCGACAAGTAAAATTCTGGCCTTTGCAGGGCTGTTCTCAGCAGATTGATACAGGAAAAGGAGTAAGGTGGAAGAGGCTGGTTCTGGGGTGAAGCAAGATGCTAGCTGGCTGTGTAAGTTTTCAATTTGCAACATTGGCACAATGACAAGAAAAGCTGTAGTGAGATGTGTGGCAGAAGATGGATGAGCAGATGGAGGCTGGCAACTTTTTAGGGCTGTGCTGTGTGGCACAGAGTGGGCTGGAGCTGTGTAGTATGTGTGTGATTTTCAGATGATATTATGCAAAACAATTCTATTCATTCATTATAAAAAAAAGTGCTTCCAGCTGTGCAATAACAAATAATACAAAGAAATACATGTGTTTCAGTATACTGCATAAGCATATGTAAAACCCATATGAAATACAGAGTAAAAAACAATAGTGTAGCACTCAAATAGCAGTGACATAAATGGAAAAAAGGGAAATGAAACAATTTGTAACAATTGATATAAGGAATAATATATTAGTCCATCTTGATCGGATATACTATAATGGTGTGTATATAAATTAACACAAGTAAATACGTTGTAGTGATAAATCTTGAAAGAGTGCTTGATCAAGAAGTGCAGTCAAGTGAAGTAAGGTTGGCACGTTTATCAGATGAGGTGAACAGCTGGACACATGTACCATACAGCACATGGGTCAAACAGGAATAATGAGTAGGGATAAGCCAAACAACCCCCCAGTTCAGTTTGCAGTAGAACATGCAAAAAATTTGTGTGAACACCGTTAAAGTCTACGGGACACGGACATGAAAAATCAAAAGTGCTAATTGTAAAGGCTTATATGCAAGTTATTGCCATGAAAAGTGTTTGGGGACCCAGACCCTGCCCCAGGGGACATGTTTCAATGTAATAAAAGTGCTTAAAAGCGGCCGTTTTTTCGGGAGCAGTGATTTTAATAATGCTTAAAGTGAAACAATAAAAATGAAATATTCCTTTAAATATCGTGCCTGGGGGTTGTCCTTAATATACCTGTAAAGTAGTGCATCTTTCCCATGTTTATAACAGTGCAAATTACATTTCTAAACGAAAAAATTTAATTTAAAATTGCTCGCAGCAATATAGATAAAAATAGCAAAAATACCACAAAAAATAAATGGAGTGGATGTCCCCCCCAAAATCCATACCAGACCATTCAGGTCTGGTATGGTTATCAAGGAGAACCCCACACCCACATTTTTAAAAAAATGGCATGGGGGTGCCTCCAGGCCCTATATACTCTGAACAGCAGTATATATACTATACGGCCTGCCTTATATACTCTGCAGGAAATTGGGCCTTAGGTGGTACCAAAACACTGTAAGCCCTCACAGTTACTCTTGTGCACAGGGACAGGCCCTGCTGTGAAATATAATATCAAGAATTGTAATTACATGCCTCTGTTAAACAGGGGCAGAAAAATTGGGCCTTTGGTTTTGGTGGCGTCAGAGCACTGTAAGCCCTCACAGTTAATCTTGTTGGGCGCAGGAACGGGCCCTGCTGTGAAATATTATATAAAAAATTGTAATTACATGCTCCTGTTAAACAGGGGCAGAAAAATTTGGCATTGGGTGGTGGTGGTGCCACAACATTGTAACCCCTCACAGTATTTGTGTTGGGTGTAGGATTGGGCCTTGCTGTGAAATATTATATCAAAAATTGTAATTACATGCCAAAAATATTATTGAAAGCTAGCGTCATCAAGATTTAGGAGGAATAGGATAGTCAGCATAGGCAGTCTTCAAGAGATCCCACATCCATAGAAAATGCAATCAGTTACAGCAGCATCAAGTGCTTGATAGCTGCTGATCCAAGACTGATTCATTTTTATGAATATGAGCCTATCAACGGAGTCTGTGGACAGGCGCAGTCTTTGATCTGTTACAAACCCTCCAGCAGCACTGAATGTGTGTTCAGAAAGCACTCATACATCATGTGGGGTCCGTTGGGACCAAACGCGTTGGGTAATGTTTGTGGCAATCGCTCTTTACCTTCCAGCTTATTTTTATCTGCAATTCTATAAGTGTGAACCCCTCTTTTTAAAAAAAAAAAAAAAAAGATTGTACAGTATTACACTATGTGGATCCATTTGTTTTTCATGTTCAATGCCAATGGGATGACTTAACATTTGCTGCATGCTTTGGAGTTTGTCTGCTTGAAGTGGAATCATCTATCCTTTGGGGTTTACCTTGCATCTACTGCTCCATCCACAGATCACTCCATTGAGGCTAACCCCTCATTATGCCTGTTTGACCCATGTGCTGTATGGTACATGTTTCCACCTCATCTAGTAAGCATACCAACCTTACTTTCCTTGACTACACTTCATGATCAAGCACTCCTGTTGAGTGCCCCCACAGTAAGCAGCGTGTTATGGGGCACCCAAGCCACAGCTCCATGTGTCAATTCAAACAAAGGGAGCCCCGACCCTCCCCCTGAATTGCTAACTCACTAACTGACAGGAGCCAATGGCACTGCTGCTGTGTCTCAGGAGGAGCGTCCCGGACAGCTAAGACACTCGTGGACATCGCTGGAGAGCGATGGGGCTCAGGTAAGTAATTAGGGGGTGCTGGCGAGGCTACTACACACAGAACTTTTTTTATCTTAATACATAACATGCATTAAGATAAAAAAAACCTTCTGCCTTTACAACTCCTTTAATCTAAAATTTCAAAGAATTTTCCTACCAGTTATGATAGTGCTCTTTCTAATGTGCTGTTTCTAATGTGAAGCACACTCCAAAACACCATAGTGTAAACAGTACTTGCCAGATACACTTTACCTTTTGTTACAGAAGGTCATAGTACAGCATTATCTTTGATCAAGCAATGCAACTTATATGCAGTCTCCACATCTTCTTCATAGCTCCAAAGGTATTTAGCATGACCCCAGTTTAAATCGTAAGAGCATGTAAGAAAGAGAACTAGACAGTTTAAAACAGACATACACCGCTTTTAAGTACACAATGGGACCAGTGCATGTATGTAAAATGAAAATGTACTGAAAGTGAAGCAGTACTTTTTTCACTTCTCATGTACTACATTGCAATAGTCATTTACAGGCATAACAGATATGAATAATGCATTGATAACTAAAATAAACAAAATATTAAAAGAAAAATTGTAAACTTACCCCATCTGATTGTTGTCGTAAGGTCAGAGCAGCTGAGAGAATTTATTGTAGTAGAAAGGATGAAGGCATACAGGTCTCTTCTATTTCACTAGTCAAAGGTGAGACGCTTTCTTGCTGGTGAATTGGGTGTACTACAAGTTGAAATCAGAGTAGGAGTAGGACTTGATGGTGATGTCAGAGCTGGAAATGGACTGTCAGACATGCAGGTATCTTCTGTTTCACAAGTCAAGTCTTCAAAGACGAGGCGCTTTCTCGCTGGAGAATTGGGTGTACTACAAGTAGCAATACGAGTAGGACCAGGACGTGGTGGTGATGTCAGAGCTTGAAATGGACTGTCAGTTGATGATGATCTGGGATCTAAATTACTGTCAGTTGATGTTGATGAGCTGTGTACCGATGGACTTTTAGAAAAGTAAGTATCTATGGAGGTTTGAAGTGTAGCTCTCTTTTTCTTCCTATAGATTTCTTTGTAACAGGCATAAGCCCCTGAAATGTTAGCATTGACTTTGGAACTTCTTTCAAAATCCCTATCATGCTTTTCAAAAAGACCCATGGCACTGTCACGATGAAGGAAAGCTTCAGAGAGAATTTTTGTTGGTAAGCCTTTAGGCTGTTCAATGATCTCAACCCCATCCTGTACATCATCTTCTCTCTCATATTCAAGTTCTAGAAGATCCTCATTGCTGAGGGGCTCAGTGCATGATGCAAACAGTTCAGCAACATCTTCTGGCTCCACTTCTAGCCCTAACTGCCTTGCCATCTCTACAATATTTTCAGTAACAGTAGCTACATGATCTTCAAAGCCTTCAGAATCATCAACTATCTGTGGGCATCATTTTTTCCAGACCCTTTTCATTGTGGTTTCCTTTATGTCATTCCAAGCATCTCTTACAGTTTTAATGCAATCCAAGATGTTGTAGCTTGTCCAGAACTTGGATAGGGCTTCTTTATCTGTTGCTGCAATACACTTACTGAATGTTCTTTTTAAGTAGTTTAACTTGAAGGTAGCAATGACACATTGATCTATTGGCTGTAGTGGTGAGGTGGTATTTGGTGGTATGAATTGCACTCAAATGTTAGGGTTCAGCTCATCTAGCGTTCAAGGGTGTCCAGGGGCATTATCAACAAGCAGCAAAATGTGGAAAGGGATATTGTTGTCCTTGCAATAGGCTTTCACCTCTGGAACAAAGCGGGTGTCAAACCAATCTTCAAAAGGGGCTGCAGTTACCCATGTTTTTTTGTTAGCTCTACAATGCACTGGAAGTCTAGTTTTAATGTAGTTCTTCAAAGCTCTTGGATTTTGCCACCTGTAAATTAGCAAAGGCTTTAGCTTTAAGCCGGAAGCATTGTCACCTAACAGAAGGGTTATTCTATCTTTAGCTGGCTTGTAGCCTGGCATTGATTTTTCCTGTTTTGAGGTGAAGGTTCTTGCAGGCATCTTCTTCCAGAATAGCCCAGTCTCATCCACATTAAAAAATCTGATCCATGGAGTAGCCTCCGTCTTGAATAATTTTAGCAAGATCACTTGGATAGCTTTCTGCAGCCTTAGTATCTGCAGCAGCTGCCTCTCCTTGTCCTTTAATGTTATGTAGGTTAGAACTCTTCTTGAATCTATCAAACCATCCACAGCTTTCAGAAAATTTGGCATCCTTTGCTGCCTCACCTTTCTTAGCCTTCAGGTCATTGAATAGGCTTAAGTCTTTACTTTGTATAATTGCCTGGTTGACAGGAACATGACGTATAATAATTTCTATCCAAAGTATTAAGAGTCTTTCCATATCTGCAACAATGCTATCCCTTTTTTGAATAGTTTTTATGTTAACAGGTGTAACACTCTTAATTTCTGCAAGGATTTTTTTCCCAGTTTTTCATGACAGTGTTAACTGTAGTCCGAATGTAGCCTAGTCTTCGGCCTATTTCAGCTTGCGTTACACCATCATCATACAATTTAATAATTTTAGCCTTCATATCCAAGGTAATAGATTTATGTCTTTTTTTTGGTACTATCTGCCATTATTTAATGTGTACCTGTAACAATCAAAAGAAAAAATACTGTACAGTACTGTAGAAGTTCCTAAACTATGAACTGTAACTTTATTTTAAAGGGTCAGGGGCTGTAATGAGTTGGTCAGGGGATGTAGTAGGGGATAAAAGGATGTAGTGGGGGGTCCAGGGGCTGCAAGGGGAGGTGAGGGCCTATAGTGGGGGGCTATACAGTACTGTACTTCACATACATTTATGCAGGGCTAGCTGGTGAGCAACTGTGGGCCTCTGGGCTGGCAGGCATTGCTGGACTGGCTGGCGGGCACCTCTGGGCAATGCTGGGCTGGCTGGCGGGCACCTCTGTGCAACGCTTGGCTGGCTGGCCAGCACCTCTGAGCCATGGTGCTGGCTGGCGGGCACCTCTGGGCTTTGGTTCTGGCTGGAAGGCACCTCTGGGCTGGCAGGCAATGCACAGCACGTACATGATAGGTACCTGTAACAATGAAAAGAACATGTATTGTACAGTACTGTACACATTTATTTATAGCCAGGGGCTGTAGTGAGGGATTCAGGGGATGTAGTAGGGGTCGGGTAATGTAGTGGTCGGGCTATACTGCACTAATGTTTATGCAGACTGTGATTCTGGGCTGACTGGTGAGCAACTGCGGGCCTCTGGGCCGGCGGGCAATGCTGACTGGCTGGTAGGCACTGCTGGGCAACGCTGGTGGGCACCTCTGGGCCTTGGTGCTGGCTGGCAAGCACCTCAGTGCTAGCTGGCAGGCACCTCTGGGCCTTGGTGCTAGCTGGCGGGCACCTCTGGGCTGGCAGGCAATGCACAGTACATGATAGGTACCTGTAACAATGAAAAGAATAGTGGGAGGGTCAGGGGCTGTAATGTGGTGTCCAGGGCCTGTAGTGGGGGGACCTCTACTAGCCCTCTGGGCTTGCTGGCTGGGACCTCTGGGCCTCTGAGATGGCTGGCAGGCACCTCTGGGCCTACATGCAATGCTAGGCTAGCTGGCGGGCAATGCTGGGCTTGCTTGCTGGCATCGCTGGACTGGCTCACAGGAACTTTTCCACCTACAACTCCAGGCGGCAGCTCTGCCTCTTCCAGATCATACTGCTGCACAGCGCAGGAATGTCCATACTTGCGAGACACTTTATATACACTGGCAGGCATGTCCCTACTTACGAGTGTACATAAATTGATTGTCCATAAAGCGAGGTATGCCTGTATTGATTTATATTTGGCTCAGCAAAGGAATTAAAATCACACTTAGGCCTGGCTCACACCTATGCCTTTTTTTTAGTGTGTTTTCAGTTTTGCAGAAACACACTACAGTCCATTTGCCATGGTTTCCTATGGGTCAAGTTTACATCTGTGCATTTTATGGAAAGGTTTAGGGACTTTTTCCTGGTTTTTGGTTCCATAGACTTCAATGGATCAAAAACGTGTACTGAAAAATGCAAAATGCCCCTGACATATGCAAACTGCAACCTGCATAGGTGTGAATCAGGCATTCCACTTTAAAAGTACATAACAGCACTATTGATACTGTTTGTACAAGCAGACTTTAAATATAAATGGCATCCCAGTCTTACTGGCACTGATAGTATCCTGCCTACTGCAGTAACAAATTCCCAGCAGCTAGAACATGAATTGCAGAGCAGAGATTCTGTAGGTGCAGGCACCTCATGGTGTCTGTTATGTATTTTTTTTTTCTTTCGTTTAGGCTTACTGTATTCAAAAATCAGTTTTGGCAGAGAGAAAAGAACCTATGCAGTAAATAATAGTAACACCCTACATTATTATTGTATTCACTACCTACTAGTGATAGAGTTTTGGAAGATTGACAGATTACGGGGAATGTTTTTTCAAGTAATTTGTTAATTCCTCAGGCTATATCATTAATGCCTTTATTGGTTAGGAAAATAAACATAAGAGAGCAAGCATTTTTAAGACCCTTTGTGTTATAAGTATGTCCCGGTGTCAAACTGAGGTTTTCTGAGGCTTACTTTGAGCAAGTCTGTGTGGGCAAATAAGAGGGATTTAGCACTTTCTTTCTGCCTAAGGAATTTGCAAAGGTCAAACTGTGAAACTTGGGTCACTGACTCATAATAACTGGTTACCTGAAGGCAAGAAAAGGGAATTTAGCATTATTGACTATATCTCTCACGACAAAGTGCAGAAGGAAAGTGAAAAGCAGATAAGATAAGCTCAAGGCTTTTTAGCATGGTAGAACCTAGCTGAAATTTTACTATGTTTCCTATGTTCTTTTAACACACACTTGTTTAAATTGATCCTTTTGTGTTGTAGATGAAATTGAAGGAGATGCGACATATGATGTCTAAACTCACACAATAATGAAATAATTTAAAGAATGAAAATCCTAATTACTTAGTTTTTTCGCATGCCTTATTTAAATAATTTGTGACCTTTCTCTAATGGTGATTGGTCACAGTCGCGTTAAAGCTCTTACGTAAGTATTAACCAGTTGCCACCCGAAATACGTATATACAATATATGTTGCAGTTTGCTAGTGGTTTACCGGGATTTTGGCAGAAGATATCAGCCATAACCTCATTGGGGATATTGGGGCCTAGTGATATCAGCACGCCTAACCAGGAAGTTCTTTCACCCTGTGTGTAAGCAGCTGCCACTAATATCAAAGCATTCCTAAGGGGGCTGCACACCTTAAATGTGCGATGCGAGCGATCTGAGAGCACCAGTGTCAGTGCATAGAAACACGTGAGTTTTAATTTTGAATACTTTTTATCAAAGTTTAAAAAAAAATGATTTAGCACTATGCCAGTTTCCTTTATCCTATTATGAGCACTACTGCTGGGGAATACCCAGGATTCTTTTGAACCCACGGAGGCTACAAACAATGATTCACCAAGGTTCCATATACCCCTATAAGGGGAAGGCACATGGGCACCAGTTCTTGTTCTTATATGGAGGTGAGTACATTGATGTGAAGGTGAAGGGACACTGAAGGAGCTTTACGTGTTTGCACAACACCCACGGATTTATTATTTCGACTTTATTGTTTATTTGCTTTTAAGTTTTTTCCAGTGTATCTTACATTGGCTTATACACACAAGCACTTTATATTCCTAGACATTTGTGCTATAGTGGTGGCACATTGATATGCATTACCACTAGGGATGGACTTTATGTTTAACATTGGTAGTTCGCCGAACAGCAAACAATTTTGGGTGTTCACGGCAAATTCGAAAGCCACGAAAAACACCCTTTAAAAGTCTATGGGAGAAATCAAAATTGGACATTTTAAAGGCTTATATGTATGGTATTGTCATAAAAAGTGTTTGGGGACCTGAGTCCTGCTCCAGGGGACATGTATCAATGCAAAAAAAGTTTTAAAAACTTCTGTTTTTCCGGGAGCAGTGATTTTAATAATGCTTAAAGTGAAACAATAAAAGTGTAATATTCCTTTAAATTTCATACCTGGGGGGTGTCTATAGCATGCCATTTAAAAATTACATGGGGTCCCCCTCAAAATCCATACCAGACCCTTCAGGTGTGGTATGGATTTTAAGGGGAACCCCTCGCCAAAATGTAAAAAAAAATGGCGTGGGGTCCCGCCAAAAATCCATACCAGACCCTTATCTGAGCACGCAACCTGGCAGGCCACAGGAAAAGAGGAGGGACAACAGAGTGTCCCCTTTCTGAACCATACAAGGCCACATGCCCTCAACATTGGGAGGGTGTTTTGGGGTAGCGGCCCACCCCAAAGCACCTTGTCCCCATGTTGATGGGGAGAAGGGCCTCATTCCCACAATGCTTGTGGGATCTGGGTGTCCCCTTGTTAAAGGGGGCTTCCAGATTACGATAAGCCCCCTGCCCGCAGAACCCCATAACCACCGGGAAAGGGTTGTGGGGATTATGGCCATCTCCCCATCAACATGGGGACAAGGTGCTTTGGGGGGGCCGCTACCCCAAAGCACCCTCCCAATGTTGAGGGCATGTGGCCTGGTACAGTTCAGGAGGGGGGAGCTCTCTCATCCCCCCTCTTTTCCTACGGCCTGCCAGGTTGTGTGCTCAGATAAGGGTCTGGTATGGATTTTTGGAATTTTGGCACGAGGTTCCCCTTAAATACCAGACCTGAAGTGTCTGGTGTGGATTTTGAGGGGGACCTCCATGCCATTTTTTTTTTTACATTTTGGCGCAGGGTTTGCCTTAATATCCATACCAGACCTGAAGGGCCTGGTATGGAATATAGGGGAACCCCCATGCATTTTTTTTTTCATTTTGGTTCGGGGTTCCCCTGTGGGGAAATTCCATGCTGTTTTTATCAATGAACTGTTATGTGTATTGTCGGACCGACAATTCATTATAGCCGCGAGTAGTTAAATTACTTTTTTTCCTTTAAAAATGTAATTTTGCTGTCACTGTTCTAAACACGGGAAACATGTGCCCCTTTACAAGCATACTATGGACACCCCCCAGGTACGAAATTTAAAGGAATATTTAACTTTTATTGTTTCACTTTAAGCATTATTAAAACCACTGCTCCCGAATAAATGGCAGTTTTTAAAACTTTTGACAATATCATGCATATACCGTATATACTCGAGTATAGGCCGACCCGAATATAAGCCGAGGCCCCCAATTTACCCCCAAAAAAACTGGCAAACTTATTGACTCGTGTATAAGCCGAGGGTGAGACATGCCTGTCCATCCCTGTGTGTGTGTCCGTCCATCCCTGTGTGTCCGTCCATCCCTGTGTGTCCGTCCATCCCTGTGTGTCCGTCCATCCCTGTGTGTCCGTCCATCCATCCCTGTGTGTGTGTGTGTCCATCCATCCATCCATCCCTGTGTGTGTGTGTCTCCATCCATCCATCCATCCATCCCTGTGTGTGTGTGTCTCCATCCATCCATCCATCCATCCATCCCTGTGTGTGTGTGTCTCCATCCATCCCTGTGTGTGTCTCCATCCATGTGTGTGTGTGTGTGTGTGTGTGTGTGTGTGTGTGTGTGTGTGTGTGTGTGTGTGTGTGTGTGTGTGTGTCCAGCCTACCTTTGTCCCGAGCCTCCGTCCCGTGCCTTGCCTCCTTGCCTCCGTCCCGTGCCTTGCCTCCTTGCCTCCGTCCCGTGCCGTGCCTTGCCTCCTTGCCTCCGTCCCGTGTCGTGCCTTGCCTTGCCCCCGTCCCGTCCCGTGCCGTGCCGTCCCGTGCCCTCTTCGTCGGCGGCCATTGTAAAGTTCAAAAGCTGCGCCGCCGCCTTCGCCTGTGATAGGCGGAACACTGAATTTCCCAGCAGCCTGTGTTCCGCCTATCACAGACGTCGTATCATCCTCGTCCGTAGTACGAGGATGATACGACGTCCGTGATAGGCGGAACACAGGCTGCTGGGAAATTCAGTGTTCCGCCTATCACAGGCGAAGGCGGAGCCGGAGGCGCGGCTTTTGAATAGAATGGCCGCTGTCTGTCTGCTCGACACGCTGATCGAGCGGGCAGACAGCGATGACTCGAGTATAAGCCGAGGGGGGCACTTTCAGCCTCAAAAAAGAGGCTGAAAATCTCGGCTTATACTCGAGTATATACGGTAAGCCTTTAAAAATAGCACATTTGATTATTCATGTTCGTGTCCCATAGACTTTAATGGTGTTCGCGTGTTTGAACAAATTTTTTGCCTGTTCGCATGTTCTGGATGCAAACTGAACAGGGGGGTGTTTGGCTCATCCCTAATTACCACAGATTTGTAATTAAGTGACACTTATTTTTGGCATATATATTGTTATGCTAATACATGCTTATTACATTTTTTCCTGTATTTCTTTGCTGTTTCAATACTGCATATTGTGACACTGATTATGATTTGTTTTATGTAAAAATTTTCCAGCTAGGTAGCGCTTTACCATCTTTAGCTACTTATAACCCCGGTATCATGTTTTGCAGCCAGTGGCTGAAAGTAAATCATTTTTTTTTTTTAAAGCAAAACATATTTTTTAAATCTTTTGCTTTTAAAGGTAAATAAGAGACTTGGGGTCCTGGCATCCTTATTTCTATGATTATAACACATCTAGTTAGACACAAATGAACCATCCTTGGTTATCCGTGTCTCGATAGCCACAGGTGTTTAGCCAATGCAATGGGGTAGAGAAGGTGAACCAGCCATTTTCGGCTCTTGCTTTCAAGGAGTAAAACCGTTGTAATTGTTCATGCCAAAAACCTAAGAACCAAGGTTGATTTTTGTTCATAAAACTTTTATTAGCTATGCACACAAAGTATTACACACAATTAAGCATTCTGCGGTAAGCAAGCGAATGTAACATGCAGATATGCAGACACAATATGCATAATGCAGCATTCAGAAGTGGGTAATGCATAGCATAGCTTACACCACAGCAGTAAGCATAACGTTAACATAAATCATACATTTTAGTGTGAACTCCGCTAGGACTTGTTTTCTGCTTTGTGTCATTTGATACATTAGAGCCTAATACCCCTTTTTTTTGCTTTGAGATTTTAAAGGCGAGATTACCTTTGGCTTTTCAGGGACTCTTGCAGAGTGATAATGCTAAATCACCTGTGCATGCATTGCTGACCCAGGGCGCGTGCCTCAAAGAAAAAGGCCAGGTCAGGAGACTGTCAGCTACATTAAAGAATGCATCCATCCCATTCATTAATAAGAGGAATCTGCAGCTTCTCTGACCCAGAAAACTTGTTTTAACATCTCCAGGACAAAGAAATGAAAGAGGCTGAATCAGGCACTGTTGTGGGTGGGGCTTGTTTCTTTTATTTAGGAAAGCTCACCTTTCTGATTTATGCTCTTTGGTGCCCAATGCATAACTCTGAACTTTTTCAGATGGGAACGAGGGACACTTACAGTATTAACAAAAGTAGGTATGCATAGGACACACTCCCTGTCACACCTCCTTAAAGGAGAATTATAAAAAATATGATTAATTAAACCCAAAAGTGTTTTTTTTTAACTACTACAGTTCCTTTAAACTGGCTTTTGACATTTACAAATGCAGCAATTTAGAAATTAGATAAAAGGTTTAGCACTGGGAAACACTTTTTGAAAGATAAAAAGTGCATTTTATATACTGTACAACTATATAGATCCAACTAAAATGAGGGAGGCAAGAGGAACAGAGGAACTTAGTTCCAAATCAGGGACAGTTGGAAGCTATGTCAGTGAAAAAGATACAGGAAACTTGAGAATAGAGATAGGCCGAACACCCCCCGAGCAAAAGTTGGGAGCTGAGCCGTGAACCCTATTGAAGATTATAGGACCCGAATTTGGAAAATCAAAAGTCCCCATTTTAAAGGCTTTTATGCAATTTATTGCCCATTAAAAGAGTATGGGGGTCCGCGTACTGCCCTGGGGGACATGCACCAATGCAAAAAAAAAACTTTTACAAAAGATCGATTTTAAAGGAACAGTGAATTTAATGTGACTTAAAGTGAAACAATAAAAATGAAAAATTTCTTTAAATATAGTGCATGAAGGGCCCCTTAGTCTGCCTGTAAAGTGGTGCATCTGTACCACGTATAGAACCTACTGCAGCAAAACTGAAATTTATAAAGAAAAAAATTACATTTAAATTGATTTTCCCTGCAAGCTTTCTTTATTTAGTAAACAATGGCTTGGGGAGCCAGTCTGTATGATGAGGCCGAAATTTGGTGCACTCAAAACAAGATTAGAGATTTTTTTGGAAAAATTCTGGTGTCTCTTTGGCAGATTTTGGTTGAAAATAACAAAGTTTTGCACCACAGTGAGCAAGCCTTATGTGAAGAAGCCAAATTATAGTACATGCAGGCCATGATTAACAATTTTTTTAAGATAAAGTCTGGTGTCTCTTCTGCAGACTTTGGATAGAAGTGACAGGTGTGGAAAAATTGTGCTTTGGGTGTTGGTGGTGCCTTCACACTATTACCCTATAGACTCTTGATGAAATTGAGAGCTGGCCTCGCTGTAAAAAATTTTAATTTGATGCCCCGGTCAAAATGGTGTATAAAAATTGATCTGTGGGTGTTGGTGGTGCCATAGACTTCTAGAGGGGCTTGAAAGCAAGAACTGGCCTTGCTGTAAAAAATTTAAATGATATGCACCTGTCAAACATGTGCAGATAAATTGGTCCTTGGGTTTTAAAGTGGTTGTATACCCTTTTTTGTAACTTTTACCTACAGGAAAGCCTATAATAAGGCTTACCTGTAGGTAAAAAAAATATCTCCTAAACCTGTACGGTTTAGGAGATATTCCCCTCGGTATGCGCCGCTGACTGCAGCGGCGCATGCGCACGAGGGGATTCTCGGCCTGAAAATCCGGCAGTGGCCGGCGGCCGGAAAGAAATCTCCCGCGCGCATGCACAGAGGGAGCATGGCGGCTCCCTCGGCGTGGATCGTGCCAGATGTCGGGGCCTCGTTCTAAGGTAAGTATTTATGCGGTGCATACTAGCTCATTATGCCTTTTGCTTTGCAGGTGTTAAAAAAATAAATAAAAAAATATCGGGTTTACTACCGCTTTAATTGTGCCCATGAAACCTATACCAAAAAATGACTTCAAGATAAAATCAACACCCACAAAGCTAGGCAGCCTAGACCATCTTGGAGAAATTTGAAATTCCAATAACACTTAATCAGCGATATTAGCATCAGAGGCTTGATAGCTGCTGCTAATCTAGGACTGATTCATTTTTACAAATGTCAGCCAGTCAACTGAGTCTGTGGACAGATGCGTTCTTTTATATGTCACAAAACCTCTGGCAGCACTGAATGCTTGTTTGGAAAGCATGCTGGATGCATGGCCACCCAGCAGCACAATTGCATACTGGGCAAGTTCTGGCCAGTGTTCTATCCTCATGACCCAGAAACCCAGTGGGTTGTCTACTTGAAAGCTCTCCATTAGGGTTGAGCGAACCCGAACTGTAAAGTTCGGGTTCGTACCGGACTTTTGGATTTTTAGCTCCCGGACCCGAACCCGAACAATTTACTGTATGTTCGGATTCGGTGTTCGGTAATGTAATGGCACTTTTTTTAACAGCTGCAGGGCAGCCAATTAACATTCATTTAACTTGTGTGCCCTTAGAAGCCATCACAGCCATGCCTACTAATGGCATGGCTGTGATTGGCCAGTGCAGCATGTGACCCAGCCTCTATATAAGCTAGAGGCACATAGCACAGCACGTCACTCTGCTTTAGATAGTGTAGGGAAAGGCTGCTGCTGCTGCTTTGAGGGAGAGAATTAGATAGGAGTCCTGCTTCAGAAATCTAATTACTCAGCGATCTACCTTGATTTTCTTGTGTGGGTGCAGTGCACATTCTTTTTACACTGCCCTGAGCCCAGTGCCAGAGAAAATATAACTTTTATCCATCTGTTAGGTTGGTATCGGCAGGCATTTTATGCAAGCTCAGTGCACTAGCATTGCATATGTTACTGTGAGATACACCTTTTCGATACTGTTGCTCTATTCTGCTATTCTAAACACCCATTTAGGGCAAAAAAAATATTTTACAGTGTTTTCTGCATATCTGTACATGTGAGATACACACTGTAGATACTGTTCTTCTATTGTGCTATTCAAAAAAATAAATAATTTAGGGCAAAAAATTATGTTTACACTGTTTAGATACTGTTGCTCTATTCTGCTATTCTAAAAACACCCATTTAGGGCAAAAAAATAAATAATTTAGGGCAAAATTGAATAGCATTTTCTTCATATCTGTACGTGTGAGATACACTGTTTAGATACTGTTGCTCTATTCTGCTATTCTAAAAACACCCATTTAGGGCAAAAAAATATATTTTGCAGTGTTTCCTGCATATCTGTACGTGTGAGATACACACTTTAACCACCTTCAGACCGGACCATTTTGCTGGTAAATGACCAGAGGTCTTTTTACAATTTGGCACTGCGCTGCTTTAACTGGTAATTGCGCGGTCATGCAATGTTGTACCCAAACAAAATTTGCGTCCTTTTCTTCCCACAAATAGAGCTTTCTTTTGATGGTATTTGATTGCCTCTGCGATTTTTATTTTTTGCGATATAAACGTAAAAAGACCGCAAATTTTGAAAAAAAATGATATTTTCTACTTTTTGTTATTAGAAAAATCCAATAAACTCAATTTTAGTCATACATTTAGGCCAAAATGTATTCAGCCACATGTCTTTGGTAAAAAAAAAGTCAATAATTGTATATTTATTGGTTTGCGCAAAAGTTGTCACATCTACAAACTAAGGTACGTTTTCTGGAATTTACGCAGCTTTTAGTTTACGACTGCCTATCTCATTTCTTGAGGTGCTAAAATGGCAGGGCAGTACAAAACCCCCCCAAATGACCCCATTTTGGAAAGTAGACACCCTAAGGAAATTGATAAGTGGCATGTTGAGCCCATTGAATATTTTATTTTTTTGCCTCAAGCGATTGAATAATGACAAAAAAAATTTTTTTTTTTTTTTTACACAAAGTTGTCACTAAATGATATATTGCTCACACATGCTATGGGCATATGTGAAATGACACCCCAAAATAAATTCTGCTGCTTCTCCTGAGTACGGGGATACCACATATGTGGGACTTTTTGGGAGCCTAGCCGCGTACGGGGCCCCGAAAACCAAGCACCGCCTTCAGGCTTTCTAAGGGCGTAAATTTTTGATTTCACTTCTCACTACCTATTACAGTTTTGAAGGCCATAAAATGCCAAGATGGCACAAAACCCCCACAAATGACCCCATTTTAGAAAGTAGACACCCCAAGCTATTTGCTGAGAGGCATTTTGAGTCCATGGAATATTTTATATTTTGCCACAAGTTGCGGGACAATTACAAACTTTAATTTTTTTTTATTTTTTTTTCACAAAGTTGTCACTAAATGATATATTGCTCACACATGCTATGGGCATATGTGAAATGACACCCCAAAATAAATTCTGCTGCTTCTCCTGAGTACGGGGATACCACATATGTGGGACTTTTTGGGAGCCTAGCCGCGTACGGGGCCCCGAAAGCCAAGAACCGCCTTCAGGTTTTCTAAGGGCGTAAATATTTGACTTCACTCCTCACTACCTATTACAGTTTTGAAGGCCATAAAATGCCAAGATGGCACAAAACCCCCACAAATGACCCCATTTTAGAAAGTAGACACCCCAAGCTATTTGCTGAGAGGCATGTTGAGTCCATGGAATATTTTATATTTTGCCACAAGTTGCGGGAAAATTACAAACTTTTTTTTTTTTTTTTTTTAACAAAGTTGTCACTAAATGATATATTGCTCACGCATGCCATGGGCATATGTGAAATGACACCCCAAAATAAATTCTGCTGCTTCTCCTGAGTACGGGGATACCACATATGTGGGACTTTTTGGGAGCCTAGCCGCGTACGGGGCCCCGAAAACCAAGCACCGCCTTCAGGCTTTCTAAGGGCGTTACAGTTTTGAAGGCCATAAAATGCCAAGATGGCACAAACCCCCCCAAATGACCCCATTTTGGAAAGTAGACAACCCTAAATTTAGGGGTACACTAGTGAGACTAGGTAATAAATGGCGGGTGCCCTGAAACTATAAAAAAAATAACTAACCAACCAGCGTCACCTGTAACAGTTATATGGTGATCACTGGTGAAAGGGTTAACTAGGGGGCAATCAGGGGGCTTTATGCGGTAGTATATGGGGGTCCCTGGCGCTATAAAAAGCTGCGGCGAACCTAAATACCTACCTGCCTAACTAGCGTCACCTGTGACACTAATACAGTGATCAGAAAAATGATCGCTTATTAGGCTGGGTTCACACTGGAGCGATGCGGGAACGCCACGAATCCGCGGCGGGTTCCCGCATCACATGCCTCCCGGCGGCAGTTCACACTGCCCTATGCGAACTGCTGGGAGTGTCAGTGAAATGTTAATGACACCCCCAGATCAGTTCGCATATCGCAGTGCGATCTGCAAACTCGGATCGCATGGTGTGAACACCCATGCGATCCGATTCTGCTGCGGACCAAAAAAAGGGTCCCGTGCGAGTTTGCGGCGGGTGCGGCGGGTGCGACACGAATTCAGCCATACTATCTGTATGGCTGAACTCGAATCGCACAGAGATCGGATGTGATTTGCACTGCAGTGCGGTGCGAATCACATCCGTTCTCATAAACCGCTGCAATGTGAACCCAGCCTTAGTGACACTGGCGACGGGGGGTGATCACGGGGTTAAACCTTTATTGGGGGGGTTAGGGGGGTACCTTAGAACTAAAGGGGGCTAACCCTAACTGCCCTAACAGTTATTACAGTCACAAATGACACCCGCCGGGTGATCAGGGGGTTAAACCTTTATTAGGTAATAAATGGCGGGTGCCCTGAAACTATAAAAAAATAACTAACCAACCAGCGTCACCTGTAACAGTTATATGGTGATCACTGGTGAAAGGGTTAACTAGGGGGCAATCAGGGGGCTTTATGCGGTAGTATATGGGGGTCCCTGGCGCTATAAAAAGCTGCGGCGAACCTAAATACCTACCTGCCTAACTAGCGTCACCTGTGACACTAATACAGCGATCAGAAAAACTATCGCTTATTAGGCTGGGTTCACACTGGAGCGATGCGGGAACGCCATGAATCCGCGGCGGGTTCCCGCATCGCATGCCTCCCGGCGGCAGTTCACACTGCCCTATGCGAACTGCTGGGAGTGTCAGTGAAATGTTAATGACACCCCCAGATCAGTTCGCATATCGCAGTGCGATCTGCAAACTCGGATCGCATGGTGTGAACACCCATGCGATCCGATTCTGCTGCGGGCCAAAAAAAGGGTCCCATGCGAATTTGCGGCGGGTGCGGCGGGTGCGGCGGGTGCGACACGAATTCAGCCATACTATCTGTATGGCTGAACTCGAATCGCACAGAGATCGGATGTGATTTGCACTGCAGTGCGGTGCGAATCACATTCGTTCTCATAAACCGCTGCAATGTGAACCCAGCCTTAGTGACACTGGCGGCGGGGGGTGATCACGGGGTTAAACCTTTATTGGGGGGGTTAGGGGGGCACATTAGAACTAAAGGGGGCTAACCCTAACTGCCCTAACAGTTACTACAGTCACAAATGACACCAATGCAAAAAAAAAAATATAAAAAAAAAAAAAAGCAATTGGTGTCACTGTGACTGGGGGGGCAGGGGTAATTGGGGGGTGATCGGGGGGTAAAGGGGGGGTGTGAGTGTGCCTGGCATGTTCTACTGTATGTGGGGTGTGTTGGTGCAACTCACCGAACCTCTCTCCTCGGTGCCGGAACGAAAACTACCGACACGGAGGAGAGAATACATCACTTCCTCTCCTGTGTTTACATTACAGGAGAGGAAGTGATGTCACCGGACATTTTCATTCGCCGGGAGCGATCGCGAGGGGGTGGCCATGAATGAATGGCCGTCCCCTCGTCCGGGATCGCTCCCGAACGAATACCGACCGCCGCAGGCACCGGGCGGGGGCCCGATCGGGCCCCCGACCGGCGGGCAGGCAAGGACGTACATGTAAGCCCTTATGCCTGCCCGTGCCATTCTGCCGACGTACATCGGCGTGCGCCGGTCGGCAAGTGGTTAAATACTGTTGTTTTATTCTGCTATTCACAAAAAAAATGTAGGGAAATTTTTTTTTTTGAATAGCATTTCCTTCATATCTGTACGTGTGAGATACACCATTTAGATACTGTTGTGCTATTGTGCAATTCAAAAAACACCCATTTAGGACAAAAAATATATATTTTGCAGTGTTTCCTGCATATCTGTACGTGTGACATACACACTTTAGATACTGTTGTTTTATTCTGCTATTCCCCAAAAAATCATTTAGGGCAAAATGATTTTTTTGGAATAGCATTTTCTTCATATCTGTACGTGTGAGATACACCGTTTAGATACTGTTGCTGTGCTGTGAATGTAAGGAGAGGGACGGAAATGACCATGTGTCTTTTTCCCTAATGCCGCATACACACGATCGGAATTCCGGCCAGAAAAAGACAGATGAGAGCTTTTCGTTGGAAAATGCGACCGTGTGTATGCTCCATCGGAATTTAGCTGTCCAGAAAAACGTTCTATCGGTTATTTCCGATCGTGTGTATGCAATTCCGACACGCCAAAAATCACGCATGCTCAGATTCAACTACGAGACAGAAGCTATTGGCTACTGGCTATTGAACTTCCTTTTTCTAGTCACGTCGTACGTGTTGTATGTCACCGCATTATAAATGATCGGAATTTGATGTGACCATGTGTAGGCAAGACAGCTTGAGCCGAATTCCGTCGGGAAAACCATCAGAGCTTTTTCCATCGAAAATTCAGATCGTGTGTATGTGGCATTAGAATCCATGACTAGGCATCAGTGTTTGTCGTCTGCAAATAGGCCACATTTGTGAACCTGAGAGCAACATTGAACGCCTTGTATGTTGGGGTCCCGGTGAATGGAGATGGCGAGTGTCTCAATTGCTATTGCAAAGATTAGCGGAGATAAAGGACAGCCTTGTCTGGTGCCTTTGGCTATATGTATTGGTTTGGAGTAGTGGCCTTTAAGCCTAATATAGGCTTTAGGATTTGAATAAAGAGCTTGGATCAGGTCCATAAACTTGTTGCCAAAGCCCCAATGTTCAAGGATTGTAAAGATGTATGGCCAGGAGACCAAATCGAAGGCCTTTTGAAGGCTCAGTGATAAAAACATGCCTGATTGTTTTGGACCTCCTGGCCAGTTTGTCTGCAGGATGGAGACTATGTCTATGGCTCTTCTGATCTGATCAGGGCCCTGTCTGCCTGGGATGAACCCCTGTGATGAACATATTGGTTAATGAAGGAAGCTAGACGATTTGCAAGGAGTTTGGTAAAGGATTTTTAAGTCGCTATTGATGAGGGAGATGGGTCTATAATTACTGACTTCTTCCGGGTTTTTATCCGGTTTCTGTATTACTGCAATGTAGGCTGTGTTTAGGTGAGGATCAGCTGGGGTTCCCTGTGTCTTTGCATTAAAAAATTGTGTCAAATCAGGGTGGTGGTAAATGTCTTGTAATAGGGGTTAGGGAGACCATCAGGGCCTGGAGCAGAACCTGATTTGAGGTTCTTAATGACTTCCTGTACCTCTTCTTCTGAGAAGGGGGCCTCCAGCATATTATTTTTTATTTTTATGTATTTTATGTTATTTTAAGTTATTTCCCTATCCACATTTGTTTGCAGAGCACTTGCCATGCTCTTAACAACATTTTGCTGCCATTTCCAGCCCTCTAGCCCTTTCCATTACTTTTTTAGAGCCATTTTAGTCCTCAAAAGTTTGGGTCCCCATTGACTTCAATGGGGTTCGGGTTCGGGATCAAGTTCGGGTCCCGAACTCAAACTTTTGTGAGAAGTTCGGTCGAACCCGAACATACAGGTGTCCACTCAACCCTACTCTCCATGTCTGTTTCTTACACTAGATGTTCTTTTGCCATATGATGAAGAAGCTGCCAATGGGATCTTGAAGCTGACAGCCCTGGGTGCTGAGGACAAAAAAATTTAAAATGCAGTGAACAGAAGCTTCAAAATGAGCTTTTCCATACGATTGTAGCCTACCAGAGTTTGGAAAGGTGTTACATTAACTCCTCTTTAAGGTGTCCTCAAGATATTTCACCCTGTTCTACCTCTGAAAGGGCTCCGAGACTTATAAGGGTGGTCAAGGAGGGTTGCCAACCAATAGTTATCCTTCTCCTTGATGCCACAAATTCTCGAGCCCTTTTGCAGGCTTTAAAAAATAAGGAAGCTCATACACCAAAATTTTCAGAGGCATGATTGAGATGCAGATTCCTCAAGGTCATTGAGGTTTACAGCCTGAAAAACTGCCAGAATTGTCCTCCTCCTGCTCCTCTTGTGTGTTATGTTGCATCGGAAGAATGGTGTCTGCATAAGGCTGCCTGGGAGAGGAAAGGAAGTCCTCCACATCCTTCCGCTGCTCTGCCTGGAGTGTCCTGTCCATAATGCCAAGCAGAATATGCTTGGCAAGAGGGATTGTGTCACTGATGCATGCCTTGTCACGGCTCACCATCCTTGTCGCCTCCTCAAATGGTGACAGTACAGTGCATGTATCCTTTATCAGCAGCCAGTTGTGGGGAAAAAAAAGCTGAGCTCATCTGAGCCTGTCGTTGTGCCATACTCGAACAGGTACTTGTTGACATCCCTCTGCTGTATTTGCAGCTGCTGCAGCATTGTCAAAGTTGGGTTCCACCTGGTGGGCATATCACAAAACAGGTGGTTTATGGGCAGGTGGAATTCCAGACAACCAAACACTGTTTGTGTATGACTGGATGAAATGGCTACAGACTCTTCTGGCTTGCCTTAGAAGATCTTGCAACCCTGGGTACCAGCTTAAGAAATGCTGCACCACCAAAATGAGGATGTGCCAGGTATGGTACATGTACCAATTTTCCCTGTTGAAGGGCAGACAGAAGGTTAGTGCCATTATCACATTACCACCATTCCTGGTTCAAGCTGCCATAGCATGAACCACCTCTGGGCGTGCCCCTGCAGAGCTGAAAGAATCTCTGCAACAGTGTGGCTCCTGTCCCCTAGACAGACCAGCTGAAGCACTGCATGGCATATGTTAGCCTGACTTGTTGAATAGCCTCTTGCAGAGAAGGGCATGGAGGAGGGGGTGGAGCTGATAAATTACTAATTTGTTGTTTATCAGTGTTCTCCCTTCTCTGTAGGCTCATGTTACCCGTAATGTCTGTGCATACTCAAAAAGCAAGTGACTGATGCTGTGTTCAAATAATTCAGCTGACTCCCCCATGGATGATGCTGGGCTATGGCAGGAGTAGTTATGGACAAGGAGGCAGAATAGTCCGCTCTGGCAGCTGCAGTGGACTGCACACTAGTGGCAACTTAGATCAAAGAGGATGAGGAGGATGAAGATGGTTTCGTAAGCCAGTCCACCACCTCCCCTACATGCTGTGGCTGGATAATTTCATAGTTAGTCAGGCTGAAAAAAGTCCACCTGATTCAACCAAGGAAAAAAAAAAAACACAATCCCATATACATAAACCTGTACCCACAGTTTATCCAGAGAAAGGTGAAAAACCCCAGCAAAGCATGATCCAATTTGCTCTGGCAGGGGGGAAACTTTCTTCCAGAACCCCAGAGAGGCAATCTCTCTGGGGATTTTTCCTGTGGGAAGGAACCTTTTATAGTGTGGGGTCAGACTATGAGCACTAAGCAGTTTTTGGATAAAGTCATCATCACTTTGTCCAATCAGGGCTCTGACAGTGCTCTGTGTCCTAGCTGGCAAAACCTTGCACCTGACCATCCAATTAGGGCCCTAGAAAGCACTGTGATGCACACACATTGGCGGGCGAACATCGCACCAAGCGCCCGGCAAATTCAGATGTTCACCGAAGGGGCAAACAGGCATTGCTCAGGCCGAACTTTTGCTCGGCCCGAGTCATTCGCTCAACTTTAGTTGAGAGCATTGTGCATGACAACTGATAGAGAGTACTGGCTGTATGTACAAGTGACATACTGTAAGGGCATGGCAGAGGTATAAATATTGTAATGTTCGGGGGATCAGGTAGATCGCAGGACACAGGCTTTTCACACAGCAAAGGGTCTATTAAACTTAAATAGCTTACAGCAGCCAAAAACAAAAGGAAAAAGGTCTGTAGTCTCACCGACTTGCAAAGTCCAGAATAGCTGTCTTTATCAAAAACAGAGCTTGGTCTTGATGGCAGGTAGCTTCCCCTGCCAGGAGCCTTCCAAACAGGACACTGCTGTCCACTTCAGTTGCTGCAATCCAAAAATAAACACCATCCACCATTCACCATGTCTTCTCCACTCCTCCACACCCATCTACCACTTCCTGTCTTGTTTTTTAAAGACACTTCCTTAACAGGTGGGTTAATCAATTTTATTCATTTAAAGAGACCACAACCCAAACAGAGGGGAAATATAGGGTCCTTCCAGGACCCAGCCACGGCGTCCTGTACAATATGTAAGCGATTGCCTTGTATTATCTAAAGTGTCGGAATATACCACTAGTGGCAGTTGCCAAAAGTAGCTTTCTCTTTCAATTTGGAGTAAAGTAGGTTCCTTGCATGATGTGGATTTTGTGCTCATATTTGTTCTAATTTTAGTGATCATTTTTATTTCTTTTACTTTCAAAATAACAATGTGACACAAGTGAACCTACTACTCTCCAGAAATTGAATTGCACAAATATAAACTTTTATATTATTTAAACTGTATAGATATATTATAGATTGATAGACTATATTCTGAAAATGTATGTTAGGTAACCCTTACCACCTAGTTGGTCATATGTGTACTAAACCATTAAGTGAGTAAACATAATTTTTATTTATGTATGCATAGATTGTGTGGTTCAGTAGTGATTAATGATTCTTTCATCAGCCACAGCAGTCAAGGATCTTAATGTGTGGTAAGAAAAAAAATAAAAATATATAGAAAGCATTTGAGCAGAGCGTCCCCGAAGCCTTAGGCAGCTTTATTTGGTTGGGCAGCAGTGTTGCTACTCTAGGGACATGAATAAATTCTCTGCTGTAATTTCCTAACATAAAACATTGTACCAGCACAAGTGAACCATAGAACTGTCATAAATGAGCTGAAATAATGTCCATGACATTTCAGCTACAAGACTAATAATCGTGTCATACAGTTACTAACAGTAGCCAAAACTGTTCACATGCTGGTTTAGAGATGCACACACACAGCTAAAGGAAACCTGACGCAACAAAAATGTGTAGACTAGATGTCCAGGTGTCATGCTTTAATGTGTCACTGAACCCGCATCATAAAAAACTATCAATAAATGCTGTATTACATGCTATTCATACTCACTCAGTCACTATGAGATTTGTTTTCTGTATTTTGCAAAAAACTTGGTTTATCCTGCTGCTCTCTATCTCCACATTCTGTTCATGTCCCCAAATCAGCTAGAGATTTTGCAGCTGTGGTGGCAATTCTGCACATGCTCTGTTTCCAGTGAGTTTCTATGCTGAGCATTTCCTCCCTATCACATCTGAGCAGCCAATGTGATTATAGAGTCACATATGTGGGTGTATACACAGTGGTAAATGACAGCCCACTCCATCCCTCCTCCTCCATGCCCACTAACCAGCTAAACAAAACGGGGGTAGGATATTACTTTTTGATTGATGGAGGTCTCACCTCCCTCTTATTCTAAGCCCTTGTACACATGGTCGGAAATTCCAACAACCAAATCTGTCGGAGTAATTCTGATGGATTAATTCGGGAAGAGGTCCGGAAGTGATGTTGCATACACACGGTCGGACTCAGTTGTCGGAAAATCCGATTGTACATAATATGATGACATTATTTCATTACGACGGGACTACGTTCAGGCTAGTAGCCAATAACTTTGGTCTAGGAATTTGATCTGAGCATGCGCGGCACTTTGTCCGTCGAAGTAGGCTACACATGATTGGAGTATGTCCGATAGGAGCATTTTGTCGGAAAATGTTACCGGCAATTTGGAAAACTTGGTCCGTCGGATATTCCGACGGAAACAGCTCGATGCAGACCACACACAGTCAGAATATCCGACAAAACTGTCCGATAGGAAACATTCCGTCGGAATCTCCGACTGTGTGTACAAGGGCTAAGACACAGGTTGGAGGGGCGTGTCACAGCCTGTGCCTGGTAGAAATCCACCCACACCATATTATTTCCACAAAATAATAAAGATTTGATTTCAAATATATATTTGTATGCCAATTTAAAACAGTTTATGGATATTATTTATTTATTTTTACTCTGTATTCCAAAGCATGTCTTTTTTCTACTTTGAACATGTCACCAGCAGCAAAGCACTAGAAGCTCCTCCTGCATATGTTTCTATGCAGACAGGCTGGGAAAGAGCTGGGTCATATTATAGCTGTATATCGATTAGGAAAGGGTACTTAGATGTTTTTTTTTTTATTAAAATAATTACAGTGCCATCATCCATATACAAAAATAGAAGGAACAATGAAAATTAAACAGTGTGTGTTTAGTATCACTTTAATGTTTTCTAAACCACTGACTTTGGACAAGTATAGAAATAAGGAATTCTACCTTTCATTTTTGCATGCTAGTTTAATTGTATAATTTGGAAGTATGTGAGCTAGAATTAGCCAGACAATTATATTTTCATACGGAGCCAACACTATTGCTTTCATGACAAGTTTAATTAAAGCTAGCCATTGGTGGAGTCATTAGAGCTGGGCACCCACTGAACTTAAGCTTATTTGGCTATACTTCTCCAGTGGATCACAGGAGTGCAATTCTTTCTGCACCACTCCTGTGGCCCGATTTCAGCAGACAGTGGGCAAAAGCTATAGATAAGTATGATTTCTCTTAAAAAATAAAAACTTTCTCTTTTAATACTTGTGACCCATGTGTTTGGTCTGTCACCTTTCATTAACCAGTTGCACTCTGCAAGATTTACTCCCCTTCATCACCAGGCCATTTTTATCTTTTTGGCACTGTGTTACTTTAACTGACAATTGCGTGGTCATGCAATGCTGTACATAAATGAGTTGTATATCCTTTTTTCTCACAAATAGATTTTAGTCCCCACTGGGTTTTTAATTTTTTTGCACTATAAATGAAAAAAAGACCGAAAATTTTGAAAAACAAAAAAAAGTTTACTTTCTGCTATAAAACATATCCTGTAAGCCTTTGTACACACTGTCGGACATTCCGACAACAAAATCCGTCGGATTTTGTCCGACGGATTTTGTCCGAAACTGGTGTTGCATACACACGGTCGGACAAAGTTTGGCGGAAAATCCGATCGTACGGAACGTGATGACGTTATTTTGTTACAACGGGACTACGTTCAGGCTAGTAGCCAATAGCTTTGGTCTAGGAATTTGATCTGAGCATGGGTGGCACTTTGTCCGATCGGAATTCTCTACACACGATCGGATCATGTTGTTGGAAAATTTTATAGCCCAGCTCTAAAACTTTGTCGGTCGGATATTCCAACGGAAACAGTCCAATGGAGCCCACACACGGTCGGATTATCGGACAACACGGTCCGATCGGACATTTTCCATCAGAATGTCCGACCGTGTGCACAAGGGCTAAGAAAATTTAAAATCTAAAATTTCTTCATAGGTTTAGGTCAATATGTATTCTACTACATATTTTTGGTAAAAAAAATCCCAATAAGCGTGTATTGATTGATTTATGCAAGTGTTATAGCATCTACAAACTATGGTATATAAACTGAAATTTTTATTTATTTCTTTTTTTATACTAGTCATGGTGGCGATCAGCGACTTATAGAAGGATTGTATGATGGGCAGTTGACACTTTGTGGGAACCAGTGACACTAATACCGTGATCAGTGCTAGAAATATACACTGTCACTGTACTAGTGACACTGGCTGGGAAGGAGTTATCATCTAGGGCTATCAAAGGCTTAAATGTGTGCCTAACCAGTAGACATGTGCACACTATTTTGTTTCAGAATTTCAGTTTCGTCCGAAAAATACATGTATTTAGTTACTGACGAAATTCATTTTTATGTATTTTATTTAGTTAAAAAATGCATTCGTATGAAAATTCAAATTAATTAAAGTTGAATCTGTCAATTGAAGGCTTATAATGTCTGTTGGATGTTCTAAGAAGATTCGACGAAGCAGATAAACTGTATGACGCTGCGATCGCACATTTCCAATCAAATTCTTCTCCAACAAGCTATAGTAGATTTCTAAAGTTGTTTGACTAGTAATAATTCTAAATAATAATTATTATTACTAGTCAAACAACATTAGAATTCTTCTATAGCCTATGGGCGGAGCAATTGACTGTGAATGTCCGCTCACGGCGATAGTATGTTTTAAGCTGCTTCGTCAAATCTTCATGTTGAACGGTATTATACACATTTTTGATCATATCAAATTATATGATACTTGTTTGTTTCTGTTCATGTTGAATGGTCTATCCCAACAGCCAATGGAATTGTGTTGTATCGAAATTCAAGCATATAACTTCCTTCCTGATCACTCTGCTCTCCTAATGGTTCTGGTTCACGCTGGCAATGACAGCATCCGACGGTGGCTTTGGGTTAGGCACATTCGACCATAAGTTTGATAGACACATATTGCTATTGTCACTGTTATGTCAAATCTTCTATCTATCTATATTTAATTGTTTTCGAAATGATACAAAAATATAATGCATATGAAAATAAAGCATTTTTTTATTTTGGATCTTTCAGATTTCGGATTCTGCGCGTTCATTATTTTGTTAAAACAAACACGAAAATACCCCTGAAATTTGGACAAAAATGCATTCGGGCGCTAACGAATGCACATGTCTACTAACCAGTGTTTGTGTATACTGTGAGGTGCTTTTACTAAGGGATGTAACGTTTTTTATTACCTGCCTTGCAAAAAGTTATTTTTTGTTTACATAGGCAGAACACTGGCCTGTCTTCCTCCTTGCTGATCAGCGGCGGTCATCTATTGACCCGCCCCCGCTGATTGGTTTACATTAATCACAGCACAGCTGCAGTGCTGGAGGGGTGCATACACGCACCTCCCCTACCCGGAAGTGTCGGATCACGTACTAAGTATGGGATCTGGCAAAGGACAGCCGCTCTGCTGCCGTACTCCTATGTGAGGTGGTCGCCAAGTGGTTAATATACAGTATGTGTCATGCTTTTTTTCTATTAAATAGAAACTATAATTGCTTGGGTGAATTGTGGCTAAGCTCCAGAGATGCAGTCGGGAGATGGGAGAAAGTTGTAGAAAGTCAACAATCACTGCAGCCCTCCACCAGTCGGGGCTTTATGGCAGAGTGGCCCGACGGAAGCCTCTCCTCAGTGCAAGACATATGAAAGCCTGCATGGACTTTGCTAAAAAAAAACACCTGAAGGACTCCAAGATGGTGAGAAATAAGATTCTGGTGAGATGGTGAGAAATAAGATTGATCTGATGAGACCAAGAGAGAACTTTTTGGCCTAAATTCTAAGCGATATGTGTGGAGAAAACCAGGCACCTGTCCAATACAGTCCCAACAGTGAAGCATGGTGGTGGCAACATCATGCTGTAGGGGTGTTTTTCAGCTGCAGGGACAGGACGACTGGTTGCAATCGAGGGAAAGATGAATACGGCCAAGTACAGGGATATCCTAGACTAAAACCTTCTCCAGAGTGCTCAGGACCTCAGATTGGGCCAAAGGTTTACCTTCCAACAAGACAATGGCACACAGCTAAAATAACGAAAGAGTGGATTCACAACAACTCTGTGATTGTTCTTGAATGGCCCAGCCAGAGCCCTGACTTAAACCCAATTGAGCATCTCTGGAGAGACCTAAAAATGGCTGTCCACCAACGTGTACCATCCAACCTGACAGACCTGGAGAGGATATGCAAGGAGGAATAGCCGAGGATTCCCAAATCCAGGTATGAAAAACTTGTTGCATCTTTCCCAAAAAGACTCCTGGCTGTATTAGATCAAAAGGGTGCTTCTACTAAATACTGAGCAAAGGGTCTGAATACTTAGGACCATGTGATATTTCAGATTTTCTTTTTTAATAAATTTGCAAGAATGCCAACAATTCTGTGTTTTTTTGTCAATATGGGGTGCTGTGTGTACATTAATGAGGAAAAAATGAACTTTAGCAAATGGCTGCAATATAACAAAGAGTGGAAAAATTTAAGGGGGCCTGAATACTTTTCGTCTCCACTGCATATATATATATATATATATATATATATATATATATATACACACAGTATCTCACAAAAGTGAGTACACTCCTCACATTTTTGTAAATATTTTATATCTTTTTATGTGACAACACTGAAGAAATTACACTTTGCCACAATGTAAAGTAGTGAGTGTACAGCTTGTATATTTAAAGTGTAAATTTGCTGTCCCCTCAAAATAACTCAGCACACAGCCATTAATGTCTAAACTGCTGGCAACAAAAGTGAGTACGCCCCTAAGTGAAAATGTTCAAATTGGTCCCATTCAGCCATTTTCCCTCCCCGGTGTCATGTGACCCATTAGAGTTACAAGGTCTCAGGTGTGAATGAGGAGCAAGTGAGTTAAATTTGGTGCAAAGGTTGAAGGGGTGATGCAGTGTGTGGCATATGGTCTGAGCTTTTTAGTGCTCAGACCATACGCCACATACTGCATCAAATTGGTCTGCATGGCTGTTGTCCCAGATGGAACCCTCTTCTAAAGATGATGTACAAGAAAGCCTGCAAACAGTTTGCTGAAGACAAGCAGACTAAGGACATGGATCACTGGAACCATGTCCTGTGGTCTGATGAGACCAAGATAACTGTATTTGGTTCAGATGGTGTCAAGCGTGTGTGGTGAAAACAAGGTGAGGAGTACAAAGACAAGTGTGTCTTGTGTACAGTCAGGCATGGTGGTGGGAGTGTCATGGTCTGGGGCTGCATGAATGCTGCCGGCACTGGGGAGCTACAGTTCATTGAGGGAACCATGAATGCCTACATGTACTGTGACATACTGAAGCAGAGCATGATCCCCACCCTTAAGAGACTGGACCACAGGGCAGTATTCCAACATGATAACGACCCCGAACACACCTCCAAGCTGACCACTGCCTTGCTAAAGAAGCTGAGGGAAAATGTGATAGACTGTCCAAGCATGTCTCCAGACCTAAACCCTATTGGGCATCTGTGGGGCATCCTCTCAAACCGAAGGTAGAGAAGTGCAAGGTCTCTAACATCTGCCAGCTCCGTGATGTCATCATGGAGTGGAGGAGTGAAAGAGGATTCCAGTGGCAACCTGTGAAGATTTGGTGAACTCCATCCCCAAGAGGGTTCAGGAAGTGCAGGAAAATAATGGTGGCCACAGAAAATATTGACACTTTGGGCCCAATTTGGACATTTTCACTTAGGGGTAGACTCACTTATGTTGCCAGCAGTTTAGACATTAAAGTGTATGTTAACCCTTAAAAAATAAATAAAGATCCTGTTCCTGTAAAGCATTATATACAGCACAGTGCTTGTGCTGTGTAATTTGCCCTCCTGTAACACCTGAAATACCCGTCTGATCCTGCCAGTTTCTGCCCTCCCCTCTGTATGCTGACTAGGGATGGTCCCAATGTTCGAGTCGAACATAAGTTTGATTCAAACATTCAGTGTTCGCCTGTTTGCTGAATAGCCAACAATTTTGGGTGTTTGCGGCAAATTCGAAAGCCGCGGAACACCCTTTAAAATAAAAAGTGCTAATTTTAAAGGCTTATATGCATGGTATTATCATAAAAAGTGTTTGGGGGCCTGGGTCCTGCCCCAGGGGACATGTATCGATGCAAAAAAAAGTTTTAGAAACTGATTTTTTTGGGTGATTTTAATAATGCTTAAAGTGAAATAATAAAAGTGTAATATTCCTTTCAATTTCATACCTGGGGGGTGTCTATAGTATTCCTGTAATGTGGTGCATGTTTCCCATGTTTACAACAGTCCAAGAGCAAAATGTCATTTCTAAAGGAAAAAAAGTAATTTAAAAGTATTCGCGGCTATAATGAATTGTCGGTCCCGACAATACACATAAAAATGCATTGATAAAAACATCCTAAGATTCCCCTACAGGGGAACCCCGAACCAAAATGTGAAAAATCAAAATCCATACCAGACCCTTATCTGAGCACGCAACCTGGCAGGCTGCAGGAAAAGAGGGGGGACGAGAGAGAGCTCCCTCCTGAACCGTACCAGGTCACATGCTCTCAACATTGGGAGGTTGCTTTGGGGTAGCGGCCCCCCAAAGCACCTTGTCCACATGTTGATGGGGAGAAGGGCCTCAACCTTGCCCAGTGGTTATGGGGGTCTGCGGGCAGGGGGATTATTGGAATCTGGAAGCACCAGGCAAGGGTTGTGGGGATGAGGCCCTTGGGGACAAAGTGCTTTGGGTGACCTGGTACGGTTCAGGGAGGGCACTCTCTCATCCCCCCTCTTTTCCTGCAGCCTGCCAGGTTGCGTGCTCAGATAAGGGTCTGATATGGATTTTGAGGAGGATCACCCTGCCATTTTTTTAAATTTTGATGCAGGGTTCCCCTTAATATCCATACCAGACCTGAAGGGCCTGGTATGCAATTTGGGGGGACCCCCACGCATTTAAAAAAAATAAAAATTTCCCCCTGTGGGGGAATCCCATGCCATTTTTATCAGTGAACTTTTATGTGTATTGCCTGATCGACAATTCATTATAGCCACGAGTGACTTTTTTTTCCTTTTAGAAATGTCATTTTGCTGTCAGACTGTTCTAAACACGGGAAACATGCGCCACTCTACAGGCATACTATAGATACCCCCCAGGTACAAAATTTAAAGGAATATTACACTTTTATTGTTTCACTGGAAGCAATATTAAAATCACTGCTCCCGAAAAAAGTCATTTTTAAAACTTTTTTTTGCATTGATAGATATCCCCTGGGGCAGGACCCAGGTCCTCAAACACTTTTTAAGACAATACCATGCATATAAGCCTTTAAAATTACTACTTTTGATTTTTATGTTCATGTCCCATAGACTCTAACGGTGTCCGCGTGTTTGAACTAATGTTTTGCCTGTTCGTATGTTTCGAACGGGGGGGGGGGGGGGGGGGGGTGTTCGGCCCATCCTTAATGCTGCTGACCACAATATATTAGGGCCTGACACTGTTGTCAGCGTATTTCCCTCCATCAGCTGCAGCCCTGCTCTGTGTCTCCTGTATCCTCTACTCCATCCTCTACCCTCTCCCCTCTCTGACTGTCTGATCTGTGTTCGTGCTGTCCCCTCTGGTCCTGCTGCTCAAATTAGGGTTAATGTTACATTATCCTCTTTGTTGATTCAACGAATGTCCCCCTGTGACTGTGCTTTATTAAAAATGCAACTTCATACCTTGTTTACTGAGCGCAGATTGGCGATCACGTGACATGCCGCCTCTCTCTTCTCTCGGCCTGACAGATGCAGCGGGCGGGGCCGAGGATCCCCCACTGACTAACTTTTGTGAGATACTGTATATATATAAAATATATATATAAACAAATCCTCTTTGTGACAAGTGATTATCCACCACTTTGTGCAATGCCTGCTCACCTAAATTGCACATCTAGTACATCCAACTTATGTCATACTCTCCCAGCACAGAACAGCTCTCCTTTGTCTCCTGTGTCTCTCCGAGGGTCAGGTCTGCCTCCTGTCCTGAGATGTTTATAAAGGACACAAAAGCAATACCATAGTGTTCTACGTTTTTAAAGATTTATTAATCCCCCACTAGATTAAAACACTTACAATATCACTTTAACCACTTGCAGACCAACTCGCGCTGATAGACGTTGGCAGAATGGCACTGCTGGGCGATTGTGGGCACGAGAGCCAGCATGGGGATTTGTATATGTAAACACACAAATCCCTGTTCTGGCAGGGGAGGAGATACAGATCGTCTGTTCCTACGAAGTAGAAACAATGCTCTTCCTCTAGCCAGTCCTATCCCCTCACAGTTAGAAACACACCTAGGGAACACATTTAACCCCTTGATTGCCCCCTAGTGTTAACCCCTTCCTTGCCAGCGACATTTACACAGTAATTAGTGCATTTTTATAGCACTGATCGCTGTATAAATGTCAATGGTCCCAAAAAAGTGTCAAAAGTGTCCTATCTGTCCACTGCAAAGTTTCAGCCCAGATAAAAATCGCTGATCGCCGCCATTACTAGTAAAAAATAAATGAATAATAAAAATAAAAAATGCCATAAATCTATTTCCTATTTTGTAGTTGCTATAACTTTTGCGCAAACCGATCAATATACGCTTATTGTGATTTTTTTTTTTTTTTTACCAAAAATATGTAGAAGAATACATATTGGCTTAAACTGATGAAGAAATTTGTTTTTAAAAATATTTTTTTGGTATTTATTATAGCAAAAAGTAAAAAATATTGTTTTTTTTTTCAAAATTGTCAGCCTTTTTTTGTTTATAGCACAAAAAATAAAAACCATAGAGGTATTCAAATACTACCAAAACAAAAGCTCTATTTGTGGGAAAAAAGAATGTCAAATTTATTTGGGTGCAACGTCGCACGACCTTGCAATTTTCAGTTAAAGCGACGCAGAGCTGTATCGCAAAAAATGGCCCAGTCAGGAAGGGGGTAAATCCTTCCGGGGCTGAAGGGGTTAAAAAATGTGCATATAAAATATCTCGTCAGCCAGCTCACCCCTATGGATGCATTTGTGGCAGTGACGTCACAACAACAAAGCCTGTAGTTCCCTCATACACTGTAAAAACTCTTTTGTACCCCTAGAAAGAAAAGATAGGATGGGCACCCATTAGATGTTTTTATCACTCCACTAAGCTACATTTGAAATAACTTTTTCTATATACTACATACCAGTATGCTCACTCTTCTAGTTTTATAACCTGTTACTACAGGTTTACTTTAAGATATTTAGTTATTGCTTGTGTTATCGTATTAGAATTCTACTAGATGAAGACTTTTCTTAACTATTTTTTTTTTTTTTTTTTATGCTGACAGGTGAATGGATAACATATGTAATCTAAAATACTGATATTTTTAATCATATGCTTGAGCTTACATTCCAGAGTCATTCAGTGTCATCTAATATATCCTTTACTTTATCACTCTTAAAAGAAGGTAGCAGAAGCATTTTAAGTAAGACAAATTAGCCCTTCAATATCTTAAGGGCTATTTGAGGAATTCGGTAGATATTTTTCCCTGTCCAGTTATGGGATGAAAGAAACTTACTTAGCCATCTTACTAAAGGTTTAAAGACCAATCACACTTGCTTTAATATGTAAGCTGGATAGCTGTTGTAGTATCAGATGAGTCTTTTTAACATCTGACACAAGAAGGCACTTGCTTTGAAGTACAGACATTTGTCTCAAGTTTTCTCAAGTACTTTGTATAGAAGCATTTTGCATGCATAGATTCTGAGCAGCACATAACCAGTGCTACAGGAAATTGAACTGCAAGACAGCAAAAGTATTTTGAAAAGGAAGCAATGTTTGGAAACCCACGTCTGTAAAAGAGATCATGGAAAACTTAATGAATAACGTCTTGATTCTTTTCCTTACCTTTGTAAGGGGGTTAGTAATTCATGCATAGGAAAAAAAATTAAAACAATCCTTGGAGAATGTTGGGAAATATAAGGTTTTATTTTTCCGGAAGAAAAATACATATGAGATAAATCAAATGTATTAAAACACACTGAACAGTATAGTTGCATTATGTGAGAATTCTGCAAAATAAAAGTGAAAGAATCCTATTTTGAATACAAAGAAAAGTTATTGAAAACTCCTTTGACATAAGTTCCAGCTTAATAATCAGTCAGGTTGTTTTAATTATTTTGTATAGAAATATATTGTGGTTTGTATTTTTAGACTATATGATTGTGTTACTCCCTTTTTACTATATTTTTGCCACACTGCTTTTCACTGCCATGAGGTTAACAATTTATAATTTCATTGCCTACAAAAGGACATACGGTTGTAATTTAAACAGTTCCTTTTAGGCAACTTGCATTTATTTCCCTGTCATTTCAAATTTTACAGGATTTTTCATTCCAAACAATACCGTTTATACATTTAAAAGGAAACTACAGAACATATTAATGATTGCATATAATGGTAGAGACAAATAGGACAATAATAGTTTCCTCTAATAAAACATTATATTTAAAATCTATGACAGTTAATTGTATCCTACAGAATACTATTTTTGCTGTTACTGGTACATAAACTATATAGTAAGGTTCATTTACAAAACAAAAAATATTGTTTTGTATTTTCCTCCAGTGCAATATTGGACTTGTTCAAGGTTTTTGGAATGGTACCAAGTTTTCCCCAAGTTTGTTACTCAACTGTTTGATGAAGCCTATTTTATATTTTGAATGAAAAAGAAATAGTCTTCACTGTCTTTTCATGTGCCAGTATATAACTTTTGAAATTTTCACTGTATATAGCCATACAACAGTAAAACGCAATTTTTGTATTCTAATTTTTGATTCAGTATTCCACAATTCATAAGACAAATACAAAAAAAAATAAAAAAAAATAAAATAAAAATAAATAAAGCAAACACAAAAAACAACTCTGTCATAATTATTCATAAACCTTTTACATACCAATAATCCCAATAAATTATTATTTTACTTACATTGTTAAAATTCTATTTTAAGGACTCTTCTTGGAATATGTGCAGTTATATGATCCATGAAATATCCCCAAGGGAATCTATCTGAAAAAAAGTAATACATTCAAACTCCACAACCTCCCCCCGACCACCTCACTTCTGCCATTCCTACTATCTCTAAAGCTAGCCATACATTACTCAAGTTTCAGAGAATTTCTGCTTGTTTAGACAAAATGTAAACTGTCGGTAGCCTATAGCCACTCCCCCTCAACAAAAGTTGAACTTTAAAAAATCTATGGTACATGGCCAGCTTAGTGCACTGTCCAGTGGCTTATGATAATGCCTTACTAAATATTGTCAATACCAGTAAATGTGTGTATCTATAATTTCACATAATGTATGTAACTAACTTCATGTATCAAATCTGCTTTCAGTATTTAGGTGTGTATTATTCACCATATGTACAATAATGAAGTATCTATATGTAATAAAAAAAAACTGTTGGTATTCAAATATTCCACCCCTATTTAAACACCCACCACTGCACCTAGACAAAGCCTGCTATCTCAACTAAAGCTGCCACTTGAAAAAAATGCGAAGTGTAAATAGTATTTTTACCTTTAAAACTAATAACAAGAAAAAAAGGAAAAATAGTGGTGCTTACATATAAATTATAACTATCTCTTCAATAAAGTGATACCAAATTAAATGGAATAATAAACGTGTGTGGATAAACAATTGTAACACCCTGTGACAAGTGAACCAAATAAATGTGGCAAACAATTATGTACAAGAAAAAGAAATAACAAAACAAGGTTCATAAAGTGTCCAAAATATCCTTTAAGTTAATGTGTCTTTTTATTCCATCCACCACACCAAAGTGATAAGTGACTCCTCTCCCTTAAGAAATGCACTCACCGGCTCCTAATGTCTGCACTTTTGTCATGTTTTGTCATACACTGACTTTTGTCATACACTGACTTGATTGGCTAATCCCATGAGGAAGCCAGTGTATGACGAAACATGTTGGGGGAGTGGCTGTTTGGCAATCATCACCAGTAACATGTAGCGTTTGAAGCTGTACGAGTAAGCGGTGATTCGAATCTGTGTCCAGGCACCGAGGAGGGGGTGAGATCAACGCTAACGTGCTCACACACCTCTGGTCCGCCGTGGCCACAGTCCAACATTGTGCTATTTAGGAGAGAAGTTTGCTGTGATTTTGATATTATTGTGCTGGCTTTTGAGTTTTGAAATGTGAGTGTAAAGGTTGAAGTTTTTTTTGTTTTTTTAAATAAATTGGTTCATACAGTTTTACACTATTGGAGCACCTTTATTATTTTACATGTGGAATGATCTGAATTTGCACAGTGGATGATTGGATTATCGACTCATTACTTGCTGTGTGGTTTAAAGCGCTTGAGCCAGATACAAAAGTGCAGGCATTAGGAGGGGGTGAGTGCGTTTCTTAAGGAAGAGGAGTCACTTATTACGTTGGTGTGGTGGATGGAATAAGAAGACACATTATCTTAAAGGATATTTTGGACACTTTATGAACTTTGTTTTGTTATTTCTTTTTCCTGTACATAATTGTTTGGCACATTTATTTGGTTCACTTGCCACAGGGTGTTACAATTGTTTATCCACACATGTTTATTATACCATTTAATGTGGTATCACTTTATTGAAGAGATAGTTATAATTTATATGTAAGCGACACTATTTTTTCCTTTTTTTCTTGATATTAGTTTTAAAGGTAAAAATACTATTTACACTATCTATATGTAATGCAGAAGCAGGAATACTGAATCAAAGGAAACAGAGTTTTCATTTATGTCTGACATCAACTTAACAATGGCAGTCAAATAATGGTTTAATTTAGGGCAAGCCCAAAATATGTGTAAAGGCGATCCCAAAGCCTCATTGTATCTCCAGCACTGCAAACATGAAAAGTCAGTGATCTCTGTGCAGAAAAATATAAGTGCACCCTAGCTGAGATAGAGGCCTGATGCATAATATTAAAACCCAGTTACATTGATTGTTTGAGATCTTCTGATATCATTTTTATTTTACACTCCACACCGAATCTTGGGGGTACATGTAAGGCCTCAAAAGGTGTAAGGAGCTAAAGTGGATTTATCTATTAGCAATACTTGCAACAAAGTTTCTAATTCGTGTTTATCCCAAGCTGGCTTTTGAAGGATTATTATTGTGAAACTCACATGAAGAAATCCAGCCCACATATTCAAACAGTTGACGTGCCTGTGTTATAACCTTCCTCTAGTTCTTCAGTTGTATTGGTGGACAGATTTTGTAAAACTAAAAGAAGGGTGATAGCCAAGGTAACATACAATCACTGGCATGCGCTTTGGCTAGAGGACACAATGAGGGAGATTTACTAAATCTGGATTGTTCAAAATCTGGTGCAGTTCTGGAAGGAAATCAGATTCCAGGTCTTATTATCAAAGCTCAACTGAACAAGCTGAAATTAGAAGCTGATTGGCTACCATACACAGCTGCACCTGATTCTGCCTGGACCAATTTTAGTAAATCTCCCCCTATGTATTTGCGAGTAGGAGGTTAGTAGTTCACATCTTAACAGGGGCCTAAATGATCCATGGAAGAATTCATAATAATACACAGCAGCATTCTTTCTCCACATCAACACATTGTTTAGCATCTTGTTGACATGCCCAATCTATCAATCTGTAGAATGACAAAATAAATCACCCAGCACTCAGGAAGATCTCAACCAAGATTTTGGATCCAAACAACTATCCACAACAGCTGTAGGAACCTTATTCTCCTGCACAAGTAGCAATAAATGAATAGAAATACCAGCACTATAATCCTCAAAAGGCTTAATAGACTTATACCACTTCAAAACCCATAGATTTTACCCAAACTGTCTTTGTGTCTGTTATATTTCACTTTAAAATAATCAATGTTGCCACTTCAGTGTGAGTATTCTTCCAATCAATCAATTGATATTACATCAGTGTAATAAATTCAATAAAAGATGGAATCTCACCAGATAATAAGACTCATCCGTTTGTGGGTCATATCATGCTTCATGCCAATAAAGCGAAACCACCTGATTCTCTCTACTTCTTCCAATTCCAATGACTAAGTATTCCTCCATCTCTGAGTTCCTCTGGGAGGTATCATAAAAGAGACCAGAAAACCATGTCCATAGTGTAGTGCTTATTTATATCCAAATGCATATAAATTTCTTACATCATTAGTGCAAATGGCCAGTAAAAATAGATGTGTGTGCAAATGAAGCTTCTATACACCACAGTGCAGAGATCACATACAGATGGATTTTCATCAAAAAATGTGCCCCCTAGATCTCATAGTCACTTTAAATCTCTTCACAAAGTAGCACAGAGAAGACAAAGCTCATAGTGTAGTATAAGCTTAAGACCAATTTATTCTATTAAAATTCTGCTTACAAGAGTAAAAAATGTGAAACACAAGATAGTACATGAAATAGTACTACCACATCCTTTTACTATTGTAAGCAGAATTATACAGTGTAGGAATATGTAGGAGGGTTCAGATGCTGCTAGTGAGGAGAAAATAATGATGAGAGGGAATGTTTCCCTCCACTAAAATCCTGGGAGCTGTAGGTGAATTGGGTGAGATTGTTAAAAAGGAACTTCCCCCCTTCATAAAAGTTAGAACAAAGACCTCTTTTGAAATGTTTAGCAATGACAATCTACAAAAACCTATAGATAGTTGATGACTTTGTATTCTTTACATATTATTACTACTTATTATAATTATTAAAGGGGTTGTAAACCCTCAAGGTTTTTCACCTTCAATACATTCTATGTATTAAGGTGAAAACCCTCCTATGATACAGCAGCCCCCCAGAGCCCCCCTTCTTACCTGAATCCGGTGTTTCCAGTGAAGGGGATGAGTACACCAGCTCCAGCCGGTGTCTGGGGTCCTGGTTGGATAGATTGATAGCAGGGCAGCCATTGACTCTTGCTGCTGTCAATGAAATCCAATGACGCGGTAGATGGGGGCAGGGCAGAGTCTTGCTGTCTGTGTCAATAGACGCAGCAGCAGGACATGGGAGCACGCCTGCACAAGTGCCCTGAGGGAGAGCAGCTCTCCAATGGGGCACTTGAGAAGAGGAGGAGCCAGGAGCACCACTGAGGGGCCCCGGAAGAGGAGGATCGGGCCACTCTGTGCAAAACCAACTGCACAGAGGGGGTAAGCATGACATGTTTTTTTTTTTTTAACTAACATTTACATATCCTTTAAACCCTACTGTTTAAGTGCTGTGCCACTGGTTAATTCAGCGTAATTTTTTTTTATTGTCATTGCTCAAAAAATGATTGCCTTAATAGATACTTAGCTTTATTCAAGAGATGGATAATTAAAGCCTCTCTAACCAGTTGTATAGAACTGACTAGAAAGGCTTCTAAAGTTCTAACTTGGTCTAGAGTCTTATTTGTCATTGGCTCTCTTTCCTTTTTTTAATTTGGTACAATGTTTTATAAATGTCCCTCCAATTGTACATTTGTAAGTCCCTAATGTTACATTTCTAAGAAAGTTTAAACTGATTATTATATTTCATTCCTAATTGCTGGGTGTTTTAAAATTTATATTTTTGTTGGCCATTGATGAGTCCGAGCATGTCACCAAATCCATATTTGTGTAATAATCTCACTTACTCTTCTGCAGGAAGTGTCAGTGACTACGAGTGTTCTGATTCTTTAAGTGTCTCAGAACAGAGAATGAGCAGCTTGACCTACCAAGTGATGTATCCAGCAATGGGTCTATTGGCAAACGTAAAGTGGTATTAAACCCAAAAGCAAACATTTATTTTATTGCAGCTTACCAATTCTCAGATGTGAATGCTGCATTCGTTTTCTTTTTTAGACTTCCCTTCCTTTATTTTCACCTGGTGATGTGGCCAGTAAGTCTGTTGCTTTTTTAAAAGAACAAGCCCTCTTACGTATCAGTTACAGGGATGAGACAAACCATTTACCACTGACAAAGGTGCTTACAGTGATCAATTTTTATTTATTGATGTGCAACCTTCATCCCAAAAGGAAAAAGGTACCATTTAGTCCTTTCGTATAGAAAAATTATAAGGAAACATTAATTTACCCTTTAAAAAGAAACATACATGAGACCTTACAGGTAAATCAACCTTGTGGAAAGGGTTAGGGTACACACCCAGCTAGTGCTATATACTGGGGGTTATTTACGAAAGGTAAATCCACTTTGCACTGCAAGTGCACTTGGAAGTGCAGTCGCTCTAAATCCAAGGGGTAGATCTGAAATGAGTGGAAGCTCTGCTGATTTTATCATCCTATCCTCTTCAAGCTAAAATGCTGTTTTTTATTTTCCTTGCATATCCCCCTCAGATCTACAGTGATTTTACTTCCAAGTGCACTTTCAGTGCACTTGTAGTGCAAAGTGGATTTGCCTTTGGTAAATAATCCCCACTGCATATACTACATAATACCGGAGAAAACACGCCACTATTAGCACCAACTTTCAGTCCAGGCTAGGGTAGTAAGCTACTGTATGGAGGCAATGCTTTAATGGTCTACAGCAGGGATATACAATTAGCCGACCTCCAGCTGTTGCAAAACTAAAGAAGTCTCATCATGCCTCTGGGTGTCATGCTTCTGGCTGTCAGAGTCTTGCTTTTCCCCATGGGATTTCTGCAACAGCTGGAGGTCCGCTAATTGTATATCACTGGTCTACAGCAACTTTGCTGATGGGAATAATCTCCAATACCTGTATTGGTACCAGTATATATTTGGTGTATCATATATGTCTACATATGTAAAGATGGATTATCCCATTTTAAAGTGCTAAAGTTTAGGAGGCGCTTCTCCAGCAGGTTCATGGCCACCAGATGTAAATATTTACTTTTTTTGGCAAATATCACCATTTGGAGTACTAGATATATACTGAGATGACTGACTTGGACCTAATATATGGATGCTTTTTAAATAGTGTTATAGATCCTTTTCATTAAATAGTGCTATGGATTCTATTGTAATGGTGGCTTCTCCTGGAGTTTTTTCTTCCTTCTGTTAATTTTAATGGCCTCGAAATCTGCTCTCTAAGTGATTTTTAATCCCTCAGCATCCTAATCACTTGCATATAATATATCCCCTCATCCAGTCTCCCAAAGAAGCGGATTTCAATTCTGGGAAACGTGTTGAGATTTGGGCTAGACCCACCCCCAGCATAAATGTTTAGAACAATACGTTTCTTCTGTAACCTCATAATGATTGATCATGTACTGTATGACAGTTAACAGTATATGTATCTTTTGTGCACTAGATGAGAGTGCAATCTAACCCTTCTGGACAAGGTTGATTTAACTTTAAGGTCTCATGTACAGTATGTTTCTTAGAATTTGTGTATGCTAAATTATATATATATATATATATATATATATATATATATATATATATATATATAGCAATACAAAATAATTATTTTTATATGCGAGTGCATGGATGCCTTAAAATTCCACTGGGTGCACAATGTTTGGTCTCTTATATAATGTTGCTAAGCTGTAGCTGAAGTTTGGCTTCAATTTGTTAGTGTAATAAACCTGCTAGTACATATAACACCCCCCTCCCCCAGACTGGAAGGTTGCATTGCTGTGCTCTCCTTCATCCAGAATGGCAGCACTCTAATACAGGAGGCGTCTTACTGGCCAGATCACCAGGTGAAAACAGAAAAGAAAAAGCCAAAAAAATAAAAATAAAAATGATTGCAGCCACCACATCCAATGATTGCCAATCTGCAATATATTACATTTCTGGTTTTGAGTTTAATATCGCTTTAAGTCTGTCCCAATGATAATACTCTTCTTGGTAAAAAATAAAAGTGATACCTATCCCAGAACCTTTTCATAAAATGTATTAGCCCTTGTACACACGGTCGGACATTCCGATGGAAAATGTTCGATCGGACCGTGTTGTCAGATAATCCAACTGTGTGTGGGCTCCATCGGACTGTTTCCGTCGGAAGTATCCGACGGACCAAGTTTTCCAGCTGGGCTATAAAATTTTCCAACAACATGATCCAATTGGACTTTGTCTGATTATGTGTAGAGAATTCCGATCGAACAAAGTGCCACGCATGCTCAGATCAATTCCTAGACCAAAGCTATTGGCTACTAGCCTGAACGTAGTCCCGTCCTAACAAAATAACGTCATCACGTTAAGTACGATCGGATTTTCTGACAACTTTGTCCGACTGTGTGTATGCAACAGTTTTGGGCAAAATCCGTCGGACAGAATCCGTCGGACAAAATCCGACGGATTTGGTTGTCGGTATGTCCGACCGTGTGTACAAGGGCTAAGTCCAGAGTTTGGAGCACATTCCACAGTTAATATATAAATCATATTCATTATTTTTAACTTCAACATTAGGAGTCTACTTTTGTCCTATATGTCAAGTATCATTTGAAAGATCACTTCCGCCAATATTATCCCAACCTCTTTTAAACTTGAAACAGATAAGGGATTATAAAGGAATAGGGATTTTTACCATACATTTTGGTTCTGCTTCCAGAAAATGATTCTCTTCGCAGTTCATTTGGAAATACAAGCCATCTTCTTTGAATGTAGGATATGACTGTGTGTGCGGAGCCCTGCGCAGCCACACTGTTTTTTTTAAATTGCGACAGTGGGTGCAGGGAGAAGACTCCCCTACCCACTGTCTTAATGGAGGATCGGGAGGGAGCGAGTCTGCTGCTTTAGTAACATATTATGCTACACTCCGAATACGGATGTAACATGTAACATGTTACTAAAGGTGAACTTAGCCTTTAACACACACTTTGCTTGCCAGGCTGGACAGGTGCAGAATTATGTTGCAAGTGGGTAGAGAGACAAGAAAAAAAATGCAGAGAGATAGGAACATTTATGAAAAGATCTCAACCACTGCGTCTTTACCAAACCATCTATATAATACACAGATGCAAAGTAATATAATATTACATAATATAGAACTAGCAAAGGATAGCATCCAAGTGCATTTAAAAATACTTTGCTAGGAATTATAACTGGTTTACTTTATTTGTATTGTTGCAGTGTTACAATCGATGCAAACTGGAATTTTGTGTTTTAAAAAAATGTCACCTTGGGCCACATAATGTTTTGTGCTTTCATATAAATCAGAAAGTGACATCTGCACAGTTACTGTATACAATTGCTTTGAAACTTTTGACATTATAATTATTATTATTATACAGGATTTATATAGAGCCAACAGTTTGCGCAGCGCTTTACAACACGAGGGCAGACAGTACACTTACAATACAAATCAATACAGAAGGGATCAGAGGGCCCTGCTCGTTAGAGCTTACAATCTAGAAGGGAGGGTCAAGTGGAAACAAAAGGTAATAACTGTGGGGGCTGAGCTGATGAAGAAAATGAAAAAACAAACAAACAGTTGTGGGTAGGGTAGTTTTCTCTGAAGATAAGGGTTTTTAGGGATAGTCTAAAAGCTAATAGAGTAGGAGATAAACAGATAGATTGGGGTAGGGCATTCCATAGGATTGGAGAGGCTTTGGAAAAGTTCTGGAGGTGAGCATGAGAGGAGGTGATGAGGGAGCTAGAGAGCAGAAGGTCTTGAGAGGAACGAAGAGAACGAGTAGGTTGGTATTTAGAGACTAGGCAAGTGATGTAGCTGAGGGCTAAATTGTGGATGGCTTTGTACGTAGTTGTTAGTATTTTTAATTTAATTCTTTGGCTGAGCGTAAGCCAGCAGATGGATTGACAGAGAGGAGTAGCAGACACAGAGCGATTTGTAAAGTGGATAATCTGACAGCAGCATTCATGATGGATTGAAGAGGTGATAGACTATGTAGAGGTAAGCCATTGAGAAAGGAGTTGCAGTAGTCGAGGCAAGAGATGACCAGGGAGTGAATTAAGAGCTTTGTTGTTTCATTGGTTAGAAAAGGGTGTATTTCGGAAATGTTGCTGAGGTTGAGGTGGCAGGGTTTGGACAGTGATTTGATCTGTTACTTAAAGGAGAGTTCATAGTCCAGGATTACACCTAGAACCTTGGCAAGTGGGGATGGGCTTATAGTTGTGCCATCGATTTTGACCGAGAGATCAGGGGAACGGGCATATGGAGGAGGAAAAATTATAAGTTCGGTTTTGGATAGATTGAGTTTGAGGAAGTGGTGTGACATCCAGACTGATATATCTGATAGTAAATTAGTGATATGTGAGGAGACAGAGGGAGTGTGCTGAGGGGTAGAGAAATAGATTTAGGTGTCGTCAGCATAGAAGTGGTATTGGAAGCCATGGGAGGCTATCAGCTGACCCAGGGAGGATTGCTTGACATCGCCAAGCAATCATTTATTAAACTTTTTGTTATGTTTAAGATGTGTCGAAAGCCAAATCATTGTGTGCATCTTCTAAAAGCATCTGTTTATGAAGTTACTGGTGTTGCATTGTGTTTAATTGTTTCACTTTTCCAGATAATTATTGCAAGCTGACTTTTTTGTGTTTTAGAAGTGTCACAGCAAGCCATATAATTTTGTTTTGTGGTCTGCAAATGAATCTAGAAGCATCCTTTTATACAATGAACAGTTCTGTGTTGTGTTGAATTGTTCAACATCAGCACATTTATGTTGCAAGCTGACATTTGTGTCGTAAATGTGTTGCAGCAAACCAAATGATTTTGTGTCTGGACTTTAATCCAAAATAATTTTATACTGTTACTAGTGTCTTATTGTGATGGACTGTGCAGAATCATTGGATATTTTTTTGCAAGATTGCTTTTTATATTTTAAAGCTGTTGCAGCCATTTAGCTTTATTCATTTTATTTATTTATTACAGGTATTTACAATATATAGCGCCAACAATTTATGCAGCGCTTTATATATAGTACATTCACATCAGTCTCTGCCTTCAAAGAGCTCTCAAACTAAGGTCTCTACCTCACTTGCATGCATACATGCATATTATTTATTGGAGGCAAATAAGTTGTTAATTTTGCAAGGGAATTTTCCCCAGAGCTTGAATGTGGTGAAATTTCACTTAGGCCGCGTACACACGGGCGGACTGTATGGCCTACTTAGTCCGTCATACAATCCGACGGACAGTCCGTCATACTTTCGAATGAACGGACTTGACCACACACGGATGCACAAACAGTCCGTCGAAAGCTTGCGCGATGACGTGTACAGCACGTACGACGGGACTAGAAATAGGAAGTCCAATACACAGCAATGCAACCTTTCGCCGTGTAAATCCTTTCTGAGCATGCGCCATTCTTAGTCCGTCGAACTAGCCTACTGACGAGCGGATTGTCCGCTGAAACCAAAGTATGACGGACAGAATTTCGAAAAATCCGAAATACTTAGTACGCCAGACTGCACGCTGAAAAAGTCAGCTGAAGCCCACACACGAGCGGACTGTCCGCTGAAATGTGTTTCGACGGACTAAGTAGGCCATACAGTCCGCCTGTGAGTACGCAGCTCTAGCCAAAAATACCCAATCAGATGCAAGGAAAATTTTAAGGAGTTGTAAAGACTCACGGTTTTGCACCTTAATGCATTCTATGCATTAAGGTGCAAAACCTTCTGTAGTGCAGCTGCCCCCAGAGCCCCCCTTCTTACCTGAACCCAATCGTTCCAGACACGAGCCCAGCAGCTTCAGCCACTGTTTAGAGATCTCATTCGATAGATTAATAGAAGCAGTAGCCATTGGCTCCCGCTGCTGTCAATCAAATCCAGTGACATAGGAGCTGGGGGAGCGAGTTCTGCTATCTGTTTCAATGGACGCAGCATCAAGACTTGGCAGTGCGTCTGCACGGGTGCCCCCATGGAATGCGGCTCACCACTGTGTCTTTACCAAACCATCTATACATTATACAGATGCAAAGTGGTATAATATTTGTACGTATAGAACATAGACTTTAATTACCGATCATACATTTTTCTAATTTTTTAAACAACTAGCAAAGGATAGCATCCAAGTGCATCTAAAAATACTTTGCTAGGAATTATAATGGGCTTACATTTTTGTATTGTACTTGAGACCTCTTTTCTGGCAAGTTGAGCCCCTTCACGTTAAGGGAGACACACTTCAGTTGCAAAGGAGCACAATTCGAGGGTGTTGGCTGCATCGTAAGGGATTGGGCAGGCGGAAAAAGCCTTTACCGGGATCACTGGTGTAAAAGCCTACACAGGGGAAAGTGAAGCGGGGGCCACACCCCCGGGGGCGAGTAAGGAGGAAGGTGGAGAGCGGGGCGGGAGTAGTAGAGGAGGGAAGGGACGAGGGAACAAGGGAGGGCAGGTAAGGGTAAGGGTAGGGAAACGGGGGACAGAGAACCAGAGGTAGAACTAGACCAGCTGTCTACCTAGAGGGACGGGTGGTGAAGTCTGGTGTGTCAGCCTGGTCTCAAAGAGACTGCTGTGTGGGGACAATGGAACAGACGAGGACAACATGATGGCCGCGATCCGGGGGATCTAGGTAAGTAAGTAAGGGACCTCACCCACTCTGGGGAGGAACCAGGCGTATAGGGGAGCCTACCAATAAAAGGGGGGACCTGGAAAAAAGGGCATATTGTTAGGTAAAAATAGCTAGACAATATAACAATAAAACAGTAGAGAACCGCGACTAAAAATAAGAAAAAAAGGCATGGGTCACAGAGCCTATACAATTAAACAAAGGTGCACAAAGAACATTGCAACTGAACATGAAAAAAGGCAGTGTCAACATCAGTAAATTGGCCTAAGACGAGGAGGCCTGAAAGAAGTCTCGGTCGAGTACCACCCCCTCCTGGGAAGGGGGTTGGGGGGGAGGGGAGGAGGGGGGAGGAGAGAGAGGGGAGGAAGAGGGGGAGGGGGGGGGGAGGGGAGGGGGGGGACCTCTGGCGAGCGGCTTTCAGCGATGGGTTGAGAGAGACAGGGCGCCAGGGTTCCGTCGGGAAGAAGGTTGTGTACCAGTCCGGGAGCTCGACGTGTGGCAGGTCGAGTTGGTCGCAGAAGGCCGGAAGATCCTCTGGAGTGCGGAGGAGGGCAGAGCGCCCTCTGGCGGAGGCAGATAGGCCGAAAGGAAACCTCCAGCGGTATTGGATATTTCTGGAGTGTAGGGCCTCTAGCAACGGGCGAAGCGCCTTCCTGTTTTGGAGAGTGATCTGCGATAGATCCTGGAAGAGTTTCACTTCTGACCCATTAAACAGAATACGGCCCTTCATGCGCGCTTTTCTAAGGATTTCTTCCTTGAGAGGAAAGTTCACAATCGCGCAGATGATGTCCCTGGGTAGTTCAGAATCCCTGGGTGGGGGGCGGAGGGCGCGATGAGCCCTTTCCATGTCAATGGGGGAGTCCGCCGGGCGCTCCATGAGATCATTAAATATGGCACACAGGGTGGATTGAATGGCATCCGACTCGATGGTTTCGGGGACACCCCGCACCCTGATGTTATGCCTCCGTCTGCGGTTGTCCAGGTCCTCGACATGTCTGTGGAGCTCAAATACCTGGGAGAGCTGGGAGTCATAAGCAGATTGCACCTGGCGGATGGCCGCGGCATGGGTCTGGGTGGTCTGTTCCACACTGTCCATGCGGTGGGCTACCGCCAACAAGTCCGCCTTGAGGTCAGCAATTGCCGCGGTCACCGTACATTTAATATCCTGGGCGACTTTCTCCAGGTCGAGGAGGCTCAGGGGATGGGCTCCCCCAGAGCCGGGCGCCGAGGCCCCAGGCATGTGGGCCAGTGAGGATCCGTCAGGCGAGGCCGGGGATTGGGCCTGTAAAGGCTCGTGGGCCTGGTGTCTCTGCGACCGGAATATCTCCGGCATGTGCCTCCCCTGTAAGGTTCTGGATTCCTTAGGGGTGCGGGAGGTGGACGAGCTCCTGGTAGACCTGTGCATAGCAGGGAAAGGAGGTAGGCTCCCGTATGAGCAGGTAATGTATCCCCGGAACGCGGGAGCTCACCAGTTAGGCATCCATCACGGTCTCTGTCCAGGCCACGCCCCACATTTTTGTATTGTTGCAGTGTTACAATAGTTGCAAACTGGAATTTTGTGTTTTAAAAAATGTCACCTTGAGCCAGATAATGTTTTGTGCTTTCACACAAATCAGAAAATGACATCTGCACAGTTACTGTATACAATTGCTTTGAAACATTTGACATTGCCAAGCAATCGTTTATTAAACTTTGTGTTATGTTTAAGATGTGTCGAAAGGCAAATCATTGTGTGCATCTTCTAAAAGCATCTGTTTATGAAATTACTGGTGTTTCATTGTGTTTAATTGTTTAACATCTCCAGATAATTATTGCAAGCTGGCTTTTTTGTGTTTTAGAAGTGTCACAGCAAGCCATATAATTTTGTTGTGTGGTCTTCAAATCAATTAGGAAGAATTCTTTTATACAATGAACAGTTCTGTGTTGTGTTGAATTGTTCAGCATCACCAGATATATGTTGCAAGCTGACATTTGTGTCTTAAATGTGTTGAAGCAAGCCAAATGATTTTTTGTCTAGACTTTAATCCAAAATCATTTTATACGATTACTGGTGTCTTATTGTATTGAATTGTGCAGAATCATTGGGTATTTTTTTTACAAGATTGCTTTTTATATTTCAAGCTGTTGCAGCCATTTAGCTTTATTCATTTTATTTATTTATTACAAGTATTTACAATATATAGCGCCAACAATTTATGCAGCACTTTAATTATAGTACATTCTCAGCAGTCTCTGCCTTCAAGGATCTCTCAAACTAAGGTCTCTACCTCGCTTGCATGCATACACATACTAGGACCAGTTTAGACAGGAACCCTTTAACCTACCAGCATGTCTTTGGAGTGTGGGAGGGAACTGGAGTATCTGGAGGAAATCCAAGCAGGCATGGGGAGAACATGCAAACTCCATGTAGTGTCTTGGATGGTATTTATGCTGGATAATCATATTTGTTTTGTATGCCAATATAACAACATCCTTTTATTTCAGCTGGTGTTTATAGAATTGCCTGACAGTATTGTATTGTCATATATTTTGCTGAGATACAATTAATTAAATTAAAAACCCGACACATCATGAACTGCAAAAAATACATTCTGCTGCATTATTGTTGTGAAGCTCCTGTGCCCCCACCCCCTTAGTAAATTTGAAAAGGGCAAGAGGAGAGTAAAGCTACCAGCAGCAGCAGTTAATACATTGATGGAAGTCGTATCAAAATTAAGTGACTGTTCCTCATAATTCCTCAAAATAATCAGGTCAGCTGGTTAGCTTGAAGTATACAGCGTCCTGTGAGCCTCCACTAAGTATATATTTAAATATATGACCAATAATTACTCTTTGGATCAGCTGCAAGTGTTAAACATGTCTCATACAGCATGCAAGAATAGTAAAATTGAATATGTATGCTGCACTATCAGAATTAAAAGCATAAAATGCTAGTGGGTAAAATACTGTGGAATAATAAATGTCCACTATGAAGTGATATTAGTGCAAATACATAAAGGTATATACAACCATATACATATCATGTGATAAATAAAACCATTTAAAGCGGGAGTCCACCGGGACTCCGCGTTTTTTTTTTTTTTTTTAAAGCCAGCAGCTACAAATACTGCAGCTGCTGACTTTTAAAATAGTGACACTTACCTGTCCAGCGCGCCCGCGATGTTGGCACCCGAAGCCGATCTCTAGGTCGTCTATCGGGTCCTGCCGCCGCCATTTTGGGTATGGGAATCAGGAAATGGAGCCTTTCGGCTTCATTTCCCGGTTCCCTACTGCGCATTCGCGAATCGCGCTGCGCAATAAGGACGCTCCCCGCTGCCTCTGGGATCTGTGTGTTTCCCAGCAGGCAGCGGGGCACTTGCGGGAAGGGGCGGGCACTTGCGGAAAGGGGCGTAAGTTACGCCCCTTTCCGCAGAGAGCTATCCCGGAAGTGGGTGCAGTTACCTGGATTATCCAGGTAACTGCACCCCCCTCCCCCCTGAAAGGTGCCGATTGTGGACCTCCGCTTTAAGTAAAGTAAAAGTGTGCATTCATGTAAAAAAGCAACTATATGTTTAAAACATAAAAATCCACAGGATCGTGAATAATAATTGATCCAAAAAAATTAAAATAAAATTAGAAATGAAATTCCTTCATGCGTGCTGTGCAAATTAAGTCAATCCATAAGTACTCCCATGCGATTAAGTATATGCAGCAAAGGTGATCCAATAGCAAGATGCTGTGTTCTCACTCAGGTGCTCCCCCTAGATATTGACTGCTCACCTTAAAGCATGTTACCTTGCTATTATGCTTGGTCTATACATGCATTAGAACCACTTCTGGATTCAACAGTATATCCAGAATCCTGGATTGGTCACCACTATGCTTCGGTACGTCAATAGAAAAAGGAGGACTCATGGTATAGTATGTTTAAACAACTTAATGAAACACAGTAAAAAATCCCACACAGGGTACTCACAACAAGGGGTTTCCATATCTTCCATATTGCCCCCTGAGAAAGATATAGAAACCCCTTGTATCGACACGCATTGGGGAGGGGTACAGGACGGTACCTTTTTGCAGAGGATCTGCCAGGAACAATAAGCACACCATCCCATTATCAGACGGATTTTTCCACCCATTTCTGTTTGCTATAGAGTGGGATTTTTTACTGTGTTTCATGAAATTATTTAAACATACTATACCATGAAGTTCTCCTTTTTCTATTGACATACCGAGGCATAGTGGTGACCAATCCAGGATTCCGCATACTGCTGAACCAGAAGTGGTTCTAATGCGTGTATTGACCAAGCATAATAGCAATTCAGCTGATTAGCTTATTTATATTTATATTTGCTACAGGGAGACCATAATGATGAGCCATAAGACAGGCAGTGTTACTATGAAACTGTTGTTTGGTGGCCACAATAGCATTAAGAGATGTAGGGATTGATTTACTGGGGGCAAATAAGCTGTTCATTTTGCAAGGGAATTTTCCCCAGAGCTTGAATGTGGTGACATTTCACTTAGCCAAAAATACCCAATCAGATGCAAGGAAAATTTAAAGGAGTTGTAAAGTCTCAAGGTTTTTCACCTTAATGCATTCTATGTATTAAGGTGAAAAACCTTCTGTGGCGCAGCTGCCCCCAGAGCCCCCCTTTTTCTTACCTAAACTCAATCATTCCAGGCACAAACCAAGCACCTCCAGCCGCTGTGTCGAGATTGCATTCGATAGATTGATAGCAGCAGTAGCTATCGGCTGTCAAATCCAGTGACATGGGAGCCGGGGGCAGGGCCGAGTCCTGCTATCTGTGTCAATGGGCACAGCAGCAGGACTCGGGAGTGCACCTGCACGAGTGCCCCCATGGAATGCAGAGGAGGAGCCAGGAGCACCACTGGGGGACCCCAGAAAAGGAGGATAGGGGCTTCTCTGTGCAAAACCCTTGCACAGAGAAAGTAAGTATGACGTGTTTGTTATTAAAAAAACAAACAAAAAACAACCTTTATAATCACTTTAAAAAAACTGCATTTTTTCTTACAAATGATTGATGGATAGAAGTCAGAAGAGCTTCACCTCATTCACTAAGCTCTGGGGAAAAAATCCTTTGCAAAATGCCAACTTCTCTTGCAAATGAACAATCTATTTTCCTTCAGTAAATCAACCACAGAAAGTTGAAAAAGGTGAGGGTGAGCAAAGAGAATCTGAAGCCACAATTATGGATCACCATGAAAGAACAAATTCAATCAAGGGTATGTTGTCGGGAGGTAGGGCACTTCTCTATCATGCTAAAGCCCCCTCTCACTCTGGGGTTGTCAGAGATAATTTTAGAACATTGGTGATGGCGTAAAAATTTAGAGTCTGGTGCTTTTTTCTGTAGCTTCTGATATCTGCAAAAAAATCACAGCGTTAAACTTATGCAGACAAAGGCTAAACTGGTCAAGACACACATTCAGACACACATGGAACTCTACCACGCTTTTACCATTATTGGATCCAATTCAGTAACAGGTACAATGAACCACCAATAGAATAAAATGATCTCCCTATTCATATGTCCTTATTTGGTTTACTGCCCTCTTATACATTGAATTTTCCACCTGAGGAAGTTGACTCAATGGTTACTGCACCCCTGGTAAGAGCAAAAAACTATTTGTAGCTGTCACATTTTCAGCAAGAGTTATGCCTCTGGGCCACTTCCCATATCCAGTTAAATTCTGTGATATTAACCATCCCTTTGTCATGTTCAAAAGAATGATTTTAGGTTATACTGACCTCTAAGTACTGAACATTTTGTACAATTGTTGAAATGGATATTTGAGTTGAAAATAATAAAAAAAATAGGTACGAAGCTAGCAAAAAATAAATTGCCTCTCTCTAGGCACATCTTAACATCTAATGAGGCAAGACACAATTGCATGTGAACATAACCATACAGCTCACTTTTATATTTTTGGTAAAACGCATCGGTTTCAGTTACACATAATGCAGATTCTTCACATCTTGGCATGACTAATGTTCCTGTGTACAACGTTGGTAGACTTTTGCTATATATATATATATATATATATATATATATATATATATATATATATACTGTATATATATATATATATTGCAACCTGCATGCTCACAGTGGACAGACATTGCAGTATTGGACTACATCACACCCTAAGATGCATCCATAGATAAGCAGGACTGCTTCACGCCCTAAGATGCATCCATAGATAAGCAGGAGCAGGAACAGTGTTTCTTCCTACATCAGACTGCTCAAAAGTATTATAAAATCTTTAACAATTTAGTAAGTGTTTATGGATGCTTAGCTTAATTTTAGGAAACATTTTTTCCTCCATCTAGACTAACAGGGTGCTAACATAATCTAAATGTTTAAGCCTCTTTTCACCTTGCTGCAGGAATGGGGATTTCCACTCAGTGCTGCCTGCCACATCTGTCACTAAAAATATATAATCTACCATAGGTTTCTTTTCTCACATCTCAAAATTTACAAAGGTGAGAACCTGGGAAAGAAGAATCAACACAACTGTAATAGTCCTGGATTTAGTTTAAAAAAAAAAAAAGTTTCCATATAATCCATTCATTAGGAAGTAAGTATTTTTATATAAATTAATATTTAAAGGTGCAATGTCTGTTTCATAACGTGGGTCTGTCTGTCTTTCTAATAAAGAGTAGGATTCAGGTTTCTTTGAAAGGATAAAAACTGCTCATTTTCTGTAAAACTTTATGCTTAAAATGTTATCCAAAGAAAATATTTAAATAAACTAGATCCAGCGATTCTCTGTGGACCTATAAGGTGTACCTGTAAGTATGTGTGAAAAGAAAATGTGGAAAAAAGTTTAATATTTGCATTTAGTTTATTTTTGGAAAAGGTAATATGGAAAATATTACGAATATATAATATTTCAAAGGTGAATGCGCCATGTCAAATTTTAAAAAGTTTCCTTTAGAAAGCAAGGTTATATGGACCAATACATATTTATAAACTGAACTTAAGCACACAGGGAATGTTACAAAACATATAAATCAACTTACAGTAGTAGCTTTTATTAAGTGAGGTAAAGGAAAGTAGAAATAGGCAAAGAACTTAAAGCTGAACCCTAGATAGGAAAAAAAACACAATTCAATCCTGTTCTTTAGCCATAAAAATATTTTTAAATAAGTCTACATATAGGAATTTAACCTTTCTATTAGCTGAGATAAGTATACGTTCTCTGTATGGCATAGCTGAATTGTTATTGTGTTGGGAGCTATATGACAGGAAAAGGGAACAAAGTGAGCAAGGTTATGACCTGAGCAGTGCCGTAAAGTTGCATTATGGTGTACTCCGTAGGCTGCAGGTGACCAAACTCTATTGATTAACTGTGGTAGGGAAAAGTGAGTCTGTGCTGGCTGACAAGGCTACCATGATCATAACATTGGCACATTGGAACTCCATTTCTTTCTACGACAGTTTGCGTATATTTGACCTTAGTATTTAAATGTTTTCCTATGACTTTCACAGAAATGACAATATATAAAATTATATGAAGCTGACCTATTACTGTGCCACAAAGTAATACAGAGCACACTAAAGTTCTCACTAAAAGGGTATGGGTCTGCTACAGAGCACATGCTATATTATGGAATCTGCAGAACCTTAAAATTGTATTTTTTCCCAAAAACTAAAATGTAATATGTTGCATCTCATCAAACCTTAAATGTAGTGGCTACATACGTTTATTTTTTCAGTCTTCACTTTCTTCACTTGCCGATCCCGCCAGTAACACATTTCCTGTCTAATGCCACGTACACACGGTCGGATTTTTCGACGGGAAATGTTTGATGTGAGCTTGTTGTCGAAAAGTCCTACCGTGTGTATGCTCCAACGAACATTTGCTGTCGGAATTTACACCACCAAATGTTTGATAGCAGGTTCACAAGTTTTCTGCCAATAAAACTTGTTGTCAGAAAGTCCGATCATGTGTACACAAGTCCGATGCACAAAAGTTCCCGCATGCTCTGAATCGGAGTGGAGGGCAACCAGAGCGTAGCAGAAGGGGTGCCCCTCTCCCCCCACTGATAAAAGTGATCTTGCAGTGAATTCATCGCAGAGACAACTTTTATCGGAAATCAGACTGCTGGCTGAAGAAGAGGACACCGGGGTTATGGCAGCTAGCTGCTGCCATAACAACGATATCCCCCTTGAAAGTAAGGACATACATCGTCATGCGGCGGACCAGAAGTGGTTCATATCACTTTATGGTTTGCTTAGTCAGGCTTTATCCAGGAAGGAGCTTTTACATGCTTGTGTGCTCTATGAAAATCATAGGACCCACTATAAACTCACTAACGATTTACTAACTGCTAAAACCAACAGCCAGTACTCCATACTCCTACTACTTGACCTCTCTGCAGCCTTTGATACTGTTGACCACCCGCTCCTTCTCAATAAATTACATTCCCCTGGCCTCCAAGATTCTGCTCTATCCTGGTTCTCTGCCTATTGTGGCAGCACGCAGGTAAAGTCACCTGGTTGTATCCAGGATGGGAAATATGTGTGCCCTAGATTCAGGCTTTATGCAGACCTTTACAATTAGAGGGGAAGAGTTAATGAGCCCAGCTGAAGTAAGTGGGCTCATTAAGACCTCTACAAAAAACCCCAGCATGCTTAGGGAGATGCTCCATCCTGGAACCAGTTTTTGTGTTGTATAGACTGGGGAGTGTGACACCTGTTCTGTGCGGTGAGTTAACGCCTGTGTGGCAAACCTCTACAACAGGGACATGGACTGGGGCAGCACAAGGCTGCTCTCAGTTGTTAGACAGGGAATCTAAGTGTGTAGTTAGAGGTCAAGCTGACCAGGATTTATTTTCATGTTTTATTTTTGTTTGGCTGTTATATGTATCACTGCATGTAGCATAAATAAACCGCAACTTTTGTTTTTTTGCACCTACAATGCTGTCTGCTGTGCCTGATTTTGTGTTGTGAACCCATCCAGGGGGTCACACACACCCGCTGCCGAGCTAACCCCTCACACTATCTATAACAGCGCTCCTTCAGTGTTACCTACAACTGTCTCCTCCTCTCCATTGCCCCTTTCTGTGGGTGTCCCCCAAGGCTCTGTTCTTGGACCCCTTCTCTTCTCTAGCTACACCTCCTCCCTTGGTCACTTGATAACCACCCATGGCTTCCAATACCACTTAAACGCTAATGACACCCAAATCTATCTGTCTACTCCTCACCTCACTACTTCAGTCTCCTCTCGCATTACTAACTTACTAACTGACATATCAGCATGGATGTCGCACCACTTCCTTAAACTAAATCTCTAAATCTGAGCTATTAATATTCCCTCCCGCCCATGCCCCCTCCATGACTTTTTCATCAAAATCAACAATACAAACATCGGTCCCTCCCCTCACGCCAGGGTACTAGGTATAATCCTAAACTCTGACTTGTCATTCTAGCCTCAAGTCCAATCATTGGCAAAAGTTTGTAGAATTCACCTCCGTAACATCTCTAAAATTCACACCTTTTTAACAATTGGCCTGCCTCTCCGTAGGCTATCCCCTCTTCAGTTTATCACAAATGCTGCTGCCAGACTTATCCACCTTACCAACCACTCAGTGTTTGCGAACCCTCTCCTCCAATCCCTACACTGGCTCCCAATCACCCAGCAAATTAAATTCAAAATACTAACCACAACATACAAAGCCATTCACAACTCTGCCTCAAGCTACATCACCAATCGTGTCTCCAAATATCACCCAAACCGTCCTCTCTGCTCTTCTCAAGACGACCTACTCTCAAGGTCTCTCATCTCCTCTTCCCATGCTTGTCTCCAGGATTTCTCCAGAGCCTCTCCCATCCTTTGGAACTCGCTACCTGAACCTGTATGGCTTTCCCCTACTCTTGCTGCCTTCAGGAGATCCCTGAAAGCTCATCTCTTTAGGGTAGCCTATCACGTCTCCAACTAATCTTCTACCACTTCCATCAGCTCATTCCCCACAGCTACAAACTTTTGTGCCACCTGCCCCACCCTATTAGATTGTAAGCTCTTCTGAGCAGGGCCCTCTTAATCCTCTTGTATTTATTATATTATAACTGTATTGTCTCCCTTTTATATTGTAAAGCTCTGTGTAAACTGTTGGTGCTATATAAATCCTATATAATAATAATAAGCAACCACTGCATCACATTGAAAGTTGATCTGCAACAAGAGGGTTGCAATTTCCATGTGCACCATCTGTGGCTCTAGCAAGGACCAGGCACTTTAAAGAGAGCTTTTTTTTGTTATCTACTAGTGGCTAGCTTTTTGTCTATAAATCCATTTCAGTCTTTCAGTCACCTAGCTATTATTTATGTTATCTATGCCTTGTCTGCCCACACTTTGATTGAACATGTAGCTTATGCCTAGCAGTATCCAAATCACCTGTCTCCCCAAAAACATAAAATTCCATTCAAAAACATCTCACTGCATTTAACATACTTTTATACTCATCATATCAGTACTCTGTATGAGCTATAGCACATTCCCAGAGCACAATCTGGCACATGCTTTTCTTACTAGAGTAAGTGTAATATTTTCATATGAAACTTTGAGGTTATTTACTAAAGGCAAATCCACTGTGTGCTTCCAAGTGCACTGCAAGTGCACTTGGAAGTGCAGTTGCCTTAGATCTGAGGGGGACATGCAAGGAAAATAAAAAACAGCATTTTTGCTTGTACATGATTGGATGATAAAATCAGCAGATAGTCTCCCCATTTCAGATCTTCCCCTCGGATCTACAGTGAGTGCACTTTCAAATGCACCTGCCTCAGTGTGGGCACACAATGCCCGCACTGATGTATGGGCATTGTGTGCATCCCTGTGCCAGCCTCCAATTCACATCTATTGGAACCCGCACCTGCATGTCATGTTAGAATACAATGGCTCATGTCGCAGTAGATATGAATGGGGTGCTGGTATGGGGTTGCGCACAACACCTATTACCCCTTGCTGATAAAAGTCAGCCCTGCATGGGAGACACAGTGTTTGCACCCCTTGTGAATGGGCCCTGGTTCAAAATAGAATCTGAAAGAACAGTTGTCTCCACAGCAATTAACAGTGATATGAAGCCTGAAAGTGTGTTACCTGTCAGCTGAGTAGTTAGTGGTAGCCCTGCATCACAGAGACAGAGCAGAGAACACCTCTCAATTTGGCCGGTCAGCTAGAGAGGAGGGGTCCGAGTGAAACACTACACAGAGAAGGAATGGGCTCCAAGAGAGAGAGATAAAATGAGGAGGCGGAGCTCGTGATGTCCCATGGTCATTGGGACAGTCTGTGAGAGATAAAGCAGGAGTGAGAGAAATGACTGGTGAGGGGGGAGAGAAGCCGCTGTTCAGGCCATCAGAGGAGCAGGAAAGAATCAATCAAGAAAGCATTGACAGTCGATGCCTTACCAACCTGATGTGCCTGTCTGTTCCACTCTAGGAATCGTATAGTGCAAGGTGCAGGCAAGGGGCAGGTGCTATGATCTAGCCTACATGTAGGAACAAAGCCACTCTCTGCTGTGTTACATTCGGCAGCATAGTCTGTGCTCAGTGTGCTGGGCAGGGTTGTACTCAGCAAACTGCACCCTCTTCTCGCATAAAATCATTCCGCCCAGGGCAGATGCCCCTCCCGCCCACCCCTAGTACCAGCCCTGTTACTGACCTTAATAGAGGTTGTCTTCAAGTCTTGGTTTTATATGCAGTATGGAGATGTTTAGGGCCTATTCACACTTGTCCATTTTAATGGAGAATTTTACTCCATGAAATGAACCAATTATAGCTTTCGGGGCTGCAGGGCTTCAGGGAACACTATTAGTATTGGTACACATTCAAACCTACTCGAATATGCATAGATGTGGATGGGTTATAAGAAATTTTATACCACTCTAGGGCTAATTTTATTTTATTTTCACCTTGTGATCCAGCCAGTAACATACTTTCCATCTAATGGTGACCATACATGGTTAGAAAATCGGTCGAAAAAGCATGCAATATGCTTGATCGCTCGACTTTTGAAATGTTAGTGGAATAATTTTTATTCTTTATGGAAGAAAAATTAATCGTCATGTCAGATTTTTGTAGCATAAACATTCAATTTTTTAAATGTTGGCAGTGGAATCAATCGGAAACAAATTGAAAAAAACCTACAGTGCATGTGCTTGTTAAAAGCTAACCTGGGAAGTACAAGCCACAAAAGAAAGCTCTTTCTTTTGAATACAGTTGGCGAGTGAGAGGGTGCATAAAGCCAATCTGATAGGCCGAAATGCATAGAGGTTGAGTCACATTATTGTGAAACACTTCCGCCTACACATACAATCTGGAAATCAAGCCTTTACCGAGCCAGCAGCTGCATCAACCAGCCAGGCGGATTTCACGGATTTACTTATACCTGCTGTTCACTTCGGGTGCCAGGACATTAAGCACTCATACATGTGAGTTCAATACCTTTATATTTTTTGGCACCCTATTTAACCACTTAAGCCCCGGACCAATTTGCAGCCAAAGGACCAGGCCCCTTTTTGCGATTCGGCACTGCGTAGCTTTAACTGACAATTGCGCGGTCATGCAACGTGGCTCCCAAACAAAATTGGCGTCCTTTTTTTACCACAAATAGAGCTTTCTTTTGGTGGTATTTGATCACCTCTGCAGTTTTTATTTTATGCGCTATAAACAAAAATAGAGCGACAATTTTAAAAAAATGCAATATTTTTTACTTTTTGCTATAATAAATATCCCCAAAAATGTATAAAAAAAAAAAATGTTTTTCCTCAGTTTAGGCCGATATGTATTCTTCTACATATTTTTGGTAAAAAAAAATCACAATTAGTGATTATTGATTGGTTTGCGCAAAAGTTATAGCGTTTACAAAATAGGGGATGGTTTTATAGCATTTTTATTCTTTCTTTTTTTACTAGTAATGGCGGCGATCAGCAATTTTTTATTGTGACTGCAACATTATGGCCGAAACTTCGGAAATTTTTGACCCTTTTTTTGGGACCATTGTCATTTATACAGCAATCAGTGCTATTTAAATGCATTGATTCCTGTGTAAATGACACTGGCAGTGAAGGAGTTAACCACTAGGAGGCAGTGTAGTGTTATGTATGACGTTATGTGTTTTTTTTATTGTAGGGGGCGTGGCTTGACATGTGACGTCACTGATCGTCCTTCTCTACATAAGGGAACAGACGATCGGTGACAGCCACACAGGGAAGCACGGGGAGAGGTTTGTTTACACAGACCTCTCCTCGTTCTTCAGCTCTGTGACCCAATCGCGGGATTTTTTTAGCATTTATACTTTTTATCATAAAAAAATCTTTAGATCATTTCTGCTAATCAATGAAAAATGTACCATTTATGTTGATAATAAATTAAATTAAACAATTGGGGGAAAATTTTTCGATGCAACTGTTTCTTATAAAGATTTTCGAACCATGTATGGCCAGCTTTAGGGTGGCTCCTCTATGGAGAAATAATTAGTGATGGACGAACTTCCGACGGGACGTTTCGCGAACGCGAAACGCGAACGGACACAAACGTTCGCGAAAACGACCGTTCGCCGCGGGCTCCATTGACTTCAATGGGAGGCGAATTTCGCAAACCTTTAGGTCGAATTTGCGGCCACGGGGTAATTATTAGGGGGTAGCACGTAGTCCCACCACCTGGACAATAGCATAATACATGTATGAGGTGAATTTGGGATCGATAACTACAAGCATTTTTTTTTTATTTGGGAAATTGTTCTGACAATTCAGGACTATGGAGCTAATGAAGGCAATGGAGGAGAGGGAAGGTCAGGGACCAGGGTAGGCAAACAAGAGGGTGCAGGAGATACAGAGCACTGACAGCAGCACCGTAATACAGAGCACTGACATCAGCACCGTGACATACAGCGCTGACAGCAGCTCCGTGACATACAGCGCTGACAGCAGCTCCGTGACATACAGCGCTGACAGCAGCTCCGTGACATACAGCGCTGACAGCAGCTCCGTGACATACAGCGCTGACAGCAGCTCCGTGACATACAGCGCTGACAGCAGCACCGTGACATACAGCGCTGACAGCAGCTCCGTGACATACAGCGCTGACAGCAGCTCCGTGACATACAGCGCTGACAGCAGCTCCGTGACATACAGCACTGACAGCAGCTCCGTGACATACAGCGCTGACAGCAGCTCCGTGACATACAGCGCTGACAGCAGCACCGTGACATACAGCGCTGACAGCAGCTCCGTGACATACAGCGCTGACAGCAGCTCCGTGACATACAGCGCTGACAGCAGCTCCGTGACATACAGCGCTGACAGCAGCTCCGTGACATACAGCGCTGACAGCAGCTCCGTGACATACAGCGCTGACAGCAGCTCCGTGACATACAGCGCTGACAGCAGCTCCGTGACATACAGCGCTGACAGCAGCTCCGTGACATACAGCGCTGACAGCAGCTCCGTGACATACAGCGCTGACAGCAGCTCCGTGACATACAGCGCTGACAGCAGCACCGTAAGCAGCCCCAGGAGGAAGTCAGCACAGCACAGGGATGGTGTGATCCCCTCATAATAAGAACCCCCAGGAGGAAGTCAGCACAGCACAGGGATGGTGGGAGCCCCTCATAATAAGAACACCCAGGAGGAAGTCAGCACAGCACAGGGATGGTGGGAACCCCTCATAATAAGCAGCCCCAGTAGAAATATGACACCGCTCAACCTCTTCAAAGAGGAGGGTAGGGGCATATAGTACGGTGTGCTTTTTTGGGTCAGGGAAGTGAGCCAAATGAATTAAGAAGGTCTGTGTGCTTGATTCCAAAAATTGTTTATAGACATATACATGGTCTACTGATCACATGTGTTGAATTCCTCCGAGATCCATGCCTCATTCATTTTTAGAAATGTGAGGTAGTTAACACTGTGGTGAGCTAGGCGAGTACGCTTATCGGTCACAATCCCCCCTGCTGCGCTGAACGTCCTTTCGGACAGGACACTGGATGAGGGGCAAGCCAACAGTTCGATTGCAAATTGGGCAAGCTCTGGCCAGAGGTCAAGCCTGCCCACCCAGTAGTCTAGGGGTTCATCACTCCTCAGAGCGTCCACATCGGCCGTTAACCCAATGTAGTCGGACACCTGACGGTCTAGGCGTTCCCTGATGCTGGATCCGGATGACACCTGTCGATGGGTCGGCTGAAAGAATGACCTCATATCCGAAGTCACCAACACATCTTCAAACCGGCCTCTTCTTGCAGGCGCTGTTGGATTGGTACCCGCAAATCCTTCTCTGGGAGTGGGAATTGCTCCTCTGCCAGCGCACGCAAAAGCAGAATGCAGCATTTCTCGAAGCAAGGCCTGGAAGTGCTGCATTCTGACAGCCCTCTGCGACGGCGGTAACATTTCCGCCATTTTGTGTTTGTACCGGGGGTCTAAGTACGTTGCCACCCAGTACTGGTCCTTGACCCTCATGCTTTTTATACGGGGGTCCCTATTAAAACACTGGAGCATGAAGGCCCCCATTTGCACTAAAGTGGAAGCGGTGTGGTGGCCTGGCTCCTGCTCATCATCCAGGATAATGTCGTCCTCTTCATTCTCCTCTCCCCATCCTCGCACAACAGGGATCCCAGAAAGGTTTAAAGCATGCTCTTCTTGCTCCTGCTCATCCGCCCCGGCACCATCCTCCTCTGACTCCTCATCAGACTCCTGTTGTTGACTTGTCTCAGATAGAGTAGCCCCCCCTGGGAATTCATCCAGCATTGCGACTTCCTCATCTTCCCGCTCCTGCTCCTCCACAGCCTGATCAATGACACGACGCAATGCACGCTCCAGAAAGAAGGCATAAGGTACCATGTCACTGATGGCGCCATGGCTGCGACTGACCAGTTTGGTGATCTCCTCAAATGGCCGCAGAAGTCTGCATGTGTCGCGCATGAGCAGCCACTGGCGCGGTGAAAAAAAACCCAGCTCCCCAGAACCGTTTCTTTCGCAGAGTTCATACAGGTAGACGTTAACTGCACGTTTCTGCTGGAGCAGCCTATCAAGCATATAGAAGGTTGAGTTCCATCGCGTCGGGCAATCGCAAATAAGACGTCTGACCGGCAGATGGTGTCGCCGCTGAATGTCAGCAAGGCGAGCCATGGCCGTGTAAGATCTTCTGAAATGGGCCGAGATTTTCCTTGCCTGCCGCAAGATGTCCTGGACCCCAGGGTATTTGACAAGGAATCGCTGCACGACCAAGTTTAAGACGTGTGCCATGCACGGCACGTGCGTGATTTTGCCCTGTTTCAATGCGCTAAGCAGATTGGCACCGTTGTCACACACCACTTTACCAACTGTCAAATTGAGCGGTGTTAGCCACTCATCTGCCTGTGAACGCAAAGCTGAAAGGAGTGCCGGGCCAGTGTGGCTCTTTGCTTCCAGGCACAACAGACGCAGCACGGCATGGCAACGTCTCACCTGGCATGTGGAATAGGTTCTGGGGAGCTTGGGCGGTGCAGTGGAAGAGACGCTAGCAGCGGAAAAGGAGGAGGCAGCTGAGGAGGAGAGGGAGGAGGATGGAGTAGGAGGAGGAGAAGAAGAGTCAGGCCTGCATGCAATCCGTGGCGGTAAAACCAAATCTACACGGGTGCCACGGGTTACATGCTTGACGGCCGTCAGAAGGTTCACCCAGTGGGCAGTAAAACTGATATACCTTCCCTGCCCGTGTTTGCTAGACCACGTGTCTGTGGTCAGATGTATCTTGGCACCGACACTGTGTGCCAGAGATACATTCACTTGCCGCTGAACATGGCCATATAGCTCTGGGATGCCCTTCTCTGAGAAATACTTCCTTCCTGGGACCTTCCATTGTGGTGTTCCAATGGCCACAAATTTGCGAAAGGCCTCCGAGTCCACCAGTTTATATGGCAGTAGTTGGCGGGCTATGAGTTCTGACAAGCCAGCCGCCAACCGTTGGGCAAGAGGGTTATCCGGCATCATCATTTTTTTACGCTCAAACATTAGGCCCACGGAAGCCTGCCTTTTTGCAGAAAAATGTGAGCTTGGCGTGATGGAAGGTGGAGTGGAGGACAATTGTGAGGAGAGAGGAGAAGGAGAAGTAGAAGACGAGGCTGGACGGTGAGAGCCTGCAGTGTGGCTTTGTGTGTTCCGTTGCTCCCACTGGGCTCGGTGATGGCTGCTCATGTGCCTTCTTAAGGCGGTCGTCCCTAGGTGAGTATTGGGCTTACCGCGACTAACGCGTTGACTGCAAAGATTGCAGATGGCAACGCTATTGTCAGCAGCGGACACGTTAAAAAAAGCCCACACTGCGGAGCCATGTGCCGGTGTCCTGGGAGCGCCAGATGTGACCGTACATGGTCGATGACTCGCTCCTGATACATTTGCAGTCTGCTTTGTCCCTGCTGTGCAATGTAAGTCATTGCTGCTTCTCCTCCCTATCTGCTGGTCCATATCTCCCTCTGAACTCCCCTCCTCTTCCTCTCTTGTGGGCACCCACGTGACATCACTAGACACGTCATCATCAACGTCACCTTCCCCACCGCTATAAGTAGAGATCTCGGAGTAGGCAGCAACACCGGGGACCAACCTCCTCCTTGGGCTGATCTGGGTACTGGCGTCAGACTGCTGAGTAGCGCTTGTTGCTACCTCCTCTTCCTGATCCAATACCAAGAGTGGCTGCGCATCAGAAATGTCCTCTTGATATGGATCGGAAAATAATTCCAGTGACTCAAGCGGAAGGTATGTGGTGGTGGTGGTGGTGGTCGTGTTGTTGGTGGTAGTGTCTTTGGGGGTGCACATAGCAGAGAGTGAAGAAGAGGGTGCAGATCGAGAGGATGAGGAGGGTGCAGAAGAGTAAGGCTGAGCGAGCCACTCAACCAAGTCTGGTGCATCCTTTAAAGTAATTGAACGCACCTTCTGCAACTTCCCACTTTGGCTCAAGCCTGTTGCTCCTGCCCTACCCCTACCACCCCTGCGGAAGGGCCTGCCTCTTCCTCTGCATGTCATTTTTTAAATGACCCTGTGACAAAACTCTTAGTCCCTATACCGCTGAAGGACTGCTGCAGTATAGGTGAGCGGTCAGCAGTGGTGCACGTCAACCCTATCTATTGTGGACCTATAGCGGTCCTTACAGAACAGCAGACTGTACCGCACTCAAGCCTATGTACCGTAGCACCCTATACCAAGTTACCAGTCCTTATAAGAACTTTTGTGGACCAAGCAGGTTGTGTATTAGTGTTTAGCAGACTGTACGTCAGTCCCTATACCGCTGAAGGACTGCTGCAGTATAGGGCAGCGGTCAGCAGTGGTGCACGTCAACCCTATCTATTGTGGACCGATAGCGGTCCTTACAGAACAGCAGACTGTACCGCACTCAAGCCTATGTACCGTAGCACCCTATACCAAGTTACCAGTCCTTATAAGAACTTTTGTGGACCAAGCAGGTTGTGTATTAGTGTTTAGCAGACTGTACGTCAGTCCCTATACCGCTGAAGGACTGCTGCAGTATAGGGCAGCGGTCAGCAGTGGTGCACGTCAACCCTATCTATTGTGGACCGATAGCGGTCCTTACAGAACAGCAGACTGTACCGCACTCAAGCCTATGTACCGTAGCACCCTATACCAAGTTACCAGTCCTTATAAGAACTTTTGTGGAACAAGCAGGTTGTGTATTAGTGTTTAGCAGACTGTACGTCAGTCCCTATACCGCTGAAGGACTGCTGCAGTATAGGTGAGCGGTCAGCAGTGGTGCACGTCAACCCTATCTATTGTGGACCGATAGCGGTCCTTACAGAACAGCAGACTGTACCGCACTCAAGCCTATGTACCGTAGCACCCTATACCAAGTTACCAGTCCTTATAAGAACTTTTGTGGAACAAGCAGGTTGTGTGTTAGTGATTAGCAGACTGTACGTCAGTCCCTATACCGCTGAAGGACTGCTGCAGTATAGGTGAGCGGTCAGCAGTGGTGCACGTCAACCCTATCTATTGTGGACCGATAGCGGTCCTTACAGAACAGCAGACTGTACCGCACTCAAGCCTATGTACCGTAGCACCCTATACCAAGTTACCAGTCCTTATAAGAACTTTTGTGGAACAAGCAGGTTGTGTATTAGTGTTTATCAGACTGTACGTCAGTCCCTATACCGCTGAAGGACTGCTGCAGTATAGGTGAGCGGTCAGCAGTGGTGCACGTCAACCCTATCTATTGTGGACCGATAGCGGTCCTTACAGAACAGCAGACTGTACCGCACTCAAGCCTATGTACCGTAGCACCCTATACCAAGTTACCAGTCCTTATAAGAACTTTTGTGGAACAAGCAGGTTGTGTATTAGTGTTTAGCAGACTGTACGTCAGTCCCTATACCGCTGAAGGACTGCTGCAGTATAGGTGAGCGGTCAGCAGTGGTGCACGTCAACCCTATCTATTGTGGACCGATAGCGGTCCTTACAGAACAGCAGACTGTACCGCACTCAAGCCTATGTACCGTAGCACCCTATACCAAGTTACCAGTCCTTATAAGAACTTTTGTGGACCAAGCAGGTTGTGTATTAGTTTTTAGCAGACTGTACGTCAGTCCCTATACCGCTGAAGGACTGCTGCAGTATAGGGCAGCGGTCAGCAGTGGTGCACGTCAACCCTATCTATTGTGGACCGATAGCGGTCCTTACAGAACAGCAGACTGTACCGCACTCAAGCCTATGTACCGTAGCACCCTATACCAAGTTACCAGTCCTTATAAGAACTTTTGTGGAACAAGCAGGTTGTGTGTTAGTGATTAGCAGACTGTACGTCAGTCCCTATACCGCTGAAGGACTGCTGCAGTATAGGGCAGCGGTCAGCAGTGGTGCACGTCAACCCTATCTATTGTGGACCGATAGCGGTCCTTACAGAACAGCAGACTGTACCGCACTCAAGCCTATGTACCGTAGCACCCTATACCAAGTTACCAGTCCTTATAAGAACTTTTGTGGACCAAGCAGGTTGTGTATTAGTGTTTAGCAGACTGTACGTCAGTCCCTATACCGCTGAAGGACTGCTGCAGTATAGGGCAGCGGTCAGCAGTGGTGCACGTCAACCCTATCTATTGTGGACCGATAGCGGTCCTTACAGAACAGCAGACTGTACCGCACTCAAGCCTATGTACCGTAGCACCCTATACCAAGTTACCAGTCCTTATAAGAACTTTTGTGGACCAAGCAGGTTGTGTATTAGTTTTTAGCAGACTGTACGTCAGTCCCTATACCGCTGAAGGACTGCTGCAGTATAGGGCAGCGGTCAGCAGTGGTGCACGTCAACCCTATCTATTGTGGACCGATAGCGGTCCTTACAGAACAGCAGACTGTACCGCACTCAAGCCTATGTACCGTAGCACCCTATACCAAGTTACCAGTCCTTATAAGAACTTTTGTGGAACAAGCAGGTTGTGTGTTAGTGATTAGCAGACTGTACGTCAGTCCCTATACCGCTGAAGGACTGCTGCAGTATAGGGCAGCGGTCAGCAGTGGTGCACGTCAACCCTATCTATTGTGGACCGATAGCGGTCCTTACAGAACAGCAGACTGTACCGCACTCAAGCCTATGTACCGTAGCACCCTATACCAAGTTACCAGTCCTTATAAGAACTTTTGTGGACCAAGCAGGTTGTGTATTAGTGTTTAGCAGACTGTACGTCAGTCCCTATACCGCTGAAGGACTGCTGCAGTATAGGGCAGCGGTCAGCAGTGGTGCACGTCAACCCTATCTATTGTGGACCGATAGCGGTCCTTACAGAACAGCAGACTGTACCGCACTCAAGCCTATGTACCGTAGCACCCTATACCAAGTTACCAGTCCTTATAAGAACTTTTGTGGAACAAGCAGGTTGTGTATTAGTGTTTAGCAGACTGTACGTCAGTCCCTATACCGCTGAAGGACTGCTGCAGTATAGGTGAGCGGTCAGCAGTGGTGCACGTCAACCCTATCTATTGTGGACCGATAGCGGTCCTTACAGAACAGCAGACTGTACCGCACTCAAGCCTATGTACCGTAGCACCCTATACCAAGTTACCAGTCCTTATAAGAACTTTTGTGGAACAAGCAGGTTGTGTGTTAGTGATTAGCAGACTGTACGTCAGTCCCTATACCGCTGAAGGACTGCTGCAGTATAGGTGAGCGGTCAGCAGTGGTGCACGTCAACCCTATCTATTGTGGACCGATAGCGGTCCTTACAGAACAGCAGACTGTACCGCACTCAAGCCTATGTACCGTAGCACCCTATACCAAGTTACCAGTCCTTATAAGAACTTTTGTGGAACAAGCAGGTTGTGTATTAGTGTTTAGCAGACTGTACGTCAGTCCCTATACCGCTGAAGGACTGCTGCAGTATAGGTGAGCGGTCAGCAGTGGTGCACGTCAACCCTATCTATTGTGGACCGATAGCGGTCCTTACAGAACAGCAGACTGTACCGCACTCAAGCCTATGTACCGTAGCACCCTATACCAAGTTACCAGTCCTTATAAGAACTTTTGTGGACCAAGCAGGTTGTGTATTAGTTTTTAGCAGACTGTACGTCAGTCCCTATACCGCTGAAGGACTGCTGCAGTATAGGGCAGCGGTCAGCAGTGGTGCACGTCAACCCTATCTATTGTGGACCGATAGCGGTCCTTACAGAACAGCAGACTGTACCGCACTCAAGCCTATGTACCGTAGCACCCTATACCAAGTTACCAGTCCTTATAAGAACTTTTGTGGAACAAGCAGGTTGTGTGTTAGTGATTAGCAGACTGTACGTCAGTCCCTATACCGCTGAAGGACTGCTGCAGTATAGGGCAGCGGTCAGCAGTGGTGCACGTCAACCCTATCTATTGTGGACCGATAGCGCTCCTTACAGAACAGCAGACTGTACCGCACTCAAGCCTATGTACCGTAGCACCCTATACCAAGTTACCAGTCCTTATAAGAACTTTTGTGGAACAAGTGAGTTGTGAATGTTTAGCAGACTGCAGCAGAAGGGCAGCAGTCAAGTATAATATCCTTTCTATATTTGGAAGAAAGAATATTATACATGTACAAGCCTATTACTGTACCACTGATACCAGTCCTGAAAAGAACCTTTGTGGAACTAATAATAACAGCAAGTCTTTAAAATTACCCTCACTGCCTGACAACACTGCTTCCTTCCTGTCCCTATACAAATTGGCAAAAAAAGAGAACGATTAGTGGTTACTGGAACAGCTCTTTTGTGGACCTTGATAGTAACAGCTAATGATGATGATGATGATGATGATGATGAAAGACTAATCTGGCTGTCCCTGTAGCATACACCGTCCTTTCCCTTTCTCTAAACTAACAAAAGACACTCAGGCTGCTGCAAGAATCAGCAGCACAGCAAACCTATCAACACCTAACACCTATACCAGTCCTGAAAAGAACTTTTGTGTACCAAATAGCTAGTGGTTTATCTCTCCCTACTCCACACAGGAACCTGTCCCTATCTTAACAGAAGAAAGAATGTAAAATGGCCACCGGATCGGGTGTATTTATAGGTTAGGGGGAATGTACAAGTGTCCATGTGCTGTCATGTCTCAATTGGCTGTCCTGTATCACATGATAAACGTGTCACCAAAGGTTAAAGTTCTTGTATACATTAAACACGTAAGTCCGCCGCGGCGAACGACGGAAAAAGGCGTTCGAACGTGCGGACCGCGAATGTCGGAAATTCGCCGCGAAACGACCGCCGGGCGAACCGTTCGGCCATCACTAGAAATAATGGAGACACCCTTGGACAGCAGTAATGTCTACAGAATTTATAAATGATACTGTACTACCTATTACAAAGCAAATTCACCATGCATATTTTGAGAGATTGTATACACACCTGTAATATAATAAAATGATCTAAAAAATATACGATCTTAAAAAGATGGACTAGTAGATTTAGAAGGACCAACAGTAGAGAAGAGGCCCCTTCACCACTTAGTCCAGAGTCCTCAGTAGATAAATAAAGACCATTTTTTGCCAGTGTCAGTATTTTTTGATAATGCAATGCTGACACTCTGAATAGCAATCACTGAACACCCAAGAATATGGGTATCACTGCAAATATTGAGGGTTGCTACATCTTGCCACTGGTTAAGTGGTTTGTCACTGGATTATGCATGCTCTAAGTTTAGAAACATATTTATCTGCCTGTCATATTTGTCCTAGAGTGGCCTCTAACTGAGATTTTATTCAATATGGTAACTGTACAACTATACAAATCTGTCAGAAAGGTGTAGGTGCATTTGGAAAAATGGAAGCAGTTATCATGTTTCTAGAGTAAGGGTCCTTTTACACGGGGCGGATCAGTGATGATCCACCCCGCGGATATCTGCTTGCTCAGCGGGGATCGCTCCGTTGATCCCCGCTGAGCAGGAAGATGACAGGTCCGTCTCTGCACACTGCGCAGAGATGGACCTGTCAGAGTGCCCCCCTTTCCCTATGGGAGGTCGGATGGCGACGGACCGCAGTGTCCTTCGTCACCTGATCCCATCCGATGACAGATGGAAAAGTAGGTTTTTCCTCCGTCACACTTTTTCGGATTGGAGCGGGTCGGATGTCAGCGGACATGTTACCGCTGACATCCGACGCTCCATAGACCTCTATGGAGCATCCGTTCAGGTCCGCCTGAAAAACTGACAGGCGGACCTGAACTGATCGGTAGTGTGAAAGAGGCCTAAGGATTCCTTATGGGCCTTTTTAAAAGGTTTTGATATACCAGTATTTTAACTATGGACACATATATGTACTGTAAATGGTTTTTTTTTTTGGATTTAGCTGCAACTGAGGCGTGATTTATAATTTTGAAGCATTAGCGTCTATATAAAATATGTTTTTTATTAGACTCGATTTCCAAGGTAGTCCATAAACTGTAGTTTCTTTGGTGGCGTTTGTAGATTTAGACTTTACATATTTGACTAGCAAATTAAAACCTAACTCCAATTAACACTTTTTAAGCCGTTACAGAAACCATTTTTGCTTTTGGGATAAAGGTTTACATAAATTAATAAAAGCTGACCACCGGTAAGCACCGCTGACAGTGGTAAATGGTTTAACCCTCTAACTTCCACTTTTTTCTGCACAGCTTGGTCAGTTAAAGGAAGTTGGGAAATAATATCAGAATCAATATCAGGTAAGCAATAAGTTACGGGGGAGCTCAGAAAAACAAAGGCTGCTTTGTTAGGGCTAGTGACAGATTGCATCATATGTCATTTTTCATTTTGTTTTCATTACTACTTTGATTTACTCTGCATGGAGCCTGTGCTGGCTTTTTAGGTGAATCAGCAAAGCTTTACATTTCTGTACAATATCAATATCGGCTCTGAAATGTTCATTCAAAGCATGCCGGACATAGTTTTCCTTTCCTGTGAGCATAGTGTTTTTATTGGTGATTTCATTACTTACTGGATCTGGAAAATAATATGATTTAGACTGAATGGAGGTTAGGGAATAAACAATATTTCTAAATGCCCATATATTTTTATTAGTGAAACAGTGAATAAAATATTTTTTTATTCAGAGTGGATTTGTTATATATGACAAGCATTTATATTAACACTTACCACCCTTGAGAACTCTACTATTTGAAGCTTTGATTTCAACTTCAAAAACATGGTATAGTTTGGCAAACCATGTTTGTTATCAATTAAAAGACCAGCACAGGTTTGTAAGCTTTTTGCATAGAAACTTTTAGCGGCTGTCTTCTATGTACATAAGGAGCTTTTATTTAGTAGCTTTAAAACAGATTAGGTTAGAGTAAAAAAAAAATCCAGTAATAATTATATATCATAGAATATGGTATGCAAATAAAAAATACAAATAACAGCTCTTCACCCAGGATAGCGAACTAGGTAATTGTGACAGTATAGATTAAGGGCTTGTTCACACCAGAACGCAGTGCAGAAAACCCACGTGCCTGGGGGAGTTTCCCACAACCATGTTCAAAATGCACTAGTGTCCGATTTGCTTTGAGTCTCAATGTATTTCTAATTACACCTCAAACCCAGATCGGAAATTCAGTGCATTTACTGCACCGGATCCAGTGCAATTTCAGCCCATTCAAATGAAGAGGCTGAAAATCTCAGTGCACTAAATCTCACAAGAATGCCAACAATGTTCTTGTGCGATTCAGGTCTAAACCAGTCCTTAGTGAACTGCTCTAGGTCACAAACGATAATGAACGTGCAGAATCCAAAAACTAAAAGATCTGACATAAACAAATGCTTTATTTTCTTTTCGTTGTGACAACAGTTCGATATAGATAGGAGATTCAACATGACGCTGACAATAGCAATCTGTGTCCATGGAACCTGTGGTCGATTGTGCCTAACCTTAGCTCTGTTAGTCCAAGTTTATTCTACATAGTGAGAAAAGATTTGACGTAGAGCGAAAAGAATCGACATAGAGAGAAAAGATTCAACATGATAGAGACAATAGCAAAAAAGGTCGAATGTGCCTAACCTAACTCTATTAGTCCAAGATTATTCGACATAGAGAGAAAAGATTCGACATGAAGATTCGAAGAAACAGTCAATGCGAGTGGACATTTATGGTCAAATGCTCCGCCCATAGGCTATAGAAAAATTATAATGTTGGTTGACTGATTAATAAATATAATTTTTACTAGTGTCGTACAACATTAGAATTCTACTATAGCTTGCAGGCGGAACAATCGCCCAGAAATGTCCGATTGCAGCATCATACAGTTTAGCTGCTCCGTCAAATCTTCCGCCTACAAGGTATTCCGTCAAATCTTCTTAGAACATTTGACAGACACCATAAGCCTTCAATGATAGATTCGACCTTAATTATTTCGGATTTTCGGATTAATGCATTTTTTAACTAAACAAAATAAATAAAAACAAATTTCGGGAGTAACTAAATAAATGTATTTTTTGGACGAAAACAAAATTCCGAAACAAAATATTTCAGTGTGGACATGTCTACAATATGCATGAAAATAATATATAGTTAATATATAGGTTTAATGAAATAAATGTAATTCCAGGACCCTACCAAAGGATTCTCAACTCTTCTATTTTGCATCATAAGTTTGAAATTATATATTTTTTTACAAAGCTTTGAAGGGTACATTGCTTGCTGTGTACAAGGACACATCGGAAAATCCGATCGTGTGTGTGCTCCATCTGACTTTTTCCGTCGGAATTTCCAACACACAAAGTTTGAGAGCAGAATCTAAAATTTTCCGACAACAAAATCCGATTGTTTAAATTCCAATCATGTGTAGACAATTCCGACGGACAAAGTGCCATGCATGCTCAGAATACATTTTAAAACAAAAGCTATTGGCTAATGCCCTCTTTATAGTCCCGTTGTACGTGTTCAACGTCACCGCGTTCTGAACGATCGGATTTTCTGACAACTTTGTTTGACCGTGTGTATGCAAGTTTGGGCCAAAATACATCAGAAAAAATGTAGATTTTGTGGTCAGAGTGTCCGACCGTGTGTATGGGGCATAATGCCCTGTACACACGATAGGATTTTCCGACAACAAAATCCATGTTTTTTTCCCGACGGATGTTGGCTCAAACTTGTCTTGCATACACACGGTCACACAAAGTTGGTCAGAAATTCCGAACCTCAAGAACGTGGTGACATACAACACGTACGACGAGCCGAGAAAAATCAAGTTTAATAGCCAGTGTGGCTCTTCTGCTTGATTCCGAGCATGCGTGGAACCTTGTGTGTCAGAATTGTGTACACACGATCGGAATTTCCAACGGATTTTGTTGTCGGAAAATTTGAGAACCAGCTCTCAAATTTTGTGTGACGGAAATTGCGATGGAAAATGTCTGATGGAGCCTACACATGGTCGGAATTTCCAACAACAAGCTCCTATCATCTATCGTGTGTACAGGGCATTAAAGGTCTCTAATTTTCTTTCAGTCTAAGCCCATGTATATGAGGGAAGCATCTATGGTTAAGGGGGAACTTTTCCAAGATACCTAGGGCTTGTTAGAGAAATCTGTAGCAATCAGTCAAAATGATGCAACACAGCCAAACAGTATTTCCCCAAAGATGAGTCAGCCGTGTAACAATCATTTGTTGTACAGGGTCATGGTAGGCCTGTTAACTTATGTTAAACTGATACGAAACACACACTGCTTAATTTACATTATCCCTTCTCTTTCTGTATCTGGATAATGACACTCTGATTATTTTTTAATAAAAAAAGAAAAATCAAAGTACCTTTTTCCTAATCGATATACAGCTGTCACATGACCCAGCTCTTTCCCAGCTTGTCTGCAGGGAAGCATAAGCAGGAGGATCTTTATTATTTGTTGGCAATATCATGGTGTGGGGACGGAATGCTGGCAGTCACAGGCTGTGTTATAAAATAAGAGGGAGGAGAAGCTTTCAACAATCAAGATGTAATATCCCACCCTCATTTTGTTTAGCTGGTTAGTGGGCATGAAGGAGGGAGGGAGGGAGTGGGCTGTCATTTACCATTGTATATATGCCCACAGCTTAGAAAGAAACACACTGAAAACTGAGCGTGTGCAGAGTTGCCACTACAGCTGAAATATCCCTAGCTGAATTTGGGGCATAGATTGGGTGGATAAAAAAACAGCAGGATCAACTAGTTTTTGCAGACTACAGAAAACAAATCCCAAAGTGACTGAATGAGTATGAAGATCATGTAATACAGCATTTATTGATAGTTTAGTATTATGTGGGTTTAATAACACTTTAAGTTATTCATTTACTTAGAAGGGTTTTGTCAAGTAAGTAGTCGGGCAACTAACATTAAACTGAAAATAAATTATTAAGCATTGTAATTTAACAAAAATAAATTTATTTTGCAGAGATTGCCATTGCTGATTTCCTCTTCTGTAATTTCTAGTTACCTGACTATTATTCCGACTCTCTGCTTCAATGCTTTGGGTCTTTAATGCACAATAGATATGCAGATAAGGCCTTCTTACTTCATTATGACTTTCCTTATTCGCCATGTTCTTCTGGTTCAAGTAGTTGGTCAGCATAGCAACCAAGCAACTGATGTTTTCATAAAGATTTCAGCATGGCAGTCCTCTTATTCTCTGGGGAAAGGTTTACTTGCTACAATTTGTATCTTTAAATAGAATTACACTGTAAGTTCATTATTTAAAATATGTTTACCAAATATATATATATATATATATATATAATAGATTTTGTTCACAACTTGGAAAAACTGTATGCTGTCTATGGCGGTAATGATTGTGATGTAGACTGTTTTAAATATAGTGGGGCTTGAAAGGAGACTTATTATAGCTATATGGTATTCATTACAATTGGTGATGTAAGATATTCTGACTCTCTTTGTCCTGGTATTTTAAGATGTTCTGAATCTCCCTCTTTTCTCCATGTGCACAAGGGGAACACCCTTCCTCTCTTATGTTTATTTTTAGAGGTCAAACATATTCTGATTCTATTACCTTGGATTTCCACTAACTGTATACAGGTTCTCTTTCCCATGATTTATGTTTAACCTTATGGAGAAAAGTGCTCCAATCCTGGACATTTTAACCATTTCAGCTGCGGAAGATTTTACCCCCTTCCTGATCAGAGCACTTTTTGCGATTCGGCACTGCGTCACTGACAATTGCCCGGTTGTGCGACATTGCACCCATACAAAACTGACGTCCTTTTTTTCACACAAATAGAGCTTTTTGGTGGTACTTGATCAACTCTGTGTTTTTTATTTTTTGCGCTATAAACAAAAAAAGAGCAACACGTTTGAAAAAAATGCAATATTTTTTACTTTTTGCTATGATAAATACTCCCAAAAATAAATAAAAAAAAAGATTTTTTCCCTCAATTAGGCCGATATGTATTCTTCTACATATTTTTGGCAAAAAAAAAAAATGCAATAAGCGTATATTGATTGGTTTCCACAAAAGTTATAGAGTCTACAAAATAGGGGATAGTTTTATGGCATTTTTATTATACATCTTTTTTTTTACTAGTAATGGTGGCAATCTGTGATTTTTATCAGGACTGCAGCATTATGGCTGACACGTCGGACAATTTTGACACATTTTTGGGACATTGGCATTTTTACAGAGATCAGTGCTATAAAAATGTATTGATTACTGTAAAAATTGCACTGGCAGGGGATTAACACTAGGGGGTGATCAAGAGGTTAATGTGTTCCCTAGTGTTTGCTCTAACCGAAGGGAGAGGGGACTATGCAGGGGAAGAGATAAATCTCTGTTCATACTCTGTATGAACATACAATCTGTCACTTCTCCCCTCAGAGAACCGGGCACTCGCATCGGCTTTGTGGGTGAGCAGGGGGCGTGCGCGCCCCTAGTGGCCACAGGGCGAAGCAAGGTTACATAACGTCTTTTTGCCCAGCCGTGCCATTCTGCTGCAGTACAAATGCTTTGGCTGGTTGGCAAGTGGTTAATATAATTTTAACACAAATCAGACACTAGAAAACTCTATATATTTTGTTATTACTTCAGGATATAAATTTTGTATGTGTGTGTATATACAGTATCTCATGAAAGTGATTTATTATATCTTTTATATGTGACAACACTGAAGAAATTACACTTTGCTACAATGTAAAGTAGTGAGTGTACAGCTTGTATAACAATGCAAATTTGCTGCCCCCCCCCCCCCCCCAAATAACTCAACACACAGCTATTAATGCCTAAACCTCTGGCAACAAAAGTGAGTACACCTCTAAGTTTAAAAGGTCCAAATCGGGCCCAACGTGTCAATATTTTGTGTGGCCACCATTATTTTTCAGCACCGCCTTAACCCTCTTGGGCATGGAATTCACCAGAGCTTCACAGGTTGCCACTGGAGTCCTCTTCCACTGTATGTCACAGTATATGTTGGCATTCATGGTTCCCTCAATGAACTATAGCTCCCCAGTTCCCGGCAGCACTCATGCAGCCCCAGACCATGACACTGTAAAGTTGTCTTTGTACTCTTGGTTGCCACCACACACGCTTGACACCATCTGAACCAAATAAGTTTATCTTGGTCTCATCAGACCACAGGACATGGTTCCAGTAATCCATGTCCTTAGTCTGATTGTCTTCAGCAAACTGTTTGCAGGCTTTCTTGTGCATTATCTTCCTTCTGGGACATGTGGCGTATGGTCTTAGCACTGACAGGCTGACTCCCCACCCCTTCAACCTCTGCAGCAATGCTGGCAGCACTCATACATCTATTTCCCAAAAATAACCTCTGAATATGATGCTGAGCATGTGTACTCAAGTTCCTTGGTCGACCACGACGAGGCCTGTTCCGAGTGGAACCTGTCCTGTTAAACCGCTGTATGGTCTTGGCCTTCTTCTTATAGCCTAGGCCATCATTACGTAAAGCAAAAATTATTTTGGTCTTGCAGCCCAGTTTCAGAGTCTTGGCAATCTTCAGAGAGGGGGAGCCGAGGAGGACACAGAGGGGACCCAGAGGAAGATACAGGGGACACTCAGGAACAATTGGTACGGTGGCGGGGGAAGTTATAATCACCGATCTCCATGTGTGGCTTTCAATAAAGCAACTGAAAGCCAAGAAGGCAAGAGGAGGAGAAGCAGCTGTTATTATTATAACTTCCACCGCCCCCTGCACCGATTGTTCCTGAGTGCCCTGGTATCAGACTAGGCATCGGAAGCATTTGCATACAAGTACTCCTGCAAATACTCGGTATCGGGACAACCCTAATTACCTTTGTACAGCAATACGTGTTGCTGTATTATCTTCCTTCATTGCTGCTTTTGGTGATATTGCTGTTGTGACAGCATTTTTTCCCTGTCCTGTTGAGTGCCTAATGCAGCTCTGGTATTCACTTCAAACGTGGAGCCACAGCAAAAAAGTAAGGTTCCAAGATTTGAAGTGCATTGAAGATTGCAATGCAGACATGGTAGTGAATAGATGGATGATGTGTATTTAGCAGACAGAAGTTCACCTGACTGTACTAGTACAGAACGTATTGCTCTAATACTTTAGCAACATAAAACAAAGATAACTGGCTGCCCTTTGGAGTTCACTGCTCTGGTGAGCTGTGTTTATGAAATAGAAAAGAGTAGAATGTCTTCTTGATTCTGGCAGAAAGACCTAAAGATATTTACTGGCGACAGTCTGTAGCCATTCTTTTCAATGTGAGCATGTGCTGATAGATTATAACAGAAAACAGTCACCAGTCAGTTGCCTTAATCTGTGTCAGCTCAACTCAGAACAGCATCTGAGTATAGTAAAAAGATGTGCTCAGAATAACTCAAATCCACACTTGCTGTTCTTTGGGTATGTGCCTTTTTTCCATTGTCACCAGAATAATAACCTACTATAATAGCCTAATGTTATTTTTAATCTTTTAAATATTTTTAGTCTGAAGAAAAATAAGATAAGAAAAGGAATGTTCTTTGTGAAACATTTGGAATGTGATGATGGAACTTCAGAAGTAACAAAAAAACATTTTTCTGCTATCCTTTTAAATGATTATTGGCTTAGTATATATGCATAAAAATATTTCATTTGTTGTAAGAGTCCGTGGAGTTTAAAGCCCTTTCCGAATAAAAGTCATCTTTGACAAGATCATTATGTTATCGCCAAGTTTAGTGTTATAACATTTTCTAAATTCCAACTTATGTTCTGTGGCATGCAAGTAAAAGATAAAAAGATGGCAATTCTATAAAAGGTAATCTATAGCTTGAGACCAAATGGCACCGTGGTATCTAAATAAAGCTTAAAATCTTGAATTGACGCTCCATGATGTTTGTCTGCAAGTCCTTCAAGCAGTTTTCACTCTGCCACTAAAAATGGAAGACATGCAAATAAAACTTTATTTAAACTACATAGTAATCGCATATGACCTAACAGAATGCTGTTGTATTATATTTCTTGGAAAATAACCCACAAACAATCCCAGAAAAGTAATGTTTATTTTACATAAAACTGCATGACTTTAGGAATCTAAACTTCAGTAAATCATGTTGCAAATGTGATCATTACAATTTCATCATTTTTTATAAGATCATGACACAGTATTTTGGGAAATTTCATAAGCTTAAATGTTTTATAACACTAAGCATTGAAAAGGTTACAAATCATCCTAACCACTGTTAGCTTGCAATTGTAAGTTTCTCTAAGTGGTGCACGAATTGATAATACATTGTAAAAATTTCATACATACAGTGTAGTCACATTGCACAGGCTTCTTTTTTCCATACTCTGTCCCCTGTCCTACTGTATATGCAGCCCTTGGAATTAACATTTTAATAATTTACCAAATCTTCATACTTGCCTAGCATATATTCGAACATATTAATAGCATTGCCTCTAAGTTAACCCAATAGTTAACTGTAAGGTTTGCATTCCTTTAAATTGTAACTATATATATATATATATATATATATATATATATATATATATATTATAAGGCAAAACCTTTTTTTTTCATTTTGGATAAGGGCATAAGGGAGGGTTTTAACCCATCAGTTCTTTTGCCATCTGTGTCCTATTGGGGAGATTTCCTTTCACTTCCTGTCCCGTACCCAACACAGAAAGTGAAAGGAGACATTGGTTCCAGTTTCAATTATAACAGTAAACAGAACAAATAGAGTGAATCTACCTAACAGGGGCACAGGCAGCAATAAAAGCTGACAAACTAATCCCTCTCCACTCTATCCAAACCAAAACAAAAAACATATTTTGCCTTCAGTTATACTTTAACCACTTAACAACGGGCCCATAGCCGAATGACGGCTACAGGGCGGTTGTTTAACTCTGGGAGGCCGTCATATGACGTCCTCCCAGAATTCCGCTCTCGCGCGCCCCCTGGGGTGCGCACTCGAGAGCATCCGTGACCAGACCCGGCGCATCACGGATCACGGTAAACGCTCATAGCGGCCGTTTACCACGTGATCGCTCCGTCAAATGACGGAGCGATCACTTGTAAACAAACCATGTCATGTTATGACGCCGGTTCCTCCCTCCCCCTCTCTGTACCGATCGGTACAGTGGAGGGGGAAGAGATCGGTGTCAGCAGTCCTGTGGGCTTCATCTGCAGTGCCCACATCACTGCTCACCGAAATTTAACCCCTCAATTCCCTGCCAATACTCTGCAATACCCCCCAATACTCTGCAATGCCAGCTAATACTCTGCAATACCCACCAATACTCTGCAATACCCGCTAATACTCTGCAATACCAGCCAATAACCTGCAATGCCAGCTAATATTCTGCAATACCCACCAATACTCTGCAATACCCGCTAATACACTGCAATACCAGCCAATACTCTGCAATGCCAGCTAATACTCTGCAATACCCACCAATACTCTGCAATAACCACCAATACTCTGCAATACCCGCCAATACTCTGCAATACCCGCTAATACTCTGCAATACCAGCCAATACTCTGCAATACCAGCTAATACTCTGCAATACCCACCAATACTCTGCAATACCCGCCAATACTCTGCAATACCCGCCAATACTCTGCAATACCCGCTAATACTCTGCAATACCAGCTAATACTCTGCAATACCCGCTAATACTCTGCAGTACCCGCCAATACTCTGCAGTACAATTCCAGCCAATACTCTGCAATACTCTGCCATGCTTCTACCGACTCGCCAATACGATCAAAGCCAGAATCTTTTTTTTTTCAGGCTTCCCAGCTTAGAGGTGACATGCGGGGTCTTATTGACCCCATATCTCACTTTAAAGAGGACCTGTCATGCCATATTCCTATTACAAGGAATGTTTACATTCCTTGTAATAGGAATAAAAGTGATCAAAAAATCTATTTTTGGGGAAAAAAATTTCAAACTAAAATAAATAAAGTAAAATGAATGATAAGAAATTTTGTTTTTATTTCAAAGCGCCCCTGTGCTCGCATGCAGAAGCGAACGCATACGTAAGTCCCGCCCACATATGAAAACGGTGTTCAAACCACACATGTGAGGTATCGCTGCGAACGTTAGAGCGAGAGCAATAATTCTAGCCCTAGGTCTTCTTCGTAACTCAAAACATGTAACCAGTAAAAAAAATTGAAGCGTCGCCTATGGGGATTTTTAAGTAGCGACGTTTGGCGCCATTCCACGAGCGTGTGCAATTTTGAAGAGTGACATGTTAGGTATCTATTTACTCAGTATAACTTCATCTTTCACATTGTGCAAAAATTGGGCTAACATTACTGTGGTTTTTTTTTTAACCACTTTCAGACCGGACCATTTTGCTGGTCAATGACCAGAGGTCTTTTTACAATTTGGCACTGCGCTGCTTTAACTGGTAATTGCGCGGTCATGCAATGTTGTACCCAAACAAAATTTGCGTCCTTTTCTTCCCACAAATAGAGCTTTCTTTTGATGGTATTTGATTGCCTCTGCGATTTTAATTTTTTGCGATATAAACGTAAAAAGACCGCAAATTTTGAAAAAAAATGATATTTTCTCCTTTTTTTTTATTAGAAAAATCCAATAAACTCAATTTTAGTCATACATTTAGGCCAAAATGTATTCAGCCACATGTCTTTGGTAAAAAAAAGTCAATAACTGTATATTTATTGGTTTGCGCAAAAGTTGTCACATCTACAAACTAAGGTACGTTTTCTGGAATTTACGCAGCTTTTAGTTTACGACTGCCTATCTCATTTCTTGAGGTGCTAAAATGGCAGGGCAGTACAGAACCCCCCCAAATGACCCCATTTTGGAAAGTAGACCCCCTAAGGAAATTGATAAGAGGCATGTTGAGCCCATTGAATATTTTATTTTTTTGCCTCAAGCGATTGAATAATGACAAAAAAAAAATTTATTTTATTTTTTACACAAAGTTGTCACTAAATGATATATTGCTCACACATGCTATGGGCATATGTGAAATGACACCCCAAAATAAATTCTGCTTCTCCTGAGTACGGGGATACCACATATGTGGGACTTTTTGGGAGCCTAGCCGCGTACGGGGCCCCAAAAACCAAGCACCGCCTTCAGGCTTTCTAAGAGCGTAAATTTTTGATTTCACTTCTCACTACCTATTACAGTTTTGAAGGCCATAAAATGCCAAGATGGCACAAAACCCCCACAAATGACCCCATTTTAGAAAGTAGACACCCCAAGCTATTTGCTGAGAGGCATGTTGAGTCCATGGAATATTTTATATTTGGCACAAGTTGCGGGAAAATTACAAACTTTTTTTTTTTTTTTTTCACAAAGTTGTCACTAAATGATATATTGCTTACACATGCTATGGGCATATGTGAAATGACACCCCAAAATAAGTTCTGCTGCTTCTCCTGAGTACGGGGATACCACATATGTGGGACTTTTTGGGAGCCTAGCCGCGTACGTGGCCCCGAAAACCAAGCACTGCCTTCAGGCTTTCTAAGGGCGTAAATTTTTGACTTCACTCCTCACTACCTATTACAGTTTTGAAGGCCATAAAATGCCAAGATGGCACAAACCCCCCCCCCCCCCCCAAATGACCCCATTTTGGAAAGTAGACACCCCTAAATTTAGGGGTACACTAGTGAGGCTCACAGGTAAAAAAGCACCTAGGCTGTCAGCGACTGTATCAGAACGCTACAAGAAAAACTGTTAGCGATCGCAGGTCAGGCCTGACTCTGCGAACGCTGCAGTTATGCGTGTTGTGTTTTGTAAGTGACAGTGATCGATCGATACTGCACTTGGGTGGGCTGGTCTGGGCTTGGCGGAGGGGCTAAACGCAGGTGCTAGCAGGTATCTGGGCTGATCCCGCTAACAATGCGTTTTGGGAAACCTAAACTGCTGGCGACGCTAATATAGATCTGATCAGATACTATATTACTAAGGGAGGTGTATGCTTTGTGCGTGGGTGTTAGCGGTACTGGCACTAACCTGACGCTGCCTGGGGCGACGCAGACCTTATCTAACCCTCAAACTTATATCACCCGCCGGGTGATCAGGGGGTTAAACCTTTATTAGGTAATAAATAGCGGGTGCCCTGAAACTATAAAAAAAATAACTAACCAACCAGCGTCACCTGTAACAGTTATATGGTGATCACTGGTGAAAGGGTTAACTAGGGAGCAATCAGGGGGCTTTATGCGGTAGTATATGGGGGTCCCTGGCGCTATAAAAAGCTGCGGCGAACCTAAATACCTACCTAACTAGCATCACCTGTGACACTAATACAGCGATCAGAAAAACGATCGCTTATTAGGCTGGGTTCACACTGGAGCGATGCGGGAACGCCACAAATCCGCGGCGGGTTCCCGCATCGCATGCCTCCCGGCGGCAGTTCACACTGCCCTATGCGAACTGCTGGGAGTGTCAGTGAAATGTTAATGACACCCCCAGATCAGTTCGCATATCGCAGTGCGATCTGCAAACTCGGATCGCATGGTGTGAACACCCATGCGATCCGATTCTGCTGCGGACCAAAAAAAGGGTCCGTGCGAGTTTGCGGCGGGTGCAACGCGAATTCAGCCATACTATCTGTATGGCTGAACTCGAATCGCACAGAGATCGGATGTGATTTGCACTGCAGTGCGGTGCGAATCACATCCGTTCTCATAAACCGCTGCAATGTGAACCCAGCCTTAGTGACACTGGCGACGGGGGGTGATCACGGGGTTAAACCTTTATTGGGGGGGGTACCTTAGAACTAAAGGGGGCTAACCCTAACTGCCCTAACAGTTATTACAGTCACAAATGACACCAATGCAAAAAAAAAAAAAAAATGCAATTGGTGTCACTGTGACTGGGGGGGCAGGGGTAATTGGGGGGGTGATCGGGGGTGAAGGGGGGGTGTGAGTGTGCCTGGCATGTTCTACTGTGTAGTGTCGTGTTGGTGCAACTCACCGATCCTCTCTCCTCGGTGCCGGAACGAAAAATACCGACACGGAGGAGAGATTACATCACTTCCTCTGCCTGTGTTTACATTACAGGAGAGGAAGTGATGTCACGCCTCACTTCCATTCGTCAGGAGCGATTGCAAGGGGGTGGCCATGAACGAATGGCCGCCCCCTCATCCCGGATCGCTCCTGTATGGATACCGACCGCCGCTGGCACCGGGGGGGGCCCGATCGGGCCCCCCACCCGCGAGAAGGCAGGGACGTATATATACGCCCATATGCCTGCCCGTGCCATTCTGTCGACGTATATCGTCGTGCGGCGGTCGGCAAGTGGTTAAGCACAAAATAGTTTTTTTTCCAATAAAAAGCATTTGAAAAATTGCTGCGCAAATACTGTGCGAGATAAAAAGTTGCAACGACCACCATTGTATTCTCCAGTGTGTTTGCTAAAAAAACATATAGAATGTTTTGGGATTCTATGTAATTTTCTAGCAAATAAATGATGATTTTTACATGTAGGAGAGAAATGTCAGAATTGTCCTGGGTGCTCCAGAACGCCTGATGGTGCTCCCTGCATGTTGGGCCTCTGTATGTGGCCACACTGTGTAAAAGTCTCACACATGTGGTATCGCCGTACTCGGGAGTAATAGCAGAATGTGTTTTGGGGTGTAATTTGTGGTATGCATATGCTGTGTGTGAGAAATAAACTGATAATATGACAATTTTGTGAAAAAAAAAATCTTGATTTTGCAAAGAATTGTGGGAAAAAATGACAACTTCAAAAAACTCATCATGCCTCTTACTAAATACCTTGGAATGTCTTCTTTCCAAAAAGGGTTCATTTGGGGGGTATTTGTACTTTTCTGGCATGTTAGGGTCTCAAGAATTTAAATAGGCCGTCAGTACTTCAGGTGTGATCAATTTTCAGATATTGGCACCATAGCTTGTGGACTCTATAACTTTCACAAAGACCAAATAATATCCACCAATTTGTACTTATTTTTACCAAAGATATTTAGTAGTATAAATTTTGGCCAAAATTTATGAAGAAAAATTACTAATCAAAAAAATTCATTTTTTACAGAATTTTCGGTCTTTTTTCTTTTATAGCACAAAAAATAAAAAACTGAGCGGTGATTAAATACCACCAAAAGAAAGCTCTATTTGTGTGAAAAAAAAGGACAAACATTTCATATAGGTCCAGTGTTGCATGACTGAGTAATTTTCATTCAAAATGTGAGAGCACCGAAAGCTGAAAATTGGTCTGGTTATTAAGGGTGTTTAAGTGCCCAGTGGTCAAGTGGTTAATCATTTAGGCCCATCTTCCCACTCTATGTAGAACTCCTTTGTCCTATTTTCAATGTGGTGCCAAAAACACAAGCCCATATGGTAAATGTGGACTTACAATTGATTGTGCAGAGGCAATACTATATTAGCATCATATGCTTTATTTCTGTTTTTATATATCTGAAGATTTTTTTGCTTTTGCTTCTGCCATTTGGTGTTGAATGGTAATGCTTAACTTAGCCAAGGTTTCCAAGTCATTTGTTGTCTTTGTTTTGACCAACTGTATTTAATTTATTACAAAGGGTTATTCTTTAGCCTAGGTCCATAATCTTACATTTTTCAACAAATGTAATTTCCATTTATCTGCACATGTTGCCATTTTGTTAAGTTCCTTCTGTAATATATTACTATCCTGCTAATTTTATAACACTTCTAAATCATTGTGTGCCATTAGGAAAATGGCAACATTATCTATTTAATCTCCCAGTTCGTAAATACATAGATTAAAAATACTGGACCTAGAACCGACCCTTGTGATACAACACTGCTAAGCCAACTCTCCAATAATTTATATATATATATATATATATATATATATATATATATATATATATATATATCATAACAACAAGTCTACTACCATTGAATAAACGATCTCCCATAATCTTCACATCCTTAAAGTGTTACTAAACCCACAACAGTAAAATCAGTCTGTATATGCAGTAAAGCAATCTTGTTATACTCACTGCGGAATCTAAGGGGTTAATTCTCTGCATTGTGTAAAAAGGCTGCTTGATCTTGTTTGCACAGAACCTCCCCTTTTTTCACTGACTCCAGAACATAGTACAGAGCCTTTGGAGTTAGGCTGCACAGGATGACATAAGTGCCAAAACCTGCCCTGGAATGATCCCACATCGGTGGCACCAAAGCACACCACCACCGTGATGCAACCTCGTAAAGTGCACGGTGCATCACGGTGGTGGTGTGCTTTGCCGCACTCCAAGAATGTATCAGCCAACTCAACCCCACCATCACATGTATTCACAAATAACCGCCCTCGGTGCTGTCCCGCGTTGGTCAGCGTCAGTTGTCGTGCAACCTCAGTTCCCAGAAATGGTAATCCTGGGTGATCCACAGCCCTCTGTACCGCACCATCATTACACAGCTACCCTATTTAAATCACATGCTTCACTCCTGAAGGGTGGCCCTAGCCATGAATCGCGTTGAGCTATAGATGCTGTGGTTTATTAAATACATTCATTCTAACGTTTTTTAAGTATACTACCCTGAAATGAGGTTCCATGGGTATTCATATAAGTTTCTCATAGGATGTTTTTTTTTTAGTGACTCAATGTTTCAGTGTTTCCAGCATAACCGGGCATTGTGTTGTACCTACCTGCCCTATGCAAAAGAAAAATGATAGTGTGCATTTGGGACATCATGTACCTGTGCATGTGCCACTTTATGCATATAGTGATACATAGCTGCATACAGCCACCTTTACCCTTGCATGTCTGTGGGTGAATGTTTGCACCTCGAGGACATTCCCAGCACAAGAAATATGCAACGTCTTTGCACTGTATGTGCTTGAAGCCATAAAGTGTTTTTGTTGGTTTTATTGTGTATTGTGGAATTTCTGATTTTTTTTTTAATGCAGATTCACAAAGTTGCTGCTATGTATGGGTTAATGGCCTCAGACAGTAACAGACTTAATTACTGTCAATAAAATGGGACCTTGTGAATTATGTTTAGAGATTTTGAGTTAGGTAAATTACATTTTTTTTTCTAGCACATGATTAGTTGATTAAACAAGCACAGCTTCACCTTTGTTTTTAAGCTAAGTGAACAGTCTCTACTTTATTAGTAAATCAACCTCATTGTGTTTTTGTGTTAAAACATTCTACTTAAGACATATTTACTATAAAACGTATGCTACATTACCATTCTGTAATTCATGTTTTGCTTTGAAAAACCATAGACATGAGATGTTGACCATTTGTTGAAAAATGTAGGCACCAATCTTTTCTTATCCCTGGATAATAGTAGAGAACTGCACGTAAATGTTTAACTTGACTGATTAGCTAAGCTTATGACTCTGGTGTACACACACACACACTATCTTTTGAAACTATTTATATCCTGTAGAAGGTCGATTTGTAGAATAAAAACATGCAGAAATCCCCCTAAGTGTCAAAGAGTACCTATACATTCTGCAGGACCAGGGAAAATGAAAGAGGAAAACAACAACACAGGTGTTATCTTTGTATGAAGATGCTTTATCTTTGTAGGCATGTGTGGAGGACCCATCGTTCTACTTCAATTCATCTCCATTTACTGTCTGTATTTTTTTCCAACCATAAAGAAGTCTTTTCATGTTATGCCAAAAATGATTTGTTTGCCACTATGAATAACCTAAGCCTTCTACAAATACCTTTGTATACACTGCATATCACAATAGCTTCACAACAACACATAAAGAGATAAGTGGTTCACACGTGAAAGTAAATACTGATGTACTAATGAACCTAAAAGGAATAGATCAAGTTATAGGATTGTTAGTATTATTTAAAATCATTACTTAGTATTTTCAAATCTCTTCATAATGGCAATATATTAGAATGCATATTTTTAATTTAGTTACAGTGCAAATTATAATCTTTTCATGTAATGTTAACATACCTTTTTAATTATTTAAAACTCCAATGCCACCTGTCCCCATACTTCCTCCTACCCCCACAGTCTCCCCAGAATTTTTAAAAAATCTCTGTGTACATACCTTTTCGGTAACTGTTTTTGGTATGGTCGTGTGCCATAAAATATCTCTGTCCTCTTCTGTTATTGGAGGTGGGCTCTGAATGTTTCAGAAATAACACTAGGTAATGATGTGCCTCATTCTCTGCTGCATTCTCCCGTCATGCTGGACATTACTTGTCCTAAACAAAGATCATCACTGGAACCCTGGTGAGGTGTGTCTGTGGGGAATAGTGCCTTATATAGGGTATATATTGCAGCAAAGGTTTGGCAGTATTGTGTCTTAAAAGTAAACGCTGGGGTTGAAAGTGTCTTTGCCTTACTATTTGGGCCCCACATTTATATTTAATACCTTTAAAGGCCTGTTCACACATAAGCAAAACAGCACATGCATGAAAATGCAAGGTCTGATTCTTTTATAGACCACCTAATCTTCATTAAGAAACAAATGAGAGAAAAGAAAATGACACATTCGAAATCAAAAGTAAAAGTTACTCACCTTGGTTTTCAGTAGCTTCCTGTAGAAGATGACAATATTGGACCTCCCAGGGTTCTAAGAAAACTGAGTGCCGCAAATCCCCTGAGAAGCCATTGTAGCAGTATGCAGGAAAGTAATCTTGGTGTCCTTAGCATTCCCAGGATCTTTGGAAATGGTCAGAGACATCACATTTGCCTAGGCAAGCTCACGGGGAAGCTGGGGCGTAAGGGAAATTTGTACTTTTTTCTTGTTTTAACTTCTTTTTCTTCCACTTAGCAATTCTTGTCAGGGAAGTGGGGGCTATAATAGGAAGCTGACCTTGCAAAGTCTGTTTTAAATATTTAAGATATTTTTATGTATTTAATTATAGAGAAAGATATATATAGACTAATTTGTTATTTAACCACTTAAGGACTGCCCCACGCAGAGATACTGCGGCAGGACGGCCCTTCTGCGCAAAATCACGTACTTTTACGCCCCCCGCTATGATTGAACACAGCGGAAGACAATCAGCGGGTCTGTTGGGACTCGCCGATCATTGACAGGAGAGGCAGAACAGTCGTCTGCCTATGTAAACAAGGCTGACCGCTGTTCTGTCAGAGTAAAGAGAGAGACGGCGTCAGAGAGGAAGATGGGGATCTTGTGTTTCTGAAACAACAGAAACACGGGTCTCTGTTTTCCTCCAGTTAAGCCATCCCCCACACAGTTAGAAAGCACCCCCTAGGAGCACACTTAACTCTTTGATCGCCCCTGATGTTAACCCCTTTTTTTTTGTTCATAGCGCAAAAACAAAAACCACTGGCCAAGCATTGTCCCTCTCTTATCACCACTGTCTTCTCTTCCAGACCCCCCCTGACACTCCTAAACACTTTGTAAGGTTAGTGCACTCTATGTGTGTCGCTGTACTATGGACTATTGCACTTCACTGGAAATCCCCGTCGATACCATTAGCACAGGTTCTCTCACGTATTGACCAAGTGATGCTGTCGGAAAAGATCTTTCACACTCTGCATGACACGGAACGCATATATGACCTTAAGTGGAACCCATGGTTCCTATTTAGTTTACTGAAGTGATCGCACCTTAGGTTTTTCATATTTCTTTTCTTTTCTGTTTGCATTTTTTTCCTCTTTTCCCTTTGTTTCTCTCTGCTCTCTTTCCCCTCTCTCTCTTGTCATGATCTTTCTTTTGTATTTTGGTTATGATGGTCAGCTCATTGAACGTGTCATTCTCTTTATTTTTTATGACCTGTTGTTGGATGTAAGACCCATACTGTTAATCAGTAATTGGTGGTTTGTCCTGCGGTGTTCTGCTATTTGTTTATCACCTTCCTGTAATCTTGTCATCCAACTACTTATGCTAATGTTGAAATATGATTCCTATTGCTGACTTTGTATTTCTGTTAATAGCTTTAATAAAACTTTTTTGAAAACAAAAAAAAAAAAAAAACCACAGAGGTGATCAAATACCACAAATTGTATTTGGGTACAGCATTGCACGTCCGCTCAATTGTCAGTTAAAGTAGCGCAGTGCCATATCGCAAAAATAGCCTGGTCACGAAGAGGGGTGAACCTTTCCGGGGCTTAAGTGGTTAATTTATGTTGATTAACTGCAAGGTCACTATGCTTTTCTTAGTTGTATCTGAAGTTTTGGGGTGATTATGATTAAAAAAGACAACATGGTGTCAAACTTAACCACTGAATCATGAAAATTTAAAATTACTATATGCCCTATGAGGAGGCATACACCTTGACTACCTCCATGAGCCACAGTGATGTGGAAAAACACTGCGTATGTACATGTGGCTGGTGATTTCAGAAAGGGATCCATCATTTTTTAGGTTACCTCTTTTAAAGCAGCCTAATTAGTGCTTGCATCAGCACCTTGTGGGCCATACTTGCTTAATATGTATTCAAACTTTAAAATGGAACATCTCTTATTTGCTACTTTTTGGTTTGTTAAATATACCAATAAAAGCATTATGCTATACAAAATAATTACTCATAGACCCTGCCAGAAACCTTGTGAGTTGGAAACTTCCAGTACTCTTTGCTGTTCACTTTTTCTGGCAATCTATGCAGACTACAAAATACCCCCTCCTATGTTATAGACAAAAGAATAAGGGGTGGTGTTCTGTAGTCCTGTCCTAGGGTGACAATGCTTCTCCTTCATGGATACACTATTGTAAGTGAGCATGGCCACCCTAGGACAGGAGATGTTTTACTGTTAGTATCACCAGGTGAAAATAAAAGAAAAATAGCCGGATAAAAAGATTACTTGTACAACCACCACATCTAAGGACTAGTAAGCTATGATATATTATGCTTTTTGGACTTAGATATGCTTTAAGACCCTTCAGTCAGGGATTTCAGTACATAGATCTGGTGTACTGTACTTGTATTCCTTGTCTGGGATCTCACATCATTGTTATTTACCGACTTATCTACTACCGTTTGTTTATGAACAATTCATAAACAGCACTGCAGAAATTACCCTTGATCGACCAGTGAGCCATTAATGGCTACGCATTGAGCTGCCCATGTGTACAGTGACCCTCCCATCTCCATCCTCTCACTGTATGTGACCTGTATATTAACCCCTCCTCCTGCCTGTGTATATGACCTGTACATTTAATGTATCTCGTGCACCAATACCAAACTTCGTGTTTTAATTACAGAACTTAATTTTTTTTAAATAGGCAAAAATGAGATCACCTTTACTTTACAAAAAGGGGGAATCGATCTATCCATCTTACAAAATGTAAAATGAATTTGGCTAATTGTCAATCAAACTATCATAGCTCTGAAAACTGAAAAATGCCCCGGTAACAAATGGGGTATTACAGGCTAGTACTGGGGTGGGTACATTTGGTTTCAAGACAAAAAAGCTGGTAGTATTAAAATAAGTGAATCATTTTTTTTTTTTGGTTTTTGAATGTGTTCATAATTCCCTGCCTGTTGTGAATCAGCCACATCCAGGTTGAATCTCACTCGCCAATTTACTCATCTGTATTGGATTCAGTAATTGTTGTGTTCACAGCAGTATGATAACAAAAAGTCAATCCCTTAAGCTCCCTTAATTTAAAACCGTTATTTCACTTAATGCACAGTTCAAAGATCCATCTGTCAAGAGCAGTAATATTTATGGGCAGGAGAACACTAAACATTAGTGTTAATGTTTCTTTTGATCTTAAAAGGCGCTATATGCAGTCACTCTCAATTTTTTCTTTTTTTTTTTTGGTTAGGCTTTGTTTTGATATTATTGTCTCCCTTTCTTGTTGAAAAATGAGATTTGAGCTAGTATTTTGATAATAAATAGTTTCAATTGAAAAATAGCTGTAGGGACATATCAAGTTGACATGAATTATGATAAGATCATTTTTCTGTTGCAAAAAAAAGATGTTTATGTATAAACAGTAATTAAAATTTTTGAAATCATTGAAAGACACTTCAGCAGCAATACACGTATTATACCTTTAACACTTGAAATTGTTCAGGATATTGCTTTAGATTAATTGAATATAATTAAAGGTTTGAGTCTGATTTCTGTTCATTGCCCTCCACTATACTTGATAAAAACAAGACATTCCAAGAACAGTCATCAATCAAATCTAACCTGGAATTACATATCTTGATGGTGTTCATTTAAAGCAGACCTCCCCATCCACCCATCCACTTAACATAATTTCTGCCTAGGTGGGAATGACATCCTACCCATCTGCAGCCTCCTGGGATGCCATGCATACCAAGAAACTCTGAGGTACTTTGCAGCACATGCACTGACACGGTGCTGCTAACTCACCGAAAAAAAGACCTGATGATCATGAGCATGTGACTGATCCCGACTATAACACTAGATGTCATCAGCTTTATAAAGAATGGGGTGGGGACAGTGGTGACATCATTGCTCAAATATGGCCATATGGTCATATTTAGGTGATTATGTAATTATCCATTCCCTGCCCATTTGCTTACGTGACTGGGGATTCCCAGGTGATGTCAGTAGGGATGTTTCAGCTACAAGCAGCCACTGCTACCTTAACAACCATTGACAGCTGGGAGAGTGGTGACAGCATTGTCCATATATGGCCATGTGACCATATTTATGCAATGATGTAACCTACTCCAGTTCCTGCTCATTGCTTACGTGGCTGAGGAATAGTAACCATGTAAGTAAATAGGCCAGGTGAAGCCAGTGGTTGGTAAGAACATGGCAACTGCAAGCAGCCGCTGCTACCTTAACAACCGGTGGCATACTGAATGTGCTAAGTGTCTGGAAAAATGTCTAAGCACCTAGTGTTCAGTCCTAATTTACATTTACCCTTAAAAATATGAGCTTACTTTATCTGCTCTGAGATCTCACAATGCTGAGACCACAGCAATGAAAATGTTAATTTGATTAAGATAAAGTTTGATGGTGTTGTGGTAAAAATATAATATAATACCATTTTTGACTCCTGTTTTACACTCCCAGTTAATCTTTTCACATATTGTTCCCATGAAATGGTTGCTAGTAGCTTAACTGTGATTATGCTGGATTGATAAAGGCCATTCAATAATAAAGAAAATATGCATAATTAAGTCATAAGGTCCACAACCGACCCCCTCAGAAGTTGGATTGTTCACTGGCTCAGTGTTTTTATGTTGGTACTGTATATAGATGTATTAGCAAAAAACAAAGAAAGAATAAAATGCCAGCAGTACTTCATAGTTAACTTAAATAGGATTTACCCTGTTTAGTACATCTGTGTACAGAACAAATAACTGCAAGCTTTTGATGTGGATTATCTGGAAACTGGCCGTGACAGATCTGTTGTTAAAGCCAAATTCCTTCAACACAGTTTTGTGCTGCACAATTCTATTAGCTTTGGTCTTTGGCATGTCATCCTGGTAGCATGTGACCAGGCATACATTACATGTTGGCATTAACACTTTTGTATGTAAATGACCGCAAAGACCCCTTTTAAAATGTGAGATCTCTTTTATCATAAAATTAAGAGAAGATTGTTTAAAAACGATTTCTTAGTTGGTGCAAAACATCTAATTTCTGGTCTGTCATAGATTGAACAGAAATTAACATTTCTAAAATATATTTTATCAGCTAAAAATGCATATTTGATTCAAGACCATATGATAATCGAATGATCAAACTTAACTCTTAGGGTTAGGCCAGTTATAATGTAATGCATATGAGGCAGGCATTAGCTGGAAGACACAGATAATAGGTGATTGTTGTGAGCCCTTCACCTTATTGAGGTTAGTGTTAACTAGTGTTTGAAACTGCCGTCCTAACCCCAGTGCCTCCAGTTAAAGAATCATTATCACAAAAGTATTGCAGTCTGTGAGCTGTATGATAATAATGAGTATATTCATTCATTATTTAATTCACATCCTTTAGTTTATGTTGTTCTTCATATTTTTATGCTGACCATCTATCCAGAAAAAGTGACAAAGGTGGGAATAAACTAAATATTGCCAGTTGTATACGAACAGTTACAGCAAGTGCAAATAGTAGGTCAAGCAGCTTCTTAAGCTTAAAATGATTTTGGGCTAAAGAAGCTGATAATTTAAACTGACTTTAGGGTCTCTGCTCCAACATATATGTCCCCTATTTGGTGTGTTCCACTGAGGATGCAAGTCAGGCTAGAATTCTGCCCTGACTCCATGTAATCCACAGAAGAAATTAAAAAAAATCTCAACCACCGCATACCATGATAAACCATTTGTGAATATTTCACCAAAAATTAAATTTTTGTTGCAGAGGATGCTTAAAATATAACTTGCTTCTTAGTGCAGACCTGAAAGAATCTCTGCTCCGGTTTGGATCTTGTTCCCTAGACAGATCTGCTGAAGCACTGCATAGCATCTATTAGCCTGAATCGTCAAATGCCCCCTTGAACACTTAGGGGGTACTGGTGGCTCATAGGACAATCCAGCAGTGGAGTGCATGGTGGAGGAGGGGGTGGAGCTGACAGATCTTACATCATTACCACCAGCTGTATGGAGTTGTGGTGGAAAAACAAGCTCTAGTGCTGAGCCCTGTCCTGCATCCTTCCTAGTTGCAAGCAAAGTTACCCAGTGTGCTTTTATCAGAACAGAGAAGAACATATGGGGCGTTAACGTGAGATTCCATTCCTTGGGTCTGGTACAGATTTTAAGGGGAACTCCAAGCCCAAAAAAACAGCATGGGGTCCCCCCAAAATCCATACCAGGCCCTTATCTGAGCAAGCAGTCTGGCAGGCCAGGAAAGGGGGGGACGAGCGAGCACCCCCTCTTCTGAACCATACCAGACTGCTTGCCCTAAACATGGGGAGGGTGCATTTGGTGGAGGCTTTTCGAAATCTAATAGCCTCCTTTAACAAGGAGGCCCATATTGTATCCCTACCCATTCACCCAAAAAAAGTGTAAAAAAAAAATGTCTTTGACATTTCCTTTATTAAAAAAGAAAAAAAAAAAGTCCTGCGATGTACATCCATCTTCAAAAATAGATGGATGTAAAAAAAAAAATTGAAAAAAAAACCCTGCCTTGATGGGAGGCCTCCGGCCGACTGCTGGCTCTCTTAGCTGTGATAGCTGTTATATAGGCAAGGGTGTGAGCACCTGGTGATGTAACCGAGTGACCCACCCCCTGACATCATGTATACTTTATAGGTCTAACACTATGGGGTCTTTTAAAAAAAATCACTTTGCGATTGTCCCAACATTCATGCACGGGTAACAATTAACACCTGTAATGTTTGTAATATGTGTGTAATAGTTTCCTTATAAGAGGTGGTTTCAAAAAGTTTCAAAACTAGCTCTGTTTACAAGAAAGTAATTTATTTATCTATGTTTACACACTATCACCTTCAAATTAGTCCCCTTGAACAGCAATACAGCTATTTTAGCTTTCCTGTCACCTCTAGAATGTGTCCTGGAAGTCTTTTTTTCGAAGCATGTCAAGCACCTTCTGTGATTCGTGCTGGATCTCTGCAATGGTGTCAAAACTGTGACCTTTAAGTTGGATGTTCATCTTCGGGAAGAGGGTGAGGTCTGCAGGAGTAGGGTGGGTGCGGAAGTGAGATCATGTTGTTTCTGGTAAGAAACTCACCTTTGCTCTGCCCATGATGAAATGGCAGACGTGGCAGTGCACGTGGTCAGAATAGCACCAGTTGCACAGCTCCCGATGTACACAGTGTGATTTCTCTTGGCACACTGACTTATGAAGTTTAGGGCTCCCTGTGACTGTGCATTCAGTCTTGTGCTGCTATCTGTTGGCATGTTGCAAAACTAGTCTCAAAATGTTTTGATTCAGCTTTAGTCATAAGAGAAAAGTCGCTTTCATGAACATTTGACCATTTTTTTTTTTATAATTATTTTTATATTTTCATTGGAATTAATTGGGTATTCTCTGCAAAGTGAATCTTCAGTACATTCACACAGCTAAAGAAAAATTCTGAGCAAAGTGAAAAGCTTTAGTAGATGAACCTTGAGTCATTTTTAGAGGGTGATAAGAAATGTCAGCCTTCTTCTTTCTTCCTCTATCATCTCTTAACAAATGTTTATTTTAATGGAAAGAAATATTCATAGGCAAAATATATTCTTTTTCTCTTTTAGGCATTTTATGATGCAAAGACTAGGAATAAGGTTGAAGTGTAAAACTGTAATAAACCACAGCATCCAGTTAGATAATTTATACTAAAACCATATGCTTATTGGCTAAAAATATAAATTCTAATTGGTTGACGTGGGTTATTACATTTTGCTCTTCAATTTGTAATATTGGCAAAGATAGGCATATGTCCCCTTCAGCACGGCATCCTTGTGACTCAACAGTGTCTACTTATTCAAATGAACCCTTTCCCCTTTCACACAAACAAAAACATGTTTTTTTCAATGTGCAGAATTCTATCTCTATCTATCTATCTATCTATCTATCTATCTATCTATCTATCTATCTATCTATCTATCTATCTATCTATATATATATATTCCAAAAGTCAGCTCTTCCTGCTCTTTACCTAATAAGAATTATATAAGGTTGTTTATTCTGCCTGTATATAATGAAATGCGTATGCGTATACTTTAAAATGTTCATGGCTTTTTTTTATTTTACAGGTTGCACACAATGGCCTTATTCTTGAAATGGATCATCCTACAGTGGGCAAAATTTCAGTTCCAGGTTAGCTGCACAGTTTAATGACTTTACTAATTTGACTTTTTTGCTATTCTGTTTGATATATTTTTTATTTTACTTTTCAAATTTAGTGCAATACATTTTGATTGTTTGCTATGGGCTATTTTACTTTACACTTAGCACTTTGATCCTTCTATAGTTTAATACAGCTGTATGTTTTGTATTAGTCACTCCTATATAAACTTCACTTACTAATGAGCTTTGATAAACTAAAGTGGAGTACATTTTTTACTCATATGAACAAATATACTTTTTATATGAGTAGAGCAGACCAGCAAAAAGTTGTATAAATATCAATGATAGACATAAAATAAAGAGGTAATTAAAATAAATCATATATATATATATATATATATATATATATATATATATATATATATACATATATATATATATATATATATATACATACATACACACACACACTATGCATATGCAGTATATATTTGCTACATTTTTGCACATAGATACTCGCTTGTACACATTTGTAGACACATAAACACATCTGGAACTTATTGGCAGTCTGTAATCTGGCTATGGAGGTTTTCATGCAGGTAGGAAAGCGTTTAGGTTCCAAGGGGAACTTGCAATCATTCTGCATACATTACTTAATCTATCTTAGAGAAAAAGTATACTCCTTATGGGACATGTGCAAAGTGCAAGAAGAGGGAGTTGAAAGAAATGTCCAAGGATATGTCAGGGAAAACTACAAATTAAACTACACTGTACAGGTAAAGTGTACTATAAATTCTAAATTATTTTAACAACGAGAAGCCCTACATACCACCTAAGCATTGGATTTAGAATCCAAGCTGGAGACAGAGCTGCAACTGTAAAGCATCAACTACCATAGAGAAAATGTAAAGCTACAGTATTAAACACTTTAAAGTGGTTGTAAAGGCAGAATTTTTTTTTTTATCTTAACGCATTAAGATAAAAAGCCTTCTGTGTGTAGCAGCCTCCCTCAGCCCCCCTAATACTTACCTGAGCCCCATCTCTGTCCAGCAATGTGCACGAGTGCCTCGGCTGTCTGCTCCTCCTGATTGGCTGAGACACAGCAGCAGTGCCATTGTCTCCCTCTGCTGTCAATCAAAGCTAGTTAGCCAATTAAGAGAGAGAGGGTGCAGGACCAAACTGCAGCTCCATGTTTGAATGGACACACAGAGCTGCGGCTTGGCTTGGGACCCCAATAGCAAGCTGTTAGCTGTGGGGGCACTCGACAGGAGGAAGAGGCCAGGAGCCACGAAGAGGAACCCAAGAAGAGGAGGATACAGGCTGTGACTTTAGTATCACTTTAAGCTACACTATTCAGTGAGGAGCTAGAAGTGATCATACAATGCATTTACAGAATATTTTACTTATACATGTAATGGCTTGTTATTCTGGAATTAGTCTTTTACTTAACCACTTTCAGACCGGACCATTTTGCTGGTCAAAGACCAGACCACTTTTTGCGATTCGGCACTGCGTCGCTTTAACTAACAATTGCGCGGTCGTGCGACGTGGCTCCCAAACAAAATTGACGTCCTTTTTTTCCCACAAATAGAGCTTTCTTTTGGTGGTATTTGATCACCTCTGCGATTTTTTTATTTTTTGCGCTATAAACAAAAATAGAGCGACAATTTTGAAAAAAAACTCATTATTTTTTACTTTTTGTTATAATAAATATCCCCCAAAAATATATAAAAAAAACATTTTTTTCCCTCAGTTTAGGCCGATACGTATTCTTCTACATATTTTTGGTAAAAAAAAATCGCAATAAGCGATTATTGATTGGTTAAGTTATAGCGTTTACAAAATAGGGATAGTTTTATAGCATTTTTATTAATAATGTTTTATTATTTTTTTTTTACTAGTAATGGCGGCGATCAGCGATTTTTATTGTGACTGCGACATTGTGGGGGACCCATCGGACATTTTTGACACATTTTTGGGACCATTGTCATTTATACAGTAATCACTGCTATATAAATACAGTGATTCCTGTGTAAATGACACTGGCAGTCAAAGGGTTAACCAGTGGGTGGCAGTGTAGGGGTTAAGTGTTCCTAGGGGTGTGTTACTAACTGTGGGGGGGTTGGGCTTTCATTTAGTGTACACTGATCTCTGCTCCAATCACATGGAGCAGAGATCAGCGTCACTAGTTGCTAGGCAGAATAGAGAAATGTTGTTTATACAGCATTTCCTCCATTCGGCCGCTCCGTGAGACAATCGCGGGGATGCCCGCGGCGATCGAGTCCGCGGGTCCCGCGACCGGACTCACGGGGGCCCCGACCAGCGCGGGAGGGCGGCATCGAATATTGGACGTACCTGTACGCCAATATGCCTGCCTGTGCCATTCTGTCGACGTACATCGTCGTGCGCTGGTCGGGAAGTGGTTAAAGTGAATATCCTTCCAAACTGAAATATAGCTGCTTAATCTGATGTATTGGGAAAGATCAAAATTACCAGTTATTTCTGTGGAACAATGTATGCCTATGAAAGAAAATGTTCATGCTATAGTATAATTCTGAGTATAACTGAGACACAAGTAGGATTGCATTTACTTGTTTTGGTTTCCTGGAGTAGGGGCAAAGGAACTCTAGCTATGCTTTTTGAGAATACTGAAGCAATATTGCAGGCTTTCTGAGTCATAATTGTTGAGTGTTCATGTGTGGGCTGATGGAGGACATCAGGATGTTGTCTCTGATAGGATAGCTACTGTGCTGAAGTTAACCTCCCTGGCGGTATGATTATTTCAGCTTTTTGATGCTCAAAGTGGTACAATGTTTTGCATGGAAATTTGGCATTTTATATTGTAGGCCTGTAAATCTTAGGAATAACACACTTAAATCTGTCCAAACAAGTGTCTAGTAGACAGCCCGGGTATGATACATTTTGAAACACAAAATCATAAATTACAATATTATAAATAACTATAAATAATTGTAACAACTAATACTATAATAATAATAATTATTATTCAATAATGTAATCAAATCAAAAACACTAAAATGTGATCAGTTGCAGAATTGTCGCTGTTGTTACTTTCAGTGTTTGATGACGAATTTCCCCACAAATCGCTATCACTCAATTCTTCAAGTGATCCTAATTTTTTATCGCTGTTTTCTAGCTGGTTTAAAACAGCTTTTGATGTAAAGGGACTGTTTTGGTTGCTATGGACAATCTCCAGGCAGAAAGAACAATATTTATAATATAAAACTTTATGCAGGGAACTGGACAAACCACTAGGGACAAAAGGAATGTGAAATTATTTGATATACTAATGTAATATGTAAGATTACAGTGTACTGTATGTTTTGTGCATGTTTCGCTTTTTGAATTTGGCGCTGTGCTCCGTCCCCGTGCATCACAACGCTTGCAGGAAGCAGAGCCCGGCTCTGTGATACATTGAGCGGAGACACAGCCGCACACAGCGGGAGGACATCACAGGTTCCTGGGGACAAGGTAAGTAACTGTACCTGCGATGAGATCCCGTGTGGGGCTCGGGGCTACCGCTTTTGGTACTGAAAATCCACCTTGAGTCACACTCGAAAATACTGCCAGGGAGGTTAAACAAATGGTATTTGGATGGCCAAGCCAAAATAGTACAATGCCAGACACACCGGAGGCGGGGGATGGAGACACATTTTTGGAGGGATATAGGGCCACCCGCAAATTGGTGGTCAATGAGCTGTGGAGGGAAACACAACTCAAGATTCTCCACAAGGCCTTTATATCGGCTTTCATGGACCCTGCCAACCCGCTGTCAGCTACATGCTCCTGGTGCGGGGCTAATAAACCCTCCTTGCTACATCACTTCTGTCCTTGGTATGCCAAGGATGAGCATACTAGGGAAGCCACCAAGGGAGCAACCCTACTCTTTTTTGTTTCTTTACTGACCTTGCCCCCGGACAGCATATTAAATGCTAGGTTGTCTTAGAAATAAAGGTTTTCTTCTATATTTATGGTTTTGATTTTCCTAGCTACTTATTGGGTGTCCCCTCGCTATCCATATTCCTACAGAGGTAGGAGTGTGAAAGTGGGAGATACTAATTTTTTATGTTGGCTGTACCTCTTTTGTAAGGTATATCATAGTACAAGCAAGTATAAATGATTGGATATGACATGCTACTTAATTTTCTATTGCTGATGCACTCAGTAGCCTAATCTTGTTGTTTCCCTTTATTTTCTTTTTGTGTTGTCTTCTTGTATGTTTTTTTTTTTTTTAATTCAATAAAAATATTTTCAAAAAATAGAATAGTATAATGCCAAAATTGTAGTGGATAATAACAAAAAAAAACATACCTTGTATCCTACTTTCTCAGGAAATACTGTGCCATTAGCTCTAGCTGCTTAGTTATCGCAGCAGTATTACTCATGAGATCCATGGATGGGACCACACTTCCTACCCTGTTTAGTGTTAAAGATAGAAGGCTCACTTTTAAGCTGGAAATTCAAACTTCACTCTTCTGCAGTAGAAGAGGTATTATACTCACTTCTCTGGTGGCCTTTGTCTCCAACATTGCTTCCATTCCATCATTGAAACCTCTGTGAAACTTCAGCATCTACAACTTCCAGATGCCTACTCCCCGTGATGCAAGCTGACCCTTACGTCACTGCTGTGTCATTCAGGAAGTAGGGGTTAGGGGGAAGAAATCACAGGACATAACGGAGGACATGGGAAATTGACACTTCTAGAAGTTTCAAATGCTGAAGGGTCTTATAGAGGTTGCAGTGCTGGAACATAGGTAAGGAAGGAAACAGGGGCTACTGGAGAGGTGAGTATAAATAATGTTCTATTGCAGGGGAGTGCCATTAGAGGTTTTTATTTGGAGACTGACGGTATATTTAAAAGCAGTGAGGATTTTTTTTTTTAGGCCAGGCAGTGCCAACCAGAGTGGTACACTTGCTGTCTAGTTAAGTACAATGGACGTCCTACATAGCAGCTTGGACACATGTCAGTTGTAATATGTTCTCCTTTTTCTCTGTTTGTGAATACATTGAGCTGCACCTTTATACTTAGGCTAAATCAAACAGTGTTGTTGTATGCTAGAAAAACTGTTCAGTGCTGACAGAAATACTAAAATGCATAATAAGACATATACATAACTGTATGTTAGAAACTTCATGCAGACATATCAAATATAAAATATAGTTATATTAATTATAATCTATTAAATTGCACGCATTCAGTGTTAAACAGTCACTCTAAATCTAAGGGATAGATCTGAAATAATTGGAAGTTCTGCTGATTTTATCATCCAATCATGTGCAAGCTAAAATGCTGTTTTTTATTTTCCTTGCATATCCCCCTCAGATCTACAGTGACTTTACTTCCAAGTGCACTTTCAAGTGCACTTTGCAGTGCAAAATGGATTTGCCTTTAGTAAATAACCCCCTAAGGGTCCTTTCACACGGGGCGGATCAGTTCTGATCCGCCCCGTGGATATCCGTTTGCTCAGCGGGGATCACTCCGTCGATCCCCGCTGAGCAGGGAGATGACAGGTCCGTCTCTGCACACTGCGCAGGGACAGACCTGTCACATTTGGGAGATCGGATGATGACGGACCGCAGTGCCCGTCGTCACCCGATCCGATCCGCAGACGGATGGAAAAATAGCTTTTTCCTCCGTTACACTTTTTCGGATTGGAGCGGGTCGGATGTCAGCGGACATGTCACCGCTGACATCCGACGCTCCATAGAGCTCTATGGAGCACCCGTTCAGGTCCGCCTGAAAAACTGACAGGCGGGCCTGAACGGGACGTCAGTGTGAAAGGGGCCTTAGTGTATTTAATGCGAAGATACTAAGCTATAGTTTAGTTTGCGTTCACACAATTAAAAACACTAGGCTAATTGACTATCTATGTATTTATCTTAATATGCTTCAATCAAATTCTTGTTCACATGAATTCTCAAAAAAATCGTGATTTTTATCTAAACTATTAAATAGTTACTTTGATTTTCTAAAGATTATCCTTAAAGTAGCTATCTGTATCCAAAAAAAAATTATGTGAAATATATGTAATGTTTAAATTAAATAGTGTTTGCAGCCAAAAGACATACTGTGTATACTCGTGTTAGATTTCTCCATTAAACAGAACATTTGATTTTCATTCATGGGCAGTAACATTTTACTAATTCAAAATATAGGTTGATTAGAAAATATAAAGTCAGAGTGATTAATCGCTTCCCCTCTCATACCTGTTCACTCCCTGTGGACCAGATAAATTCTGCTATGGGCCTGTTTATTCAGCAATAACTTTGTCATTACTTAACCACTTGCCACCAGCCCACCGTCAAATGACAGCGGGACGTTGCGGCTCTTGTTCTGGGTGGACATCATATGACGGTGCCCAGAAAGGCTGCGCTTGTGCTCCCGTTGGGGATCACTGCCGTGCTGTGTTGCTAGGACATGGTCTGACCCCGATCTCTGTAAAGAGCTGAACACGCGGCTCTTTAACCATTTGATTGGCTGTGTCTGGTATTGCCGGTGATCGGCTCTCATTGCCTCACACTGACAGAATGTGTGGCAAGGAGAGCTGATTAGCGGCATCTCCTCGCAGGGAACACCCAGACATGTAATCAAGGCACTGATCATCAGTGCCCTGATTACAGTAAAGACCCCTATTGCTACCAATCAGTGCCCATTATTGATGTCAGTCACTGCTGCCTTACAGTGCCCACCAGTGCCTGCTCATCAATGCTGCCCATCAATGCCAATCAGTGCATCCCATCAGTGCTGTTCAACAGTGCCCACCAGTGCTGCCTATTATTGCCCATCAGTGCTACCTATCCGTGCCACATATCCGTTCCCATCAGTGCCACCTATCAGTGCTCACCAGTGCCGCCCCTCAGTGCCACCTATCAGTGTGGCATATTTTCAGTGCCCATAAGTGCTACCTCATCAGTACCCATAATTGACACCTCATAAGTGCCCATCAATGCAGCCTATCTGTGCAGTCTCATCAGCATCCATCACTGAAGGAAAAAAAATTACTTATTTACAAAATTTACTGCCAGAAGCTAAGAAAAACATATTTTTCTTTCAAAATTTTTGGTTGTTTTTCTTTTTTTTTTTTTTATAAAAAGCCCAGCAGTGATTAACTACCACAAAAAGAAAGCTCTATTTGTGCGAAGAAAATTATAAAAAAAATAATTTGGGTACAGTGTTTCATGACCGCGCAATTGTCTTTCAAAGTGCGACAGCACTGATAACTGAAAAATGGCCTTGGCCGGAAGTGCCCTGTAGGTAAGTGGTAAGATAACAAGGTCATACATATATGTTTTTTTAGGACAAAGCTTTTTTTCTGACGGGGTTTTACCATAACAACAAACACTTTCTTTTTCTGGTGTTCGCTTTAAAAAATAGTGTTGCTATAGAGAAAAAAAAGTATTTTGTTCTAAACTTTGTTCTATTTAAAATGGCACAAAAATGATGATTCTGGTAAAAAGCATTTCAGAGTTATTTACAAATGAAGTAAAGTGTTTTTTTTTTTCTCCAATTTTGCACATATTTAAATTTGAAATACGTAAATGTGTTAAAATAATAATGAACAAAACAACCAAAAGCAAAATAAATAAATAAACAAACAATTACATATCAATGGTTAAAGTGGAGCTCCATCCTAAAGTGGAACTTCCGCTCACTGGAACCCTCCCCCCCTCCGGCGCCACAATTGGCACCTTTCAGGGGGGAGAGGGGTGCAGATACCTGTACAGTACAGGTATCTGCACCCATTTCCGGCATAGATATCCGCAGAATCTGCGGATATTTACGCCACTTCCTGCGGGTCCCCCGCTGTCTGCTGGGAAACACACGAATCCCAGAGGCAGCGGGGACCATCCTTATTGCGCAGCGCGACTCGCGCATGCGCAGTAGGGAACCGGGAAATTAAGCCACAAGGCTCCACTTCCTGATTCCCATACCCAAGATGGCGGCGGCAGCACCCGAGAGACGATCGAGAGATCGTCTTCGGGTGCCTACATCACGGGCGCGCTGGGCGGGTAAGTGTCCTTATTTTAAAAGTCAGCAGCTGCAGTATTTGTAGGTGCTGGCTTTTAGAAAAAAAAAAAAACGGCAGAACTCCCGCTTTAATAAAAGAAAAAAAAAATCAGCAGGAAAATAATAAATCGGAAGGAGAATAAAGAGTTATTAGGGCTAATTAGCATAAACTAAGGATTAATACAGGGTTAAACAGAGCAACATTTTATTAAAATAATAATAATAATACTTGTTATTTTGCTTTTAATGACATTATCTGCAAATCAACATTCAGTCCTTTGATCTGCAGATGAATGAAATAGTATAGATGCAAAAGTTATAACTTTTGTTATAACAATGTTAGTTTGTATCTTTATATCTCCTGGCTGAACAGTGTTGTTGATAAACACAGTCAGACATCTTTTTTGACAGCTGCATCTGTCAGAGCAGCTATGAATACACAGCTACTCTGGCTTTGATTAATCAGATTGAGAATTGCTAGGAAGTGGGAGGGGGGTTGTGACAGCAGAACAAAAGGAATGCCAGTTGGCATTTGTCCTGTGTATTGTGATTACATTTTGCATTTGGAGCATGTCCAAAGTTTTAAACTAGTTAAATTAAATAATATTATATAGTTCCAAGGGTAGCCATGGCACTCTATGCTTGAAGTAAATGCCCACGTGCTCACCCACAAAGAAATCCATATAAATCCAAACCTGGTTTAGCGGCCCTCACCGGTCTTGCAGAGGAGGAAGCTCAAACCCAGCGATGAAGCTTAATCCATCTTTCTCAAGACACTACAACATGGAAGTGAACCGACTTATAAACCTAAAGCCCCACCCACCAACACCACCCCCTAATGATGACCTCATACAGTGCAAGGGTTAAAAGTCACATGCAGGGTGGAGGTCAAAGAAAGATCACACAAGGAGCAAATCACAATAGTTCATCAAAAATAAAAATATACAAAATCCTAGATTAAATCAAGCCATCAAAAATAGCCCCTACTTAAAAATGGAATAAACAAAGCATGTAATAAACATTCACAAGATGGCCACCATCGCACATTGCAAACACCAGACAGGTATGGACCAACCCTAATTAGTACCATGAAAAAATAATAAAATAGCAAATGATGTACTAGGACCACATGGCAACAAATTAAAAATGACCAGATAGCCACAGCAATACTATCCAAGACCAAACACCCCACATGTGCAATAAGTAAACAATTGTAGGAGTGTGAATAACACCCAACATAGGACAATAGACAGTGCACAAATATAGAAATACATACAAATATACTTAACATAAATCATTGCTCCACAACCATATAGGAGAAACCAGAGGACTCAGATATATGAATAGTTGCAGAGGAGGAATGATGGTGAGAACCACAAGACTAACACTACTAAGGAAAAAAAAAAACTTGCCATCCCAAACAGGAGTGGGTGTGGAAACCTACATTATTGAAAAAGGGTCTGGACACCCAGAACACCACGCAGAAGAATCCGTCTAGTATAGCACCTAAAAGGTAGCGCTATACAAGTCATTCATTCATTCATAAAAGGCATAAAATGACAATGGATACACAGAAAACACAGATGGTGCACAAAGATAGGAATACATACAAATGAACATAATATAAATCAATACTACACAACCAGAAGGATGGAACAAGAGGATTCAGAAATATGAATAGTTGCAGAGGAGGAATGATGGTGAGAACCCCAAGACTAACACCACTAGGAAAAGAACATGCTATAATTTGGAAACACTGGTTTCTTATATCTGGATTGGTTTATATTAAGTATATTTGTATGTATTTGTATCTTTGTGCACTGTCTATTGTCTATTGTCATATTGTCTTGTCTACTGTCTATTGTTGTGTTGACTAGTTTACATAGTTTGCATACACTTCAATCATTGTAAGTATATTTACATATACACAGCTAGATCTGAGAATTCTTACACAAAAGAGGTAGTTCCATCCGCCATACACATTTATTCAATGGGTTACATAATATATACACATTACATACTAAACAGTATTTATAAAACAATGTACATTATAAGTACCTCTCAACTTCAGGTCTGGTGCTGTGTATCTGACTGATGCCGCGTACACACCATTAGACTATTCGGTGGACAACCCGCCGGACTTTGCAGCAGAGGTCCGCTGGACTTTCCACACAAGCGGACCTGCCCACACATGTGTGGGCAGGTCCGCTTGTTTAGAAAGTCCGGTGGATCTCCGCTGCAAAGTTTTGAAATGAACGGACTTGCCCACGCATGGAGAAAAGTCAGTTCATTTTGAACGTGGCTCCAGGCAGACGGAACTAGTGAAGAAAGTGAATGTCGCCGCCTCCATCTGCGAGATTGACACCTTGCGAGCCCCGTCACCTGGTATGGATTTAAAGGGGAACCCCTACACTGAAAAAACGACATGAGGGTCCCCCTAAAGTCCATAGCAAGGAGAACCGAAGAGCGGGACAAGACCTTGAAGTCAGAAGAAGACCCCTGAAGTCGAAAGAAGACCCACGGACGGCACGACGACGAAGAAGAAAGCCGGGCTCCTCCGCTAGTAAAGAGCTAGCGAAAGAGCAGAAGATAGCGGAGGAGCCTGGCGAGAAGACCGCCGAAGACGAAAGAAGACCCCTGGAGCTGTCTAATAAAGTACTTTTATAAACTGTGTTGTGTTTTTTTTTATGTACACTTTTTTCCCCAGGTGAATGGGTAGGGGTACATCATACCCCATACTCATTCACATTGGGTGGGGGGCTGGGATCTGGGGGCCCAGTTCTGCACTATGGATTTGCACAGAGTAGCCTGAACCTCCTCTTTTGGGGTCCCCTGCTGGCAATATTGGCTCCTCCTCATTTCCATGTTCCCCCATAGCAGATTGCAATGGGAGCTCACATTATGTGCTCGATACTGAGCTGTGTGGGTCTATGGAGCTGTGCACCACCTCACAGCATTTGATTCACAGCAGCAGGAGCCAATGGCCAATGCCCAAGTCCCTGTGTGAAGAGGAAGTGTGAAGAGAGAAAACTGCAGCCACACACAGCACTGGATCGACTGAGGACTCATGTAAGTGTTTAGAGAGGAGGAGAAGGACAGCAAGATTTCAAATATTTTTTACCTTAATTCTTGGGAATGCATTAAGGTAAAAAATGTTTTTGGCTTTAGAAGCAATTTAAGTTCTTTATGATGGTAATTTGCTATCAGTTTTGTTTTTATCATAAATCAAAAATTATGTTACTGCTTTAGAGAAGTTAGGTTTTAACCCTTTAAAAAAAAAAAACACTGCATGTGTTGAAATTTATTTTACTGATTCATTTTGAAATGTTTCAAGTTATCTACAACTGTATAAGGCATATTCAGATTCAGTGAAAGTTTCCCGGAAAGAAAAAATATATCAGCTAAAATATGTATGTGTGTTTTCCATAGTTTGTCAGAGCGGGAGTGTTAGCCAAATATGACACTAGGAGGAAAATCAAATTTTAATGCACTCAATAAAAACATGCCAATTTTACAAGAGTGGAAAATGCAAGAGGAAGTTTTTTTTATTATTTTCCCTTAGAGTCTTTGAAATATCAGCATACACATCATTCCCACTATTGTTATTGGTAATTAGTACTTGTACTGGAAAAAAAGAAACTCTCTGTGCGGTATACAGTTTGTTTTTGGTGCAGAGCAGGAAATGTAAACTGGTTTACATACAGACAATGCTCTGTTTCCTCTAGTTACTCAATTGTTGTATTTGGTCAGAAAGATTAAATGACAATATTTTTCTTGATCTGTAATGATTGGTCTGGTAGCAAGTATAATGTTTGGCTGATAGATTTTTTGGTTTGTTTTTGAAAAGAAATAAAATGAAAATATCTCATCTGCTTCCGACCTCCATCTGTAGTACAAATACCCAAAAGGAAAAAAACAAACAAAAACGTACTACTGGTACCAGGGAGACTACAACAAGTAAAATACATATATTTTAATGAATTGTATAAAAAAAGATAAAAGATACCATGGGATAACATATCAATAATATACAATCACATCTCTCTTGTTAACATAAAAGTTATTGCTTCATGACATAGTAATCCAAAAAATATAAACGTGTTTCCCATTGGTGCTTATTCAGGACCTTTTTTCAATGTTCATGAGGGAGTGACCTATCTTGAGAAAATATACGTTACTTTTTTAAATACAATTTTATTGTGATTTTAAGAGCATAACAGAGAAAATCAGTACACAAGATGTAATTTATACATAAAGGAAAAAGAAGAGAAGCGTCACATGGCAGAAGACTCCCACTGAGGCGGATCGTGCGGATGGAGGAAGAAGAAGATGAAGAAGAAGAAGATGAAGATAGAAGAAGAACACCAAAGGAAGACCAGAAGAAAGAAGATGGAAAAAGAAGCGGAAAGAAGAAGAAATTAATAAAGGATCTCTTGTGTTTTTTAACCCTTTTGACACTTTTTTGTGAAATGGTAGGGGTACATTTGTACCCCATTACCAATTCACACAGGGGGGGCTGGGATCTGGGGATCCCCTTGTTAAAGGGGGCTTCCACATTCTAATAAGCCCCCCACCCACAGACCCCCACAGCCACCGGGCAAGGGTTGTGGGGATGAGGACCTTCTCCCCATCAACATGGGGACAAGGTGCTTTGGGGGGCCGCTCCCCCAAAGCTCCCTCCCAATGTGGCATGTGGCCTGGTATGGTTTAGGAGCAGGGGCGCTCTCTCGTCCCCCCCTCTTTTCCTGCGGCCTTCCAGATTGCATGCTCGGATAAGGGTCTGGTATGGAATATAGGAGGACCCCCGCACATTCTTTTTTCAATTTTGGGTTGGGGTTCCCCTGCGGGGAAATTCCATGCCATTTTTATCATTTTTATCAATGAACTTTTATGTGTATTGTCGGACTGACAATTCATTATAGCCGCGAGTAGTTTTAAATTACTTTTTGTCCTTTATAAATGTCATTTTGTTGTCAGACTGTTCTAAACACGGGAAACGTGCATCCCTTTACAGGCATACTATAGACACCCCCCAGATACAAAATTTTAAGGAATATTACACTTTTATTGTTTCACCTTAAGCATTATCAAAATCACTGCTCCCGAAAAAACAGCCTTTTTTAAAACCTTTTTTTTGCATTGATACATGTCCCCTGGGGCAGGACCCAGGTCCCCAAACACTTTGTATGACAATATCATGCATATAAACCTTTAAAATTAACACTTTTGATTATTAATTTTCATGTCCCATAGACTTTAACAGTGTTCAAACTAATTTTTTGCCTGTTCGCATGCTCTGGAATAAAATGGTGGTCGTTGCATTACTTTCTGTCACACCGTATTTGCGAAGCAGTCTGCAAGCACACTTTCTTTGGAAAAAATACACTTTTTTGAATAAAAAGATAAGACAACAGTAAAATATGCACATTTTGTTATATTGTGAAAGATAATGTTACTCTGAGTAAATTGATACCCAACATGTCATGCTTCAAAATTGTGCCCGCTTGTGGAATGGCGACAAACTTTCACCCTTAAAAATCTCCATGTTGTATAGGTTGCATGTTTTAAGTTACAGAGGAGGTCTAAGGCTAGAATTATTGCTCTCGCTTTACTGATCACAGTGATACCTCACATGTGTGGTTTGAACACCATTTTCATATGCAGGCGCTAGTCATATATGCGTTTGCTTCTGCATGCGAGCTTGTCGGGATGGGGCGCGTCTTAAAAAAAAAAAACTTATTTATTTTACCTTTTTTTTTTACATTTTTACACTGTTTTTTTTTTTTAAATTGTGTCACTTATATTCCTATTACAAGGAATGTAAACATTCCTTGTAAAAGAAAAAAGCATGACAGGACCTCTTAAATATGAGATCTGGGGTCAAAAAGACCTCAGATCTCATATTTACATTAAAATGCAATAAAAAAAATGTCATGATATGGAGACGGATGGGGGCCATCTTCCCCTCACTCATCTCCATGTCAGGCCATGAGAAGGATCCGATCACCTCCGCCGCTGCCGACGGCTCAGGTAAGCGACGGAGGGCATCGGATTGTGGCAGTAGGGTGGGGCCCTCTCCTGCTGCCGATAAAAGTGATCTTGTGGTGAATCCACCGCAGAGATCACTTTTATCTTGAACTAGACCTCTCACTGAAGAAGATCATACTGGGGTTATGGCAGCTACTCATGTTCTTACCTGACCCAATAGTGACCCCATGAGTACATCATCAGCATACATACTTATTTTGAATTTCTCCTCACCCCTCTGATAACCCTTAATATCATGGTTGGCCTTAATCGCTCGATTCCAAGGCAAAAATGAATGGCGACAAAGGGCAACCCTGCCTTGTACCTCTACCTAAAGTAATTTAACAAAGGAGCAACCAGAAAGCTTGATAGAGGGCCTTAAACCTGTGTACGAGTTCACCACTAAACCAGAATTTGTCCAAGACACTATTCATATATGGCCACAAAACACTATCAAACGCCTTGTGTAGGTCCAGGTCTATAAATAAAACTCTTCAAGAGAAGAGATCAAAATACACTTTACTTAACCATGTAATAGACTTACATTCATATAAACAATCAACACTTCCAATATAATAAGTGAATCATGCAGACTTGCATATCACCCTGGGACAGCATGCAACAGCGGTCAGCATACAACTCAATAAGCAGTGTGAAGTCACCACCAGAAGCAGTCACAAAAAAAGAAATAAACAAATATATAGAATCAATATAGCAACATTAGCATTGTGTCCAAAACAACACACTGTAAGTATTAAAGAAGAACACCATGTTATAAATTATCTCAACAACCCAGTCCAGTGGAAAAGGGGGCTGTATAAAATTATCTACAGGATGAGGACTATAACTCAACTTGCAAATGTAATTATAGTTACACCTTACTATTTATATCACCTCCCCATGAATATACAAACTCAAATCACACAAAGCAATACCTGCCGACAAGAAGTCTGTAACAGTGGTATCAGGGCTTGTAGTAACCACCAGCTGTCACATTAACTGGTGTATTTCTTTATTAATTTGCCTTTCTATTCCTCTTATAAAGAATCCACTATCTATGCATAAGTTTGTTTAGAGAAATTATTTTCAATGTTACAGTATGTACTGTACTGGTCTTTAGTACCATCTTGTTTGCAACAAACTGAAGAATAATGTTCATGTCACTGCCTATCCAGAACAAATGTATTCTCTTCATGTAGTAAAAGGCATGCGTATAAAGTATACAACACTGCAAAAATACAAAAGAAAGCTGGAATAGAATATGTAGCAGTGTTAAAACACAAATGATTCATTCCTTCATAGCCAAATACTGTACTTGACTTTACATCCATCACTCATTGCTTGGCACATCTATTGTTGGACTATGCACACAACTGCTTTGGTGGTTTCATAGTTCAAATAAGAAGTGCTTTGATGAGTTACTTCTGAAACCCTTGTGCACAAGTGCTTCCTTTGTCTCTCTTCCACAACTAGAAGCCTTGCCACACATGTACATATATGTTTTGTGCATCAGTGCACACAAGGTGTTCTAAACTCAGTAGACCATATACTATTTAAATATCACGTTGAAATTCCACACTAAGGAAAAATACATATAGTTCTTTTGATTATCCTTTCTTGTCAAACAGCAATAATATTTTTATTTGAGCTATATATCCAATGTAACTATTGTAAAATAAATTACTACTAATTACTAGTCATTTTTATGCCCTTGGGACATATATTTTGTAGTATCTTTTAGTATGCCTTTTGTCATATACAGGATCATGTTCTCTCATATAAACAAAACCCATTTAGGTCACTTGTTAGAATAACTATTGATTTTCACAGAAAATTAGGATGTTCCATTGCTTGGACAATGTTGTTAGAATTTTTCTCACAAAAAGTATAATTGCTTGCAAGGGAGTTGAGTATGTATGTGTATAGGTTTTAGTGTCAAGGGGCCTTAAGGTAGGGCATTGTTCTCTTTGTCCAATTTCATAGGAGCATTCCATACTTTTGAAGGCACCAAATAGAGCACCTACAGTATAGGAGATTGACTTGCTTTCATATGGATAGCAGCAATATAGAACTCTACCTCCTCCTTTTCCATCAAGGTCACCCAAGCTTCCACCCTTGGACCTAAACCTCCTCCATGGGTCAGCTAATAGCCTCCCACGGCTTCCAAAACCATTTCTTTGCTAAGGGCACCCAAAACTATATTTCTATCCCTCAGCTCACCCCATCTGTTTCTTTGTGAATCACTAATATACTAATGAAGGTATCAGTATGTAAATATCAACACTTCCTCAAACTCAATCTTTCCAAATCTCTTTAGAGAGACCTATCCTGCCTCTAACTAATAAACTGTACTTTCCTGCCTCTAACTAATAAACTGTACTTTACCATCAGTTCATCTGTAAGCATGATTACCTTTTTTTCATTTGACTCTTCCTTTTGGATTGTAAGCTCTAACAAGCAGGACTTTAAGGAATACCAATTGCAGGTCTCCAGTAACAGCAGGGTCGATTAGATTGGTAAGCTACACTAAAGGAAATAGGAATCAGACCAAATATGATTTTAATAAAATGTATTAATAGTGAAACAAAACCACATCCAACATCAGCAAACAGTGTACAAGGCAAACGTGAATATATAAGTGAACAGTAAACAAGTGATAGAAAACCTAACTAGCAAACCTAACTATTATACAATATCTACAAACAAAAGAGAATCACAGAATAATAGGGTAAAACTGGAGGTGCAAGAAACAGTCAGAAAGGGGGAAATAGGCCTGGGATCAGGATCAAGCATATTAGATGAGAGGTAACACCTGATCAGCAAGCTCTTCGGATTGTTAGTACAGCAGCTCCTCCTGAGCTTAATAGGCAAAACACTGAAACCCTGATGCAAATGAAGGGAGGGGTTGTATATAATAAAGAAAAAAAGGCCATCATCCTTCTTTCTGCTATATTATAACCACTTTTTCATTATAAAAAGATCATAAAATTGCACTCACGTATTATAGTGCACTTCAAACTGGTGCACTAAAGCATAAAGAATTTAAAGCACCTTAAAAGCAATTGCCCCCTTAAGAGAATTTCAGATCTCTTAGGGGCTGCTTATAGCAGAAAGTGTGATGATAGTCTTTTTTTGTGAAAGGTAGCAATTGAAAAGAGATTGGTTGCTTTAGTATTCCTGAGGAACCATGCAGGAGCATGCTTTTAGGTCCCTTTCACATGGGCTTTCCAATCAGATCTGCTTTTTTTTTCAGGAAAACTTGATCTGCTCCTTACAGATCTTTGAGCAGCCGCATGTAAACAGATTTGTGGTATTTTGCATCTGTTTGCCTTCCATCCAGGTCTGGAAAAGTAATTGAAAAAAAAAACGGCATCCTTTTACATTTTTCTGGTCTCAAAATTGATGGATTGGAAGTAGCCTGATGTAAGCAGATACAAGTCCATTTACATTCAGCAACCCATAGATCCAACATGGACCTTCCATAGTCCGCTGCCAAAACATGGACAAATCATGAATGGGCATGGATCTCACAAAAATTACATCCATCTTGTTCTACTGTATAGAGTTGGGTGAACGTTTCAGGCCAAGCGAAAGTTCAGCCCAAATATCATCTGGTCGCCTGTTCAATGAGCACCCAAATTTGCAGGATGTTTACCTGCCAAGCACCCCACAATGCACTGGGTGCTGCACAGTGGAAGGCTTTGCCAATTAGAGCACACAGCACTGTCAGAGCCCTAATTGGACAGGAATGATGACTTTGTCCAATCACCACTCAATGCTCATAGTCCCATCCCACACTATAAAAGGTTCCTTCCTGCAGGAAACGTTTGCAGTGTGTTGTTGGAGTAGAGATAGCTAGAGAACAGCTCAGTTTGCTACTAGCGAGTTAGTGTGTTCACTTATTGCGACTCTGAGTATAGAGTGTTAGTGTAGTGTGAGTATAGTGTAGTTTGTCAGTATAGTATAATGTTTGAGTATAGTGTAGTGTGTCAGTAAAGCGTGAGTGTAGTGTCAGTGTAGCATGTTAGTGTAAGGCAGTGTTTAACACAGAATTACATAACATTTATTGTTGTATACCCTCTTATTTGGTTGCTGCGTGGTTTTTTTTGTCCCCTGCCTGCCCCTTTATTTTTAATTGTCAGTTGCAGTTTTTCTGACTGTGATGCTGGTGTTCTTTTTTTATTTATTTTTTATTATCAAATTTTATTAGTTTTAAAAGAAGTCAATTCCACATAGTATTGCATTTCCAACTTCGTATTTACATATACCATGTTTCCCCCCCCCCCCCCCCAAAAAAAAAAAAAAAAAAATAGTCCCCTCCTCCATTCCCATCACCCCCTCCCCACATCTCATCCCATCCTCTCCGCCACCCCCACGAAATCACATTATTCAATCTCTATTGAGTAGAGCTCCCATTTTCTCAATTTTTCCCTAAATTCCTCCTTTCTATTTTCAACTATGTATATCCATCTCTCTGCCTCCATTATCCTATCCACTTCTTTCTTCCATTCTATTAAAGTTGGTAGTGTGGTTTGTCTCCATATTTTAATAATTTTTTTATAGTCCGCCTCAGTCCTCAATTTAAAGTGCACCAAACACTACTTTTCATTCAATAAAGTGCATCCAATACATTTCCCAGTTTCTATTAAATGTGGATAAAAAGCCATCATGTCTGGGAAGCCAACAAGGAGAGGCAGATGTTCCCATGCCACTGTGAGGGGGATGTGTGTGTCCACAGGCAAAGTTGGATGTGGTCCGTCCTCAGGCAGGGCACATTTTTCTCTGTTTAGTGATGTTTCCTGTGCTATCCAACCACAGTATGCAGAGGAGGTGGCAGACTGGCTTACTAAATCATCTTCATCCTCTATGACCCAGCTGACACTAGTGTGCAGTACCAGAGTGGCATTATTATGCCTCCTTGTCCACAGCTACTTCTGCCATAACCCCAGCATCATGCATGGAGGAGTCAGCTGAATTATTTGAACATAGGATCAGCCACTTGCTTCTTGAGGATGCAGACATTACTTGATTCTGATGTTGGTTCTGAGGTAGAGGAAGGGAGTAACATGAGCAGCCACAGCATATTGCCAAGTTGGCTCCAATGATGTTAGGGATGGAGGAGATGATGATTACGAAGTCACTGACCTGACTTGGGTGCTGGATAGAGCAGAGGAGGAAAATGAGGGGGAGGCACAACCCCAACGAGACAGATGTCCTCCAGAGGCAACCATCATGGAAGAGTAGAGAGCAGTAACCCTTTTCCATCAGACTGTGGAGCTGTTATCTCTTGGTTCACTTTTTTAGCACATGTGCAGCCGATCTCACCGTTGGAATTTGCAATCTCCCCAGTAAGCAGATCAAGTGTGTCAAAAGCACCAGCCATTTGGGTATCACATGCTTCACAAGGCATTTAACCTTCCACCACTCAGCCCGTTAGCAAGAGCACCTGAAAGCCACACAGAAGGAACACAATTTTTCTCCTCCTCACTCCTCACCTTTCATGTCTACCCCACTATATCTCATGACCTCTTCAGCCTCCACTGACAGGGACGATGGTATAGCAAAGGGTGTCACAGGTCTTTGCAACTTGTCTGCCAGCAGCACACCACCAGCTGGCAAAGCAGGAAAATAGCAGACACATTTCTCTGCCTCAGCTGCTGCATCAAAAAAAAACACCCTGCCACCCACATGCCCAGCATCTAAATTCCAGCTTGTCTAAATAAAGAAAGCTTGCAGGGAAATCAATTAAAATGTTTTCATTTTCATTTTCTTTTCTTTATAAATGTCAGTTTTGCTGCAGCAGGTTGTAAACACGGTCCAGATGTGCCACTTTACAGGCAAACTAAGGGGATCCCCATGGCACTATATTTAAAGGATTTTTCAATTTTTATTGTTTCACTTTAAGTATCAGCAAAATCACTGCTCCTTTAAAAACAATCTTTTAAAAAATTGTTTTTTTAAATTGCATTGGTACATGTCCCCCCAGGCTCCCATAGTCTTTTTATGGCCAATAACTTGAATATAAGCATTCAAAATGGAGACTTTCTATTCGGGTCTCATAGACTTTAATATGGTTTGCTGTTCAGGTTAAGGTTTTGTGATATTGGAGAGTTCTGGCGCAAACAGAATTTGGGGGTGTCCGGCCCATCTCTACTGCTTCAGTAGGAACTCTGCTGATGGATCCCTTCCTGAACGGAGCAGAGCAAGCCCAAGTGAAAGATTCCATAATGGCATGCTACCTATAACCTCAAAAAAACGTAAACCACACATTGCGTACATAGCTCGCCCTGGTCCTTTTTCCCTGCTGATGCTTCTCACATCTTTATAATGAAGTGTGTCAGTATTGTGAGCATAGTGTAGTTTCAGTGTAGCATATTAGTGTAATGCAGTGTTTAACACAACATTACATAACATTTAGTGTTGTATACCCTTTTTATTCGGTTGCTGCATGTTTTTTTTTTTTTTAGTCTTTTTTTTTTTTTGTCCCCTGCCTGCCCCTTTTTTTTAAATTATCAGCTGCAGTTTTTCTGACTGCGATGCTGTTTTTCCTTTTTCGATTTTTTATTTTTTTTTATAGTTTTTACATTTCTGTCAGCCTTAGTCCTCAATTTAAAGTGCACCAAACACTACATTCCATTCAATAAAGTGCATCCAATCACACATTTCTATTAAATGTGGGTAATAAGTAGGGATGGCCGAACTGTTCGCCCGGTGGTCGTTTCACTGCGAATTTTGCGTGTTCGTGATTCGCCCGATCGGTGGACTATTGCCGCTGTTCGCCCGGCGGACATATGTGTTTACAGTGTGAAAGAACTTTGACCCATGATGACACATCCATCATGGGGTACAGGACAGCCAATTGAGACATTTCAGCACATGGACAATTGGACATTCCCCCTACCTTATAAATAGACCTGATCTGGCGGCCATTTTACATTCTGTCTTATTTCAGTGTAGGGACAGGACGCTGTGTGGAGCAGGGAGAGACTGTAGTGACACAAACCGCTAGCTATTAGGTCCACAAAAGTCCTTTTAAGGACTGGTATGGTATAGGTGTAGTACAGTATATAGGGTTGAGTGCACTGCTGTGTGGTGATTGCAGCAGCCTGTCTTTTGTCAGTGCAGGGAGGGACAGGACGCTGTGTGCAGTAGGGACAGTCAGTTTAATCACTAGCTATTACTATTATGTCCACAAAGGTCCTTTTAAGGACTGGTATAGGTGTACAGTATATAGGGTTGAGTGCACTGCTGTGCTGGTGATTGCAGCAGCCTGTCTTTTGTCAGTGCAGGGAGGGACAGGACGCTGTGTGCAGCAGTGACAGACAGTTGAATCGCTAGCTATTACTATTAGGTCCACAAAGGTCCTTTTAAGGACTGGTATAGGTGTACAGTATATAGGGTTTTACATGTATAATATACTTTCTTCCAAATATAGAAAGAATATTACACTTGACTGCCGCCCTATTCTGCAAAATCACTAGCTACTTGGTCCACAAAGGTCCTTGTAAGGACTGGTATAGGTGTACAATATATAGGGTTGTGGTGCACTGCTGGAGATTACTGCCCTATTCTGCAGCAGGCCTTTATCAGTGTAGGGACTGAGGTACAGTCTGCAAATCACTAGCTACTTGGTCCACAAAGGTCCTTGTAAGGCCTGGCATAGGTGTACAATATATAGGGTGCTGGTACACTGCTGCTGACTGCTGCCCTATTCTGCAGCAGTCCTTTATCAGTGTAGGGACTGAGGTACAGTCTGCAAATCACTAGCTGCTAGGTGCACAAAGGTCCTTGTAAGGACTGGTATAGGTGTACAATATATAGGGTGCTGGTGCAGGGCTGTGCTGCAGATTACTGCCCTATTCTGCAGAAGTCCTTTATCAGTGTAGGGACTGAGGTACAGTCTGCAAATCACTAGCTGCTAGGTCCACAAAGGTCCTTGTAAGTACTGGTATAGGTGTACAATATATAGGGGGCTGGTGCACTGCTGCAGATTACTGCCCTATTCTGCAGCAGTCCTTTATCAGTGTAGGGAATGAGGTACAGTCTGCAAATCACTACCTGCTAGGTCCACAAAGGTCCTTGTAAAGACTGATATAGGTGTACAATATATAGGGTGCTGGTGCACTACTGCAGATTACTGCCCTATTCTGCAGCAGTCCTTTATCAGTGTAGGGACTGAGGTGCAGTCTGCAAATCACTAGCTGCTAGGTCCACAAAGGTCCTTGTAAGGACTGGTATAGGTGTACAATGTATAGGGTGCTGGTGCACTGCTGCAGATTACTGCCCTATTCTGCAGCAGCCCTTTATCAGTGTAGGGACTGAGGTACAGTCTGCAAATCACTAGCTACTAGGTCCACAAAGGTCCTTGTAAGGACTGGTATAGGTGTAAAATATATAGGGTGCTGGTGCAGGACTGTGCTGCAGATTACTGCCCTATTCTGCAGAAGTCCTTTATCAGTGTAGGGACTGAGGTACAGTCTGCAAATCACTAGCTTCTAGGTCCACGAAGGTCCTTGTAGGTACTGGTATAGGTGTACAATGTATAGGGTGCTGGTGCACTGATGCAGATTACTGCCCTATTCTGCAACAGTCCTTTATCAGTGTAGGGAATGAGGTACAGTCTGCAAATCACTAGCTAATAGGTCCGCAAAGGTCCTTGTAAGGACTGGTATAGGTGTACTATTTGGTGCGCAGTATATAGGTGTGTAATACACTTATAAAATGCTAGAGAGCATAGTATCGTGCATTTCCACTGTGCAGCATTGTGACTGCTGAGCGGTTCTGCAGCGATACTACAAAGAGTGACAAACGCAATAAAGAAAAGTATTATAACTGGTGTGATAGACCAGTGGCCCCCAAAAACAACAGATTGAAGCAGGGTGTTATATACCTTCTTCCACATACATACTGCACTTCTCTAGAGACTTTTGTCACAGGGTCATTGAAAAAAGGACAGGCAGAGGTAGAGGCAGGCCCTTCCGCAGGGGTGGTAGGGGTAGGGCAGGAGCAACAGGCTTGAGCCAAAATGGCAAATTGCAGAAGGTGCGTGTGATTACGTCAAATGACGCTCCAGACTTGGTTGAGTGGCTCACTCAGCCTTACTCTTCTGCACCCTCCACTCAGTGCTCTCTATCACGGTGCTGGTGTCAGTGCTCTCTATCTCGGTGCTGGTGTCAGTGCTCTATATCACGGTGCTGGTGTCAGTGCTCTCTATCTCGGTGCTGGTGTCAGTTTTCTATTTCACGGTGCTGGTGTCAGTGCTCTATATCACAGTGCTGGTGTCAGTGCTCTCTATCTCGGTGCTGGTGTCAGTTCTCTATATCACGGTGCTGGTATCAGTGCTCTATATCACAGTGCTGGTGTCAGTGCACTCTATCACGGTGCTGGTGTCAGTGCTATCTATCACGGTGCTGGTGTCAGTGCTATCTATCACGGTGCTGGTGTCAGTGCTCTCTATCACGGTGCTGGTGTGGTGTCAGTGCTCTCTATCTCGGTGCTGGTGTGGTCTCAGTGATCTCTATCACCGTGCTGGTGTCAGTGCTCTATATCACGGTGCTGGTGTCAGTGCTCTATATTACGGTGCTGGTGTCAGTGCTTTATATCACGGTGCTGGTGTCAGTGCACTCTATTACGGTGCTGGTGTCAGTGCTCTACATCATGGTGCTGGTGTCAGTGCTCTATATCTCGGTTCTGGTGTCAGTGCTTTATATCACGGTGCTGGTGTCAGTGCTCTATATCACGGTGCTGGTGTCAGTGCTCTCTATCACGGTGCTGGTGTCAGTGCTCTATATCACAGTGCTGGTGTCAGTGCACTTTATCACGGTGCTGGTGTCAGTGCTCTATATCACGGTGCTGGGGTCAGTGCTCTATATCACGGTGCTGGGGTCAGTGCTCTATATCACGGTGCTGGTGTCAGTGCACTCTATCATGGTGCTGGGGTCAGTGCTCTATATCACGGTGCTGGAGTCAGTGCTCTATATCACGGTGCTGGGGTCAGTGCTCTATATCACGGTGCTGGGGTCAGTGCTCTATATCACGGTGCTGGTGTCAGTGCTCTATATCACGGTGCTGGTGTCAGTGCTCTATATCACGATGCTGGTGTCAGCGCACTCTATCTCAGTGCTGATGTCAGTGCACTCTATCTCAGTGCTGGTGTCAGTGCTCTCTATCATGGTGCTGGTGTCAGTGCCCTCTATCATGGTGCTGGTGTCAGTGCACTCTATCACGGTGCTGGTAATCATCTCCTGCACCCTCTTCATAGCCTACCCTGACCTTTCCTCTCCTCCATTGCCTTCATGCGCTCCTGAGTCCTGAATTGTCAAAATTTCACATATAAAAAAAGAATACTTGTAGTTGTCGATCCCAGATTCACTTCATACATGTGTTATGTCAGTGGCCATGTGGTGGGACTATGTGTGCACAGCTAGTAATTATTTTGTGGCTGGAAATATAACCTGAAGGTTTTTAAAGTTCACCTGCCATTGAAGTCAATGTGGCCTGCCACGAACTTTGCGGTTCACGAACTTTCGGCTGCGTTCGCAGTTCGCATTCGCAAAACGTCCCGTCGGAAGTTCGTCCATCCCTAGTAATAAGCCCATAATGTCCTGGAAGCCAACAAGGAGAGGCAGATGTTCCCATGCCACTATCAAGGGACCAGCAGCACCTTTGTCCACAGGCAAAGGTGGATGTGGTTCGTTCTCGGGCAGGGCACATTTGTCTTTGTTTAGTGATGTTTCCCATGCTATCCAGCCACAATATGCAGAGGAGGTGGCAGGCTGGCTTACTAAATCATCCTCATCCTCTATGACCCAGCTGACACTAGTGTGCAGTCCACCGCAGCTGCCAGAGCAGCTTATTCTGCCTCTTTGTCCACAGCTACTCCTGTCAAAGCCACAGCATCATACATAGAGGAGTCAGCTGAATTATTTGAACACAGCATCAGCCACTTTCTTCTTGAGGATGCACAGACAAGTTTTTTTTTTTAAAACCCCTGCTCATGCTTCTCACATTTTTTTGTCTACATATTGCATACAAAAAATCCGTGTTTGTCCTGGAAAAAAAAGTAAATTGCTTTGTTTTTTAAAGTTATATCAAAGAAACGGGCCTTTAACAAAAATGTTAAAATTTGTCTGGCCCAAAACTGAAGTGGTTAAGGTTCTTATGCAGCTGCAGCACTCTCTGCAGATTGCTCTAATCTCCAGAGAAAGGCTGCACAGTGCTGTAGTGGAAACCAAATACTGAATCGATAACCATTCGCTATGACTGACCCTGTCGTTATTGCAATAAATGTGTGTTATTTTTATTTTTTGAAAGCTATAGATTACATTTTTTTTTAAGTTTCATTATCATGTTTATGTTATTAATATTTATATACAATTTTATTGATTGTGTTTACATTTACTTTAATACTTTTGGCAAGCGTTACTATAAGGCTCCATGCACACTGAAGCTGATAAACTGCAGTTTATTGGCGTTTGGGCGTTTTTTGTAAAAGCCCATAAACTCCACTCTATGTTAGCCTATGTGTCCATGCACACATGGACGTTTTTCAGCTTTAATGAGCAGTGGAGTTTATGGGCTTTTTTCTGAACGCCAGAAATTCGCGTTCAAAGTGCCGTTTTTCAGCGGCAAAAAACGACAAACGCTCATTAACGCTCGTTCATTAGTGTTCGGCATTCTATTTTTCAATGCATTGTGGGATTTTTGGAGTGTCCTCTGTGTATTTTTATAAAAAACGCCCATTAACGCTAACGCTGTAAAACGCTCATTAACGCTCATTAACGCTAGTATAAAACGCTGTTAAAAGCAGGTTTTTCAACCAGCGTTTTCTGCCAGCAATCTGGCGTCCAGAAATAGCTTTTTTGAGCTTCAGTGTGCATGGAGCCAGAGAGTCATTCTACAGAAGGTTTATTAATTTAACATAATTTGTGTACTCAGCTTGGAAATGGCTAAATAATAAGGTAAAAACCACTTAAAAGAACCTTTCAAAAGACTGTGAAAGGACGAAATGAGGAGATGAAGAATAACCTATGTGGCAGTGTTAGGGATATTGATATCCTATCTCTTGTCATCTCTTCTTTGATACAATGACTGGCCTGTTTTCTGAGAGGTGTACACAGGTGTACATTTATGACTCACATTAAATGTTAAATTACCCCTAGCACAACCTCACTGTTCTGTGACCTGATTAACCACTTCTGCTCTAGAGCAATTTTTTACATTTTTTGCACACATGTAAAAATCTGCATTTTTGCCCATTAAGTTACTTAAAACCTTTAGAACATTATATATTTTCTGAAAGGAGAGGCTTTGTAGAATATAAAATAGTAGTTACATTTTTTTATGTTCCACAATATCTGTGCAATTGTTTATCAAACCCATATTTTTTTTTAGAAAAAAAAATGTTATGTAATTAATTTTAGTGCAAACAAGCACAATATATTACCCAATTTTTTGGGAAAATATAAAAGATGAAGTTGCGTTGAGTAATTTCCTTACAGGCCATCGGTTTGAAGTTAACTGCAAGTTATAGTATTAGAATTATTTCTGTTACTCACATATGTGATGCAATTGCAGTTTACATGCATGTTTGCATACAGGGTTCCTATTTGCTTTTGTAGGTGTATGCAGGGCAACAGGGGTTATGTTTTTTTTTTATGTTTCCTTTTTAATACATTTTATTATCATTTCTTTTTTTTTAACCTGATTTAAGTTTATTGTTATCACAAGGGGTTAACAAACCCCCATGTGATAGCATTGGGGAGGTGACAGTTACTCTTTATAGGGACTGGGGGTCATTTAGATCTCAATATCTTCCCGCCCAAAGCGCCTAACCAAGCACAAATCTGCTTGGTTACATGCTTTTTGGGCTGTGTCAGCCAGGGAGAGACATCTCTGAAATGAAAACTGACAAAACCATTCCTTCTTGCAGTATTGTTCAGTGCAGAGGAGATTGGGATATGGATGTTCCTTGCTGGGCCTCCTGAAGCTGGTTGGTCTGGTCCTGGGCTCCTGTTAAGAGCAGGAGAGCCCGTGAACCAAGTGGGGGAACCATGCAACCACTGCACTGTAAAAGTGATCAGGAAACTATCCAGTCACCAGATCAGTTTCACTTTACAGCTGGGAGCTGGCTGAGGAAAATGGGCACGAGTTGATGGCTGCTATTTTTCTACTCCAATACTGATTTATTTTAATGGTCTTGAGCTCTTTGGGGACCTATGGTGTCCCTTTGATTCATGGAAAGTATTTTACAAATTATGTTTATTAAAGTGGTTGTAAACATCAGACATGAAATATGAACAAAGTATAGCCTACTATAGTGTGTAATGACCTGAATCCAAAGCATCAAGTCTGTCTGGTTCCTCTGATTCCTCCTTTCTTTGATATTTGCATGACTCACTCCTAATAGATTAAGGTTTCATTCACATATATGCAAATTTCGATGCATTTTGAAACACATCCGATTTGCATAATATGTGAACCAAAACAGCTTTCTATGGGGCCGGTTCACATATCTGCAGTGTGAATGCACTGTGAATTAAAAAAAAATCCTATGCATTTTCTGGGCACGGTGGTGCAGTTCAGATGAATTCCAGGCTCATTGCCTTCTATGGGAATGCATCTGAATTGCACACTCATCAGTTTTGAACACGAATTGAGAAAAAAAACTGTGTGGGCGTCCCCATCCCCAATTCGTACCAGGCCCTTTAGGTCTGGTATGGATTTTAAGGGGAGCCACATGGCAAACATTTTTAAAAAGCGTGGTGTTCCCCCACCCCCCAAATTCTTACCAGATGCTTAGGTATGAATTTTGAGGGGAGCCATACCAGATCCTCATATGTATTTGGGGGGCCACTGCACTGTTTTTTTCTCAAATTTTATTGCCGGCAATTCATTGGTTTACATTTGGCTGTCAGCTGACAGCTCATGATTCATCGGTTGTTAAGGACACAGCAGCCGACTTCCGGTCCCGCTCCTTAACAACCAGCTATTGTTAAAGACGCTGATGGGTGTATGCCATGAAAATTTGCATCTGAGCCATATCTGAAATCACCACTGAACAGCTGCTTTGAAAATTTGTGGGTGGGAAATTCACATCAGACATGTGTGAACCTAGCCTCAGTCAACGACTCGGCCTCATGACTCATACACTCAGCTCTATGTTTCTCTGAGCTCATGAAGAGGAGGAGGGTGTCACTTTCCTTCAATCAACTCAATCAAGTATGTGTGGCATCCGATCCCCACACCCCTGCTTTCTGCTTTAAAAAAAATCCCTTCATCTGTGTGTTGTAGAAGGTTGTACAGGACAAAGGGCTGCAGATAAACAGGTACAGGTTACTCTATGAAGGAGGATTTATTTAATCTCCATGTATCATCTGAGGTTAGTAATTTAACTATGTATATGTAGGGGCTAACAACCACTTCAACTGCTTGCAGCCCACCCACAGTAGTTATATTATGGGCAAGCAGCACAGCTTCGCCAAATCACATACCTGTACACCGGCTAGGACCTTCCAGGTTTGTGGGCACACATGCATTGTTCTTGGACACAGCAACATTTTGTCAGCAGGACCCCACCAATGATTCATGGCTGAGACCTGTTGATTGGCTGTGTCCAATCACAGCACAGAAAAAATGATCAGATAGAAAAAAAAAACAGCACACATTACAAACATTACATATTGTTAGGCATATATTTAAACCCTTGCTTAACCCTAAATGTTAACACCTTCCCAGCCAGTGTCATTAGTACAGTGTCAGTGTATAGTAAATGATCACTGTAGTAGTGTCACAGTCACACTATAAGTCACTGATAACTGCCATTACAGTATGGCATCTATAACTGTGTAAATTCCAGTATATATAAAGTGGGTAAAATAAGTATTGAACACTGTCATTTTTCTTGGTGTCGATAACAACCCATGCAATCCATAAATATAAAGAAACCAAAACAAATACATCCAGAAATTAAGCTATATGTAATAAAATGGATTGACACAGTGAAAAATTATTAAAAGTGCTAACTGAAATTTATTAAATACTTTGCAGAGAATCCTTTGTTAGTAATGACAGCTTCAAGACAAGACGCATGCATTGCCTAGGTGTGATTTTGGCCCATTCTTCCACACAAACAGTCTTCAAATCTTGAAGGTTCCGGGGGCCTCTTTTACAGTGGGGAATATAATTATTTGATCCCCTGCAGATCTTGTAAATTTGCCCACTTACAGTACAAAGAAATGAAGGCCCTATAATTGTTTTACCATAGGTGTATTTTAAATGATAGAGACAGAATATCAACCAAAAATCCAGAAAAAAACAATACAAATGCTATAAATTAAGTTGCAGTTCAAAAAGTTCAAATAGAGTAAAATAAGTATTTGATCCCCAAGCAAAACTTGATTTAGTACTTGGTGGAGAAACCCTAGTTGGCAAGCACAGAGGTAAGACGTTTCTTGTAGTTGGGTACCAGGTTTGCACACATTTTAGGAGGGATTTTGGTCCACTCTACTTTACAGGTTTTCTCTAAATCCTGAAGGTTTCTTGGCTGTCTCTTGGCAACTTAAAGATTCATCTCCAGCCATACATTTCTATAGGATCAAGGTCTGGAAACTGACTAGGCCACTCCATGACCTTAATGTGCTTCTTCTGCCTTGGTGGTATGTTTGGGGTCATTGTCATTTTGGAAGATCCATCCATGACCCATCTGCGGTGTTCTGCCTGAGGGAAGAAGGTTCTCATCCAAGATTTTACAATACAAGGCCCTGTCCATTGGCCCCTCTATGCAGCAAAGTCGGCCTGTACCTTTAGCAGAGAAATAGCCCCAAAGCATCATGTGTTCCTCCTCTGTGCTTGACTGTTAGCCCTTGTACACATGGTCGGAGATTCCGACAACCAAATCCGTCTGAGTAATTCTAATGGATTAATTCCGGAAGAGGTCCAGAAGTGATGTTGCATACACATGGTCGGACTAAGTTGTCGGAAAATCCGATTGTACATAACATGATGACATTATTTCGTTAGGACGGGACTACGTTCAGGCTAGTAGCCAATAGCTTTGGTCTAGGAATTTGATCTGAGCATGCATGGCACTTTGTCCGTCGGATTAGGCTACACATGATCGGAGTATGTCCGATCGGAGCATTTTGTCGGAAAATTTTACCGGCAAGTTGGAAAAGTCGGTCCGTCGGATATGCCGACGGAAACAGTCCGATGCAGACCACACACAGTCGGAATATCCGACAAGACGATCCGATAGGAAACATGCCGTCGGAATCTCCGACCGTGTGTACAAGGGCTAAGAATGGTGTTCTTAGGGTCATAGTCAGCATTTTTCAAGATTGTTTTGTAATTACTGATAGAGTGTCTTGGTGTCTTGGCTTTCCATGCCTTTTTGAACCTCCCTTTCTTCATGTGTTTAATACTTTTTCCTTGTGTCATTCCATTTTATTATACATAATTTAATTTCTGAACTTACTTGTTTTGGTTTCTAGGTATATACGGATTGCATGGGTTGTTACCAACATGTAGTGACAATTTTCATGTCAATGGCACCCTTATAAATATGGATAAACATGGGGGAGGGTAAGTGGTGATATAAATGTATGTGTTATTACAAAAATATATATATATTTTTCCCCTTAATTGATCGTTTCTACAAAATCATCAAATGTAATTCATAAAAAGTGCCATGTGCTTGTTATGCCGCGTACACACGTAGCCGTCTATCCGACAGACTTAGTCTGGCGGACTTCCCGCCAGACTGCTGGCGGACTTCCTGCCAGACTGTCCGCCGGACTTTCCGAACGGGCTACTTGCCCACACACGGCACTTTTTCAGCGGACTAATACGGCGTACTAAGTCCGCCGTACTATCCGCCCTACTGAACGGACTCGCCCACGCACGCAGAGGAAAGTCCGCTCATTTCGAGCGCGTCTCCAGGTACCGCCCCGCCACCTGGTATGGACTTAAAGGGGAACCCCAACGCCGAAAAAAATCGGCGTGGGGGTCCCCCCCAAGTCCACAACAGACCCTTGTACGAGCACGCTACCCGGCCGGCCAGGAAAGGGGGGGACGAGCGAGCGCCCCCCCCCTCCTGAGCCGTACCAGGCCACATTCCCTCAACATGGGGGGTGCCTTGGGGAAGGGGGGCCGCGCGGCCCCCGGAGCTGTGCAATAAATAATTTTATCTTGTGTGTTGTGTTTTTTTTGTACTTTTTTTCACAGGTGAATGGGTAGGGGTAAATTGTACCCGATACTCATTTACATAGGGTGAGGGGCCGGTATCCGGGGGGCCCCCTTATTAAAGGGGGCTCCCGGATTCCGATAAGCCCTTCGCCCGCAGACCCCAACAACCAACGGCCAGGGTTGTTGGGAAGAGGCCCTTGTCCTCATCAACATGGGGACAAGGTGCTTTGGGGTGGGGGGGCCACGCGGCCCCCCTTCCCCAAGGCACCCTCCATGTTGAGGGCACGCGGCCTGGTACGGCTCAGGAGGGTGGGGCGCTCGCTCGCCCCTCCTTTCCTGGCCGGCCGGGTAGCATGCTCGGACAAGGGTCTGTTGTGGACTTGGGGGGGACCCCCACGCCGATTTTTTTCGGCGTTGGGGTTCCCCTTTAAGTCCATACCAGGTGGTTGGGCCAGCGACGTCTCCTTCGCGGGCCCCGCCTACCTGGAGACCCGCTCGAAATGAGCGGACTTTTCTGCGGGCGGGAAAAGTCCGTTCATTTCAAAAGTACGACGGACTGGCACACACACGGCCGGATTGTCCGCCGAAATGCGAGTCCGACGGGAAGATTGGAGTGCAAAATGACTTTCTAAGTCCGCCGTACTTTCGGGTCAAAAAAGTATGCCGGAGGCTACACACGGGGGGATTGTCCGGCGGACTTGAGTTTGCCGGTCTTTTCCACCCGCTTGTTTGATCGTGTGTACGCGGCATTACTTGTTACAATGTGCTTGTCTATGAACTTATTTGTTGGAATCAATTGAGAGTCACCTATGTACTGTTTGCAGTAACAAGCACAATGTACTTTTTATGAAGCATTTTTTTATGAATTACACTTGATGGTTTAGTAGGAACGTTCAATTAAGGGAAAAAAAATGTTTGTGATAACACATACATTTATATCACTGGCAGCACCACTTACCCTCCCCTATTTTTATTCCTAAACCACTAGTTCACTTGGAGTTTTCGGGTAAGCAGCAGACACATTTATATCACCTATGTGTGGAATTAAATTATTTATTTCCTTTAGAAATATATTTACCTAGAAAAATGGTGATGTTTTCAATATTATTATTTTTTTATTTCTATTTATGTATTATTATTTTTTTATGTATTGTTACTTAACCGGCTATATATATATATATATATATATATATATATATATATATATATATATATATATATATATATATATATATATTGTAATGTTCGGGGGACCAGGTAGACCGCAGGACACAGGCTTTTCATACAACAAAGGGTTTATTAACTTAAATAGCTTTACAGCAGCCAAAAACAAAAGGAAAAAGATTTGTAGTCTCACCGACTTGCAAAGTCCAGAACAGCTGTCCTTATCAGAAACAGAGCTTGGTCTTGATGGCAGGTAGCTTCTCCTACCAGGAGCCTTCCAAACAGGACACTGCTGTCCACTTCATTTGCTGCAACCCAAAACAAACGCCAAACACCATCCACCATGTGTTCTCCACTCCTCCACACCACTCTACAACTTCCTGTCTTGCCTTTTAAAGACACTTCCTCTAACAGGTGGGTTAATCAATTTTCATTCCCTAAAGAGAGCACAACCCAAACAGAGGGGAAATATAGCGTCCTTCCAGGACCCAGCCACGGCGTCCATTACATATCCCCCCCCTGTGCCCCAACGCCAAGGAGGTGGAGGCAACAGTGGAGCTCAAACAATGGACTCGGGAGAGGGCATCTGCGTTTTGATGCAGTCTCCCGGGCCTATGCTCCACTACAAACAAATTCCTGGAGTGCCAGGAACCACCGGGTAACCCTGGCATTAGTCCCTTTTCCCTGTCTCAGCCATGTTAAAGGGGCATGGTCAGAAATCAACCTAAACTTCCTCCCCAAAAGGTAATATCTGAGGGATTCCAGAGCCCACTTAATGGTCAGACACTCTCGTTCAATTATGGCATAGTTTTTCTCCGCTGGTGTTAACTTCCTGCTGAGGAAGACTATCGGGTGTTCCTCGCCATGAATAACCTGTGACAACACCGCTCCCAATCCTACATCGGAAGCATCAGTCTGGACAATAAATTCTTTTGAAAAATTGGGTGCTACAAGGACAGGGTGTTGGCACAGCGCCGACTTGAGCTCCAAAAAAGCCTTCTCAGCGTCTGCATTCCACTCCACCATGACCGATTTCCGACCCTTAGTCAGATCGGTCAACGGAGCCGCCAACGTGGCAAAGTTGGGTACAAACCTCCTGTAGTATCCCACCATGCCTAGGAATGCACGTACCTGCTTTTTTGTGAGGGGGCGGGGCCAATTCTGTATAGCATCTATCTTGTTGACCTGAGGTTTCACTACCCCTCTACCCACGATATAACCCAGGTATTTCACCTCCTCCATTCCCAAAGCACATTTTTCAGGGTTTATTGTAAACCCCTCCTTCCAAAGAGAGTCCAGCACTGCCTGCACTTTGGGCAAATGTGATTCCCAGTCTTTGCTAAAAATGACTATATCGTCCAAGTATACTGAGGCATACTTCCGGTGAGGTCGTAAAATCCTATCCATTGCTCTCTGGAAAGTGGCTGGAGCAGTTTGCAATCCAAAAGGCATCCTTTTGTACTGAGAACTCCCCTCTGGGGTAGAAAAAGCAGTTTTCTCTCTAGCAGCCTTAGTCAACGGTATTTGCCAATACCCCTTGGTAAGGTCTAACGTAGTGATATACCTGGCTGGACCTAGTCTCTCGATAAGCTCATCTACCCGGGGCATAGGGTAGGCATCAAACCGGGAAACTTCATTAAGTTTCCGGAAATCATTGCAGAATCGCAGAGTCCCGTTGGGCTTCGGTACCAACACAATCGGGCTCGACCACTCACTCTGCGATTCCTCAATAATCCCTAGGTCTAACATCTTTTTTACTTCCTCTGAAACGGCCTTCCTTTGAGCCTCTGGGATGCGGTAGGGCCGGACAAAAACTTTGACTCCTGGTTCTGTGACAATATCATGCTCTACGACACTAGTGAGCCCGGGCAAGTCTGAAAATTTTTCTTTATTTCTCTGCAAGAACTCCTTTGCCTGCTGACTTTGGGTTTTAGACAGGGTATTTGCTATTTGGACACTCTCCACCCCAACCCGAGGCTCAAGTTTTGTACTAGCCAGGGAGGTCGCTGGTTCCCTGTCTGTCCAGGGCTTTAACAAGTTTACATGATATATCTGGAAGGGTTTCCTCTTGCCTGGTTGGTGGACTCTATAATTTACCTCTCCCATTTTTTCCACAACCTCGAAAGGGCCTTGCCATCTGGCCAAGAATTTACTTTCCACAGTGGGAATCAACACTGCTACTCGATCCCCCACTTGAAAGTTCCTAATTTTGGCTGCCCTATTATAGACCTGTCGTTGAGCCTCCTGGGCTTTTTGTAAGTGTTCCTTAACTAGCGGCATCACAGTTCGGATCCTCTCCTGCATTTGAGAGACATATTCAAGAACACTTTTATGCTGGATTGGTTCACTTTCCCATTCTTCTTTAACAAAGTCCAGTAGTCCGCGAGGTCTCCGCCCATATACCAATTCAAAGGGCGAAAACCCAGTGGAGGCCTGGGGCACTTCTCGGATAGCGAACAGGAGAGCTGGTAACAAGCAGTCCCAGTCTTTCCCATCCCTTTGTACCACTCTCTTGAGCATAGACTTAAGGGTCTTATTAAAACGTTCTACCAATCCATCTGTTTGGGGATGGTAGACCGATGTGCGCAGCTGTTTAATCCGGAACAGTTTGCATACATCAGCCATAACCTTCGACATAAACGGGGTGCCCTGGTCTGTGAGTATTTCCTTGGGAAAACCTGTCCGTGTAAACAACTGGAATAACTCCCGTGCAATAGCCTTAGAGGAGGTATTCCGCAGGGGTAGCGCCTCAGGATATCGAGTGGCATAGTCAAGGATCACTAGTATGCAAGAATGACCTCGAGCCGACTTTACCAAGGGACCCACTATATCCATGGCTATCCTCTCGAATGGGACCTCAATTATGGGTAGAGGGACCAACGGGCTCTGGAAATGGGTCGCCGGAGCGGTCAACTGACAGGTGGGACAAGAGGTACAGTATCTCCTTACCTCTGCTTTCAAGCCTGGCCAGTAAAACCGGTCGGCGATCCGTGCCTCCGTCTTTTCAACTCCCAGGTGTCCCCCTAACACATCATCATGGGCCAGGTCCAGGACCTTGCGTCTATATTGTTGGGGTACCAATAATTGTTCTACCACATTTTCTCTCACTTTAGTAACCCGATAAAGCAATTCATTACGTATTGAAAAATGTGGCCACCGCTCATTAGCACCTGGCTCTTGGGGCTCCCCATTTATTAATACAACCTGTTCCCGTGCCCTGGCCAAAGTGGGGTCCTGCATCTGGGCAGTACCAAATGCCCCCTGGGGAACACCCAAATCTGGCAAGTCAGGGGTAGAGGCCATTTCCTCATCGTCTTCCCCCAGCATTACCTGAAGCGGGGAAGGTCCCCCCCCCTCAGTGTTCAGGTAGGTCTGAGTACCCCACATATTGACATCTTTAACAGTATCAGCACTATTTTCATCATTATTAACCAAAGTCTTGGCGTTTTTATCAACTGGGTCCATATTATGAACATGTGGCATCTCAGGATTATTACCCTCTACAACAGGAACAGAGGGACTAGTTTCTTCCCAGTCTCTGGACCTTTCAGATAGTTCTCCTTGTCTCCAAAGTTTTGCAAATAATGGACAGTCTCGTCCTATGATAACGTCATGTACCAAGTTCTTTACCACCCCCACCTCTTGAGTACCAGTGCCACATGCTGTGGAGATGGACACCGAGATGAGAGGGTACTCTCTAGTGTCCCCATGAATGCACACAACCCGCAAAATTTTGCTTACCGGACCGATCTTCCCAATTACTCTAGGGTGAACCAGGGTTACCATGCTTCCAGAGTCCAGCAAGGCCCATGCAGGGTGGTGGTTCACTTGGACTTCACACTCAAAATTCCTCTCTCCAAGGTCAAGATGTGTTGTACACGATTTATGGGCATAAAAAGACCCCCTCCGAAGAACCCCGCATTCCATGGGTTCTTCCTGCAATGGGCAGTGGGCCCGGGTATGGCCCCAGGCATGACATCGCCAACATTGTACATCCCCTCCTCTCCGATCAGGAACAGGTCGCTGAGGGGGTAACGGGTGTGACTCTTGGCCTTCCGGGGTGTTGGTTCCAGGGCTCCTGGGGACATCCGTTCGAAGGGCGGCAGTTGGTCGGAAGGGCCGTGGCCGACTGGGCCCTTGACGCTTGGTGGGGCCAAGCAGATCCTCCACCACCGTATATCGTTCAACCATCTCAACAAGGCCGTTCGCGGTTTTGGGGTCTCCATGACTGACCCACCGTTGAAGGTCATCTGGCAGTGACCTTAAGTACCGGTCCAGCACGATCCGCTCCACAATTTGGGGGCCAGACAACACTTCGGGCTGCAGCCATTTTTTTACTAGTTGCACCAGGTCATGCATTTGAGATCGCGGTGGCCGGTTTGAATGATACTTCCATTGGTGCACTCGTTGGGCCCGAACGGCCGTAGTCACCCCCAACCGAGCCAGTATTTCTGCCTTTCGTTTTTGATCATTTTTAGCATCTTCTGGTGGTAGGTCAAAATAGGCTTTTTGAGAATCTCCGGTGAGGAAGGGAGCAATTAAGCCGGCCCACTGGTCCTGGGGCCACCCTTCTCTCTCTGCCGTCCTCTCAAATGTTGCCAGAAACGCCTCTACGTCATCACTCGGGGACAACTTCTGCAAGAAATGGCTTGCCCTTATGGTCACCTGGTTGCCAGGGGCAACGGCCACTTGTTCACGGACCTGAGAAAGCTGCTGCACTGCTTCTTTTACGGCCGCCATCTGATCCTGCATAACCCCTTGTTGGGTCGCTTGCTGGGCTGCTAACTGGGCCACCAACAGGCGAGTATTTTCTTGCTGCAAAGCCAGTGCCTCGTTGTGCTGCGTTGCTAAGCGATGATTAGCTTCCTCATGGCGGGTCTGCGCTTGTATATTTGCCAAGGACAGCTGTTTAATTAGCTCCTCCATGGTTTCAGCTTTCCGCAGTTGTGCAGCTTTAACCCAGGACATAAATTCACTGTACTGTCCCTTTAAATGTCAGTTCAAATTCACAAAAAAAAAAAAAAAAAAAATAGCAAGAAAAAAAATGCCTGTTACTTTGTCCTGCCCGCATTCGAGCACCACTTGTAATGTTCGGGGGACCAGGTAGACCGCAGGACACAGGCTTTTCATACAACAAAGGGTTTATTAACTTAAATAGCTTTACAGCAGCCAAAAACAAAAGGAAAAAGATTTGTAGTCTCACCGACTTGCAAAGTCCAGAACAGCTGTCCTTATCAGAAACAGAGCTTGGTCTTGATGGCAGGTAGCTTCTCCTACCAGGAGCCTTCCAAACAGGACACTGCTGTCCACTTCATTTGCTGCAACCCAAAACAAACGCCAAACACCATCCACCATGTGTTCTCCACTCCTCCACACCACTCTACAACTTCCTGTCTTGCCTTTTAAAGACACTTCCTCTAACAGGTGGGTTAATCAATTTTCATTCCCTAAAGAGAGCACAACCCAAACAGAGGGGAAATATAGCGTCCTTCCAGGACCCAGCCACGGCGTCCATTACAATATATATATATATATATAAAAATTAGTTTGTAGACACTGTAATATACACTAATTGATCAGGATCATTTTTCTTGTAGCAGACGTGTAGCAGAATACATGTTGGTCTAAGCTTATGAAGAAATTAGATTTTTTTTTTTATGTTTATACCAGAGAGTAAAAAATATATATTTTTTCCATCTTTTTTATGTTTATATTGCAAAAAATAAAAAAAAACAGTAGTGATCAAATATCACCAAATGAAAGCCCTATTTGTGTGAAAAAAATTATATAAATTTAATTTGGGTAAAGCAATTGCCAGTTAAAGTTGCACAGCTGTGAATATCAAAAAAAATGCTCTGGCCATGAAGGGGGCAACTGGTTAAAACAAGTACATTTAATTAAGTTTAGGACATATGTGCTGTAAAGATGTAAATATGATCTTTTTAAATGTCATACCATTAGAATCACTTAATATTACTCTGTTATTATGTAGTGTATGGTATACTGTATATGATCATTACAAGTGACTCTTTAGTGTCAAATATGCTGCATTTAAAGTGTTTGTACAGGTTTATAAAAAAACAAACATTTTAGACTGTAAGACTTTTATTTTAAAGCAAATCTGGTGTTTAGTCACTACTGTTCTGCAGGGACACAGCTGTTACATGGCATGGTGTGACTGTGTGATTTGCAGAGGAGGACACCTACATCTGACAAACTCTGTTGGCGCATTTGGGAAGTGTTTTTACATTACTTAATGGTGCCATTAGGCTTTAAAATGTGATTTGGGACAAAGTTGAATGAACAGTCCGCACCGCGTACACACGGGCGGACTGTTCGTCCAACTTTGTCCGCTGAACAGTGTTTCAGCGGACAGTCCGCTCGTGTGTGGGCTTCAGCGGACAGTTTCAGCGGACAGTCTGACGAACAAAGTTTTTTGGAATTTCCGTAAGACTGTCCGCTGAAACTTGGTTTGAGCGGACAGTCCGCTCGTGTGTAGGCTTGTTTGGCAAACTAAGTCTCGCGCATGCTCAGAAAGAATTTACACGGCGAAGGTTGCATTGCAGTGTATCGGACGCCGAATTTCTCGTCCCGTCGTACGTGCCGTTCACGTCATCGCGCAAGTTTTCAGCGGACTGTTCGTTCGTCGTGTCTGGTCAAGTCCGTTCATGCTAATTTTGAACGGACTGTTTGTCAAACTGTTTGACGAACCTAGTTGGGCGGACAGTCCGCCCGTGTGTACGCGGCCTGAGAGTAACATCAAGGCTGAAATTGTTGATCTCTGAAAATTCTAGATAGCTGGCTGTGCTAAATCTCTTGCGTTGGTGCTTTGCTGTACCAGTTATGCAGATAAAAAAAGTGAGTTTACACAGACGTCCTCATCAGCATTCTTATTTTTGGGTCAGTGATTCAGAAAGCCTTAAAAGCATAGTCTACCTTATGAGTAAAACAATGGCCCATGTGAAAAAGGGGGCCCCAGTATATTACAGTGCACTGTGCCTTTTTGCAAAGCACAGTGTAATGTGATTCGCACACCTGTAGGTAGTCCTCTGCTGGCACCCCTGAATCCTGCCTGAAAATATCCCATAATGTTTACCTTTGTTTTTTCTTAGGTTTTCAGGGCACAGCAAAGCTTGGGCCCTCATTCTCAGCATCAAAGCTCTCTTTCCTATCCCAGCAATGCTAAGCCTCTGGAGAGGGAGTACTACGCATGTCCAGGAAAGAGAGAGGGCATTGCATGTGTTCTGCTTTCGAAAAAGAAAGATTCGCTGCCATGATGCTGAGAACAAGTGTCCAAACTCTGCTACGACTTGGACATTTTTTGAATAGGCTAAGCATTCACTATTTAAAAATAGCGTAGCCATGTGGGGCTTTCCTCACACGGCCATTCATTCACAGATTTCTGTGGATGAGTAAACTACAAGTACCATAAATCGCTGTGGCAAACAGCTTGCCGTTCTTAGTAAACTACAAGGGCTCTGGTGACCGCTGTCATAGTTCATTGATTCTTCCTGCAGTTCAGTAACTGCCTGGTGATATGGGAAGTATGGGCAAGCATCTGACTGAGAGTCTGCAGGAGCCTGGCATTGCACCCACGATCTGCTGACCATGGGGGCGATGCTTTACAGGCTGCAGTATAAAAAAAATAATAAATGCTATTTTTTTACGTGAAAAAATTTTTTTTTCAAGAGTTTTTATCGTAACCACCACCTATCAGTGTGAGGGGGGAAAAAAGCCAATTACCAACCTTCTGTTTACATCACGTGATCAGCTGTCATTGGCTGATAGCTGATCATGTGGTAAGGGGCCGAGATCGGCTCCTTAAAATGATCTATAATCAGCTGAGTCTCATTGACTCAGTGATCACAGGGCACGCCGTGTGCACCCCACAGGTAGCTTCTGCATGGGAGGATGTATATTGACGCCCTGCCAGCATTTAAGGCCCACGCTCTAGCCATCATTCAGCTATAGTGCGGGAAGGAGGTGATTAAATAAAGTATTTATTCAGAACTGCTTAAAAAAAGAATGAAGGCACATTTTTTAACCAGCAAAAAGATGTGCATTTATTTTTTTTATTTTTTTACAAAGGTAAACTTACCCTTTAAATCAGGTATAAAGTCCTTGCTTTCTGGATCTCTAGAGGAGGTGCAACATGACAATAGTTTCTGTTTTAAAAATATTCTGCTGTATTTTGAAATCTCTAGTTGTTTTCAATAAACAATTTATGGTCCAAAAAAAAAAAAAAAAAGAAGAAGAAATCTCTCTAGATTCATGTTTCAGTAATAGATGTCCCGCAAACATATAACAGAAATCCATGCTTTGTGATGTAGGTACTTGGGGGTTCACTGGTATGGATATACTGTGCCAGAAATCTCTTGCTGTGTTAAATATGGAATACATTTTGTTTATTTGAGTAAATATGTACTAATATTTACATCTATGATTCACATAGATGATTCAAGACCACATACGCTTCTTTTATTATTTCAAGAAGAACAATATGGCAAAGGATCAACTGTTTATAAAGTGTGTAGCTTGTTGAACTTTATCTTACAAAATGCCCAATATTCATGTGAAACCTTCAATTCCCATCACAAACTTAAGATATTTTATGCTCAGGTCTCCTGATGTGCAATAATAGGCAACGTATGGCCATTCTTTTCACCCCAAAGTGGGCTTTTATCCAATAAATATTGAATTAATTTTTATTATAAATGTCATATGGGGTTTGTTTGTTCCTTTAAATGGATGCCAAGCTGCACACAGCTTAGAATTGTATCAGACTGTTTAGAACTATGTAAGAAATTGAGAAAAAATCCTTGCCTTGTCACACAGTGTATATTCTCCTGTAGAAGTGAACCATATGTCTTGATTTCTTCATACCCATGAGATCTGTTTCTTTATCTACACCATATAAGAAAGATTATACTGTGTATTATGTACAGGAATTCAATCTACAATATAAAATATAAAACAATAGAAACATGTAATCCATCATATCTATGACTTTGCCTTGTACAACCTGTATACATGCACAGGTAGCTGGTTGATGTACAGGAGGACTTGTGTCTTCCTAAGCCTCCATGCATTTTGCAAACCTGAAGAAGCCAGAGTTGAAAAGGAAGCCTCCCTTGCACCTCTATCCTAAACAACTCTTTTGTTTGTGAAATGGAGTTTCAAGAAATCACACCTAAATATTCTTGCTAACCAGGGCAAGAACCTTGTTTGGTGAAGGAGAAATGCACTTACTTGATTAGTTAAGTTGATTAAAAGCAGGAACTTAAATCTAAGAAGACACACGTTTTTCTCGGGCATGTGATGTCAGTGATGTAAGTCACTTGGTGGCACGTCGGCTGGACCCGCAGCCACATTGAGTGCTTTTATGCTGATTTTAATAACACAAAAACGTAATCAACTTAAATGTAAGTGCAAAACTTTTTTTCAATTAAAGAGTGGTGGAAACAGACTGCACTATTAGTCTTCTCTCTATTCATGTTTCATGTATGTGAGTATCGGTTAACGGCAGCCAGAGTGGAGGATTTAACAGGATCTTCCCTTATGTAAGGTGCACTCTCTCCATCCATCCCCATTATCCTGAGGTTTTGACAGTGAGAGTCTCAACCCTGTCTCTGATATATCACAAAGTGCATTTGATCCCTGGCCCTTACTTAAGGAACACCTTCTGCACTGCAGCACGTTTCATTGACAGCTTAATAAGTACCTGCTCTCTAGCTCCCATGTTACCTCCTCTCATGCTTGCCTTCAGGACTTCACCAGAGCCTCTCCCATCCTCTGGAACTCCCTGCCCCGATATATCCGATCAGCTCCTAACCTGTCCACCTTTCAGGAGATCCCTGAAAACTCACTTTTTCAGGGAAGCCTATCCTACACCCACCTAACAACTGTCCCAAGCCACCCCCATCAAAATCATTCCCTGCAGCTACTTCCTTTTTGTACCCCCACCCCCTCCCTTTAGAATGTAAGCTCTATGAGCAGGGCCCTCCTGTCCCTTCTGTATTGAACTGTACTGTAATTGTGCTGTCTCCCCTCTACAGTGTAAAGTGCTGTGTAAACTGTTGGCGCTATATAAAGTGTGTGATAATAATAATAATAATAATAAAAAGCATGGAGCACTTTATTCACCTATGAACTTTTTTGGACTTTTAGTCCATATGAAATTTATCATTTTCTTATATATGTAACTTATTATTCATATTGATTGCACAATTCAGTACATTAATTTTATGTTCATTGATATTTAGTCACATTCACTGGTCCACATTTATCACATGTGCTTGACCCTTGAGGGAATATTCATGTCTTAAAGGGACAGTGCACTGTTTGTGTAATATAGTTGTGTGGTCTAGTGTTCAAGACTTAAAGTGGAAGTAAACCTCATCTATCATTTTCAGCCATGTTTGCCTCTGTTTAATCTTCAACTGCTATGGTGCTGCACATGTGAATCGTTATGACACCAGCCATTGGATGGTTTGATAGTTTGGCTGAGAGCACAGCCAATGTGCAGTTAGCATTCCCGGCATGCCTTTTTTTTTAACTGTTTAAATCGATGGGTTTACTTCCACTTTAATAGCCATAACAGTCTCCTCATTTTCATTGGACCAAGTGCAAGAGTTTTATTTTCTATACTTTTTTGTTACAATATCTTCCATACTCTGACTATAATCAGCATACAATCAGATGTAACACTGAACTTACGACCGAGCATACAGACACTACTAGTATAAGGCACCATTCTATCAAGGAGCTAGGAATCCTTGGCATAATACACAAAAGGCCACTTATTCATGTATATATTTAATATCCCTAAATGGACAGTTTATAGAAATATGTACAGAAGTAAAAACTACAAAAAACAAGAAAGAAAATGACATACAGAAATTCAGCTGTTTACTATTTACAAAAAAGAGAGAAACAAATGAAATAAACATTACTGTTTGGGCAGTTGGGTTTATCCTGCTTTTGGGAGTACACCAAGAAAAATTTACAATCTCAGCCTCTTGGGATACACTCTGGAGACACTTGCATGTTTTTTTTTGTATGCAATTCAATTGTTAAAGGAAAGATGTGGGATGGATGGCTGTATCCCTTTTGTGACAGTCACCCTAATGCTGCATACACACGACTGGACTTTCTGGCAGAAATGGTCCGATGGTCTTCCCGATGGAGTTCCGACTGAACGGACTTGCCTACACATGAACGGACCAAAGTCTGTTTGTTTTGAATGTGATGACATATGACAGGACTAGAAAAGGAAGTTTAATAGCCAGTAGCCAATAGCTACCCTTGCATTGTTTTTGGTCAGTTGGACCAGCATACAGATGAACGGTTTTCCTGATAGAAATTGATTCCATTGGACAGATTTAAAAACATGTTCTATTTCTAGGTCCGTCTGAATTTTTGAAGAAAAAAGTCTGATGAAGCTTACACATGATCGTAATATCCAATGGAATGATTCTGTCTGACCTTTTCACCCAGAAAGTCTGGTCGTGTGTACGCAGCATTAGAGGTGTAACCTTGCCTGCTGTAAGGAGATTTCTTGTCTATTGAAGTGGCTATAGGTTATATAGACTAGCTGCTTTGTATTGCTGGTTTTTAAAAACCAAAACATTTGATCAGAAGAAGTCCAAACAGAAAAATGGCTGCTGTGAGAAGGGCCCTTATGACTATTTAGTCATATCCTAGGGTATTCTATAAGGCCAATACATACCATTTTGCATATAACTAATGTGCAAGAAAGAATCTGTCTTGTCTCCCTATGACTAATATTTAGAATAGTATATATAATAAAAAAGGAGCTGCCCACTAATTACATTTTTTTTTTAAGTAGCATATAACCTATAATAAATAATAACATATATCACAATGCTAGTGCATATCAAGAGTCCCATGTGTGTTGAGTATATGAAAGGAAAAACAAATGAGTCCTCCAAAATCAGGAAATGATATGTGGAACCAGTGAGGCCTCCAAAGGATAAACAGTTTGTGAAAACAAACACGGAGTGATGAGATACTACTCCTGTGACTGTGGTAATCCTTTTGACTGACAATTGTTAATCTACCACCATATGAAGTGCATGCTTACCAGCTGCACAAGCTTTGATTCTTGTGGCTAAATACCCAACCAGAGCTTTTTCCTCTGGACGTTGCGAATGGATTGCAAATCAAACCTCAACAGTCTCCAGAGTCCACTACCAGGCATGTATGGTATGATTTCAGGGACACAACGATCCTGTATCCTCACTTGACTTCCTTCTCACTGTCACCCTTTCGTGGCGCTTTATCCTCCATGTGTTATTTTTAAATATACCTTCCTCCTGCTCACCGAACGGAATTATGGAACATCTAATTCACTCTCTGGATTTCACCTTTTTGCACAGAATTTTATATAAACTGGAACTTATTTCTTATGACTCAAGAAAATGAGCAGTAAAAGAAGACATTTTGGTGTGTGGGATGACCTCACCCCCCCCCCCCCCCTCGCTATTTTTGCAGTCAGCAGGTTAGTCACATCTCAACAGCCTTTTAGGTAATAGTTGTCCACCCTGGTCTGTGTACGAGTCTTCTGGAAGTTGATAAGCAGAAGGTGTTAATTCTTTTGATCTCCAGGCCCAAGCTGTTTATTCAAATTTTAGATTGTGCACATTTGTCTAAACTACTGACCAATGAATTAGGAGAAAATCTCATTCTGCTTCTACATTTTAATGTAACAAGGAGTCAGAAGTTATGGAGTGCCACAGGGCTACATGAGTGACTCTAGGCAGTGCAGATATCTCAGTCTGCTAACCTGGAACTCACAGATATTGAAAACAATCATTCTGTGCAGAGGCAGAGTTGAAACAATACAGAAGATGTGAAACATGCCAAAGTTTGGCTTGTCTGGGATCCAAAGCTAACAGGTTTGTGAGCAGTAGTGATGAGGCAAACAAAAGTTAGTTCAGTTTGAGCAGGGGTTTGGTGAACAATACTAAAGTTCTGAATCTGAACCACATTAAAGGTTAACTTTTTACTAAACAGTAAAATCAGCCTGTATATGCAGTAAAGCATGCTTGTTATACTTACTGTGGAATCTAAAGGGTTAATCATCTGCATTGTGTAAAAAGGCTGCTGCATCCTGTCTTCTCTGATCAACCCCTTCTTTTACTGTCCTCAATTCATCTGCTGATAGTGCAGAGCCTTGGGGGCACTCTGCACATGCTCAGTGTGTATTGTTAGAATTTTTTTTTTTCGGGGGAGGGTGCATGTAATCAGCACAGGGCCAATCAGCACTGTTCAGACAGAAAGTCAGGGGTCATGCAGCCTCATAGAACAGTCAGAGGAAAATGAAAACTCCTCCTTCGAGCTTTAACCAGTGCTCGGCCAGACACTGATAGAAGTCACAATACTGCTATAAACTACTGATGAGAAAAGATATTTAGCAGTTTATGCTTAGTAAAATAATTGCATTTCCATGTTCTGTGTACTGTGGGAGACCAGATATACTGTAGTAAATGCAGTGTCCTGGGTTTAGTAAAACTTTAAGTCAACCCTTTCAAGCAGAATTTCACTTTATGACAAATAGAAGCCTTTTCCAATGTATTTCTGCCCAGGTCATCCCAAAGTGCTTAACTCTTACCTACCTAATGCATGGCATCTTTGAATCTGCACCTCTCTTCAAAATGTAAAAAAGAATGCGTTCTGATCTCACCACTTCCTGTATCATCATGTGACCATTCAGGAAACCTCATATCCCACGTGCACTGCCTTACTACATCACAGAATTGGATATGTTTACCTATCTGGACCAAGCCTCCCAGATCACTATACCACTTCTTTTTTGTTTCCACCAGCTTTCCTACCCCTTCCTTTAAGGTGCCCATATATTGTACAATATGATTGTGCAATCTCTTTTAGGTCTGTCATCAACTATGTAGTGCAAAAGCCTGCATGATTTGATACAAATTGAGTGGATTGTTCAGGTGGATCCTCCTATTACATAATTTTGGTGAATCTAAAGGGAATTGTACAGATATTGTACAATTCGATTGCATAGTGTAAAGCCAGCTTTATACAACTAATGTGCATGGGAGGGAGTGGATGGAGACACTCAACTGTCATTGTTGCTTTATAAACACACCAATTTCACTTTCAGATCGCAGTCACATCTAGCATAGTGAGAATGCATGTTTTTTGGTGTTTTTTTTCCTGCGTCACACACGGGGAAGCCCTAAATTAAATGTGCTACCCTACATATGATAAAGTAGCTCATGGGCCAATTTGATGTCTTATGGTTTGCATGTTTTTACTGCGTTTGTGGCAAATTTTTTCATTAGGAAAAATGCATGTTTGCTTCTGCATTTGGGGCCCCATTACCACTTAATGGCACCAAAAGTGTGACTAGATCATTTTAGGTATATAAAGGTGGCCATACATTATACAATCTCTGTACAATCACCTTTAGATTTACCAAAATTATATATTATTAGGATATACCTATCTATCCAATCACACTATATCAAATCAGGCAGGCATAATTAATGATAAATCTAAAGGAGATTGTACAATCAGATTCTAAAGTGTATGGTGAGCTTTACAGACTTCCAGGGACACACCTCCTGTTTTCAATACTACAGTTCTGCTCCACATAGGCTGTTATGTGGTCACTCAGCTCCTGTAGACTCTGCCAAAGGAATAATCTATGCAAGATGAAAATAAGATGCAATGCAATCAATCAGCAGAAGAAGACACTGGCTATGTATTCAAGGAGGACTGTGCTCTCTGATAATGTCTGCATTGAAAAAGAATATAACTGTAGAGGTGGGCAGGAGCAATCTCCTGGAGGGGGAGGGTAGGAGCAGGGTGTATGCTAATGAGGTCAGCTGCTGCAGTACTTTCTTCTATAACTTTTCATGTCTCAAAGGACAAATAGCAGGACTTAATGGAGAAGGTTTATACAGGAGACACTGGAGGCTGCGATAAATCCTGCCCTAGAATATAGAGAAAGCTTTTTCTGCAAAAGAGGCACCTTAATGGTATATTGGTACATAGGAAGCTGGAATTTAGAAAGAAAGGGTGAACTTTAAAGTCAAACAAATAGGCAAGGAATTGTGATGGGTGGGCAGGGCATGGCCTTATTGGACACATACAAAAGCAAAACAAAACTTTAAAAAATTCAGTTTGGCTGGAAACATTGGTTTTAGTAATGCTTAAAATTAAACCTTAAAAAAACAAAACTTCATTAAATAACAAGCCTCTGTGTGATGTATACAATCTACTAAATCAAAACTGACATTTACAAAAATAAGTGTGTTTAAATTGCCAGCAAAATGACAGTTCCCAGCTGTATCATTCTGTTTGAAAACAAAGTGCCCAAGGTTTTGAGACCCTGGTATAAATAAGAAAAGGGGAACACATACACAAAAAAAATGATGTGGGGCTCCCTCCCAAATCATACCGGGCCCTGGTCTGGTGTGGATTTTAAGAGGGAACCACATGCAAAAATAAAAAAAGTGTGACCACCCCCCTCCCCAAATCATACCAAACCATACCAAGCCCCATGCCAGCAAAGCAGCCTGTCTGAACATGTTACCTGAACATGCAGAAAATCATGCCAGAAAAAGGGGGTGATGAGCGTATGCCCCCCAAATCATACCAGGCCACATGCCATAAGCATGGGGGTCCCTCTGGCAAAGCACCCTGTCTCTGTGCTGATGAAGATAAGTGCATCTTCCACACAACCATGGCCTAGTGGTTGTGGGAGTTGTGGGGGTTTATGTGTGGGAGGCTTATTGGAATCTGTCCCCCTAAGAGCAACAATAAGGATTCCCCAGATATCACCCCCATGTGAATTAATATGAGGTACACAATACCCTTACTCATTCTCAAAAAACATATAAACAGCAAAAAAAAAGTAACTTTTTTTCCGACAAGTCCTTAACAAAAGAAAACCTAAACCAAAAATTCACACAATGTACATTCAATGTCATCCAAAATTTAAAATCCACGGCAGTCATGATGCTAACACTCGCTGTATCGCTGAAAGAAATAAAAGCCACCAGTTGACACACACTTGATCCCCTCATTTCACTTCATCTGAATGACTAACTTGTCATATGACAGAAAATATATGCAAAGTGGTGGGGTCTCCAAAGTGATGTTAGTGACCATACATGCATATTATCAAAGTCTTCTTCTTGGGCCTTATGATCTAATTGATGATATGTTACAGAGTAAGTAAGGTTCAATTAAGACTATAGTCCATCGATCGTTCAACCTATGTAGCTGTACGTGCGTCAGTGTCGATAATCATTTCCTATATCCGTGCATGTTGTGTTCACTAAGATGCACATCCAAGCGTCTTTTAAAAATATCAACACTTCCCGCTGGCACCACAAATTATGGAAAAGCTTTCCACATCCTTATCACCCGGACAGTGTATCACCCTGACAGGGTTCAAGTCCATAAAGGAACCCCCCCCCCCCATACTGGGGGAATGGGGCTTGATATTGTTTAGGAGGGAAGAGTGCATGCTTCCTCTTCCTTTTCTGGCCTGTCAGGCTGAAATCTTTAATTTCATGGTCAAATATGGCTTTGCCTTTTGAAAGTTCTGAATCTGTTGCTGCACCATCAGATACACTCTCGATATCTGCTGAATCCTTTATCATATGTTCTTGTCATTTGCACCAACTCCTTCGTCTAGTAGTATTCTGTATATAACCCTACAGAACAGTGCACAGTTTACATGGGCTTTGCTGTTTAACTGCAGACAGACAAAACTTTGAGTATAGCCTCAGATATTTATTGATAATATAAGATATAGAAGTACCATCGTGCAAATTAGTATATGGAAATTGGGAAGGTTGAAGTATGCGGGCAGTTGCTGACACTGACCAACATATATGACTTCATTACCTCATACAATACTATATCCTAATTTATTATTAGCTTCCAGTCATAGGCTATCATTACAATCGCCCTTGTCCTTCATGTGGGGAATTTTTTGGGTCCTTTTGCCGGTCGGTGCCAGTGTTGATTTTATGTAGCGCTGCCTACATGACATATTACTTTGTGTCTTCTTTTGAATGCTGCTGCCAGGCTTATTCCCCTTACCAACTGTTCAGTGTCTGTCAACCCTCTCTTCCAATCCCTACACTGGCTCCCAATCGCCCAGCAAATTAAATTCAAAAGATCAACCACAATATACAAAGCCATTCACAACTCTGCCCTGAGCTACATCACCAATCTTGTCTCCAAATATCACCCAAACCATCCTCTCGGTGCCACCCAAGACCTCCTACTCTCAAGCTCCCTTGTCTCCTCCTCCCATGCTCGTTTCCAGGATTTCTCCAGAACCTCTCCCATCCTCTTTAACTCGCTACCTCAACCTGTCCAGCCATCTCCTTCTTTCGCTACCTTCAGGCAATCCCCGAAAACGCATCTCTTCAGTGAAGCCTATCAAGCTTCACTGAACTACTTCACTTTTACCACTTCCATGAGTTCATTCCCATTACAACCTTTTGTACCACCTACCCCACCATATTAGATTGTAAGCTCTTCTGAGCAGGGCCCTCTTAATCCTCGTGTATTTTATTGTACTGTAACTGTATTGTCTCCCTTTTATTGGAAATGTATAAACCGGAGCTACATAAAGCCTGTAAAATAATAATAATAATTCTGCACCTTCCCTTGCATCCTCATTGGCAGGGTGAAGGGTGCCAATCGTCAGCAGCAGCAAAGCCTTCTGGATATGTAGACCCCACCAAAAACATCCCCATAGCCTTACATGGGGACAGGACTACAGACCTCTGGCAAGGAAAGAATGAAGGACACCATCTTGTCTGCTGAGGCGACGTTAGTTACCACGAGGCAGGAGAAGATACTGGACCTAGAGGAGAGGTGTTGCCTCCCGGGTCAGTCCTCCATTCCTTTTCAGCCATCCATGGCCGGTTGGGGGCATGCAGCCTGGGAGGGGATCACAGGTGCATATCCAGGCACACCTGGACTGACAGCGGGAAGCGTTTCAATGTGAGGTGACCAGTCGGGTTGTCAGAAGAGCCCGCCTGTTCCAGGGCCTTTGTTTTGGGCCTTGAACACAAGATTGGTGAGAGGGCACTTTCCCATCTGCAGGAAACAAGGACACTGCATAAAGACAGAGTTGCTTCACTTTGCTCACACTTGCCAGAATCTGGGTCTCATTGACACCCTGTGAAGCAGTCAGTGTCCGCCTTGATATCTGGATACTGTCAGCATACCACAGTTACACTTTGTCAGCGGGAATTTAAGTGCACCAACTAAAGTGGCTAGCCAAAGATAGAAGGCCTCATTCTTTTTCCAAAGGACTGAAGTTACTGGTGTCATAGGGACATACACATACTCAGGGCTCGTTATATGTAGTGTATGTGTGGGGCAGTCTGGGGGTTAAGCCACTAAACACTGATTTAGGTACAGTGTTTATAGTTAGGGCTGTGGTGTCAGGGGACAGAAGAGAGAGGCCTGACTTAAGAGAAGGTAATTTTTCTGCTTTTCTCCTGCCTGGACTCACAGAGCCAATTTCATTAGAGGTAACTGATCCAGTATAAGTGACCATATTGTGCTTTGTTGCTAAAAGAATGTTTGTCTGCTTTTGGGATTATTCACAATTGTGGAATCACCTGAAAGTAGCCTGATATGATATATTGAGTTATACTGCTCTTGATCTGAGTTATTGCTTTTCAGCCAATTCATTTAAAAATATATATCTACTGTCTGTTACTTTGCTACAGAAACCTTACAGTAAAGAAGATTCTCTGTGTTATCATAACGTGTGTATTTTTCATTGGTCCTCACACTTACACTATTGGCAGGTGTGCCAAGCTGAGACTGTTCTTGGGATTGAAAGGCAGAATATACAATGGATATATGAGAGAAAGAGCTGCAAATTGTACATTTCAATGCATTTCTATGGAAATAAACACTTCAAAATATGCACCAATATGTTCAAGCCACAAAAAAAGTTCCAAAACTTTTTTGGAGCTTCAGGCAATTGGCTTCAGACGAATTGGAGTGGACATGTGAACCATCTCCATAGAGAATAATAACCTTTTTCCTCTTCGACATTTTGGAGTTTCTAGCTACAAAATGCTCAGGTGTGAATATGGAGATCAAGTAAAGGGAACTTATAGCATGCTTCGTTGAGCTGGTCAAAACAAACACATGCATTGTCAAAAGAAATAGCAAAATATGACAATTGTACAACACTTCAAACCAGAAAGTTTCAGCATATATAGTGAGTAAATGTGGCTGCTTTCCTTGACATATACAGATAATTACAAATAATACATAAAAATATATATTTTTTCTAAAGCATAAGGCCCCGTTCACACCTGAGCGATTTTCTGCTTGAAGCTTGTAAGACCCCTGTTCACATCTGGGTGTTATGTCACCTGAAGTAAAACACCTGAAGCTCAAAAAGGTACACAAGCTTCTTTTTGGCAGATTACAAGCATCTTTTTCCCATAGACTTCAATAGAAATGTTGTATATGTTTGATTTAAGAGTTTTACGAGTGTTTTCTGCTCAAATAGCATCTCTCCACCCCTAATTTCCTCTCCCTGTTCTACCCTTAGTGCTTTCTATTGGCCAAAGAAAAAAGCTGTAAAAAACTGAAGCTGTAAAACGTTTGTAATATGCTTCCAAAATGCTTCTAAAATTCCTGAAAAAAGGCTGTAAAAAGCTGCAAAAAAGCTTAAAAAATGCCCAAAAAATTACTTTATGTAACTGTTTGATTTCTTTTACATGCACACACATAATTAAAATAACAATACACTTCCTTTAAACAAGTAATAATATTTCATATTTCAACTGTGATTCAAAAATGCATTACCCCCCCCCCCCCCTTTAATTCTGTCATTGCTAATGAGTCATTGTAAGGACCTATTATGTTATGTCGGTCACCACTTTTACTGTGTACAGTATGTAGCGCCAGCTCCTGACAAGCATGCGCTATATGCTTTTGAAAATTAATATTCCTGAAACCACAGTTGGGTTTTAGGGCTAATTTTGCTAAATTATGGTCTCAGTACCAGTCTGGCTGGATTGCACTGAGTTCTCCTTGACCACAGGTGTCACTGTCACTGTCACTGCCGTTAAGTGGTAGTATGCAGTCTAGTTGGGTGTATTGAGTGTCTGGGCTGGATAGCCAGAGGAAAGGTAACTACAGGGACAGGCCTGAATGGATGTCGAGGCCTGAGAAGTCAAAGATGGTCCGGTGCTGTCTCATCTAAGGAGAGGCCCAGCCACTGGAGAAGCATCCAGCGGAGGACACTTGAGGAGGAGGCCATGCACAATGCTGGTTTCTCTGAAGGATCCTGGAGGCTCAGTTGAAGGACACTTCATGGACTCACATTCATACGGTATCGCCGGACTGAGAGGCCGGCTGGTACCGTATGATAGTTCTCTAAATTTGTCTATGACCCTCAGTTACATTTAAGTCTGTGGCAGAGACTTTTCTCAAGTAATTCACATCCAAGTCTGTGGCAGAGACTTTGCTTTACATAACACACTACCAGCTGCTAGGCCTAGTGAGAGGTGGTCTATCCGGAGGTTGTTAGAATCCAGCTGTGAAACGGTTATTCTCTGGATTTCTTCTGTAAGAGACTTTCTATTTTTCTGCAGTCTCTGCCTACGGGAAACCCTAGGCAGAGACGAGGTCAAGAATGTAACGGTAAGCCCAGTAAAACCAGCAGCTCCTTCGGGGGTGAGTGCTACATGGGGGGACTCGTAGTCTGGGATTTACCATTATCCCTTGCAACAGAAAAAATGAACTGTCCACGTGGAATCTATATGGTAGAGGGTTATTTTTGTTTTTGGACTGCGCCATTTCTGCAAGGAATGATTGACATCCACTGTTGGCGCATAAACTGTGGGCAGAGTTGGAAAAGGCCTGCGAGTTGTGTGACCGGAGGAACCAGTGGGAGGAGTTTTGCCTGTTCTTTTCCCTGCACAAGGCACCACGTGAGTGTGTCGTAGGAGAAAGAGGAAGAAGGGCGTGTTCTGTTGCGGAAAAGGAGAAAAAGAGAAAATGTGCCAGGGAGAGAGTGCCAGGGACATCGTCCATTATGGGACCCAGGATGACTTTGGTGGGAAATCCCATGAGTGTAAGACTGCCTGGGACTGTATTGACAGATACGGGAATTCGGCTGTTACCGCAGGGGCGTTTTTGGTCCTGTACACATCTGGAAACATTGAGGCCCTTTGAATGCTCTGCGGAAAATGCAACGGACTAGTCGCAAGTCCCTGGCCGTTTGTTCGTTGCCTGCGGTGTAGAGAATACTTGTTTAAGGTGGAACAACCCATCGTGCCACCTAGGGCTGGGCCATAGGCATTGCCACCGAGGAGTCTATTTTCTATGCTCCTGTGGTGAGGCTTACAACCTCTACATTGTCTGCTGCTGTCAGTGTCCCGGAGGGAGATACTGTTACTACTATTACCAGAGGAACTACTCCAGATGTCATGGACACAACTTCGTCCACCGTCACCACTACTACCATGCCTGCCTCAAAGAGAGTGGGCTACGTCAAGGCCTCCTACGGCCGCAGTAGGGGACCATCCCAGACTTTACCTGGATCGGAGAAAGGAGATTGTTCCTGAGAGGTCCACCACAGTTAGCGGCGAGAAATCTGGGGAAATTGTGTTAAGTAGGACTGTACCTAACTATTTGCCAGTGGAGGAGTTGGGGGATTTGGAGATAGATTCCCTCTCCGATGCAGGGGATAATGATCTGTTTGAGACTTTGTCCCAGGAGATGTTGTGGGCTAATGCGGATGATGTGGCTGCAACTTGCAGTGTCTCCGGCTGGTTAGCCCTTAATTCGGGGAGTGCATTGCCTCGGGTGGGAGCCCCTACTACTATAAACTTAACTTTGCCAAAGCCTGACAATTTACCTGAACCTAAGAAAGCGACTTTTGCATTGGTGCGCAAATCACCAAAATTCCTGTGTGCCTCCCAGGGAGGGAAGTGCTTGAGCTCTGCCCAGGCTCGCATGGTCCCAGCGGCTCCTGAATAAGCGGGTGACAGCAGAATATGGACTGGAGTTCCCCTATGTTCCTAAGGAGATTATGGAGGAAATTGAGGAAATCGAGAGGACTGGTATGCAAGTGATGTATGGGACTATCCAAAGGTGCCTAAACCTTTCAGGAAGAAAGTATGTTCCCATGATATGTACGAGTGGTTCACTGGTTGTCTCCAGCATTGGAGCTTTGGGAGACATATTTACTCAGACAAAGTTGTTATTTGCCAGCCAGGAATGGACAATGTTGTCTACTTCATCACTATGGTGGACGCTCAGGTCAAAACACTGACTTTGCCTGACCCAAGATTTTATTGGTAGAATAACCATCAGAACAGTTTTTTTTTCCTGGCTCAAAAGAGTTTTTTTTCTGAAATACAAGGACTGTGAAGTTAGCGAGGTAAAGCTAGTTTTCCTAAGAAAGCTCCGTGTCAATGTCATCCATGGGCCACAGCACTTGTTTTAAAGAAGGACTTGCAGTTCATTACTCTTACCACTAGGTGGTGTGGGTTGGCACAAAAATGTTTGGTCTCTTGCAGCTAGCGTGTACATTTTCAGCAGTAAGGAGAGAGAGTCTCATTATCTGAAGAGAATGAGACTCTGCCTTCTAGAAATATAGTAGTAGTATGTGTTTTGCTGTTCTGTTTTGTGTTTGTTTTTTCTTTCCAGGAGTCACCAAGAGCGTCTGTCAAGCTACCCGAGAGTGGGTGGTGTAGATAGTCAGGAATTGGGTTGTGTAATATGGGATCTGCTTGTGTCAACTGTTAAGAATAGTACATTGTTCAATGTTTTTTTTGTGTGTTTCCTTTCCATTTCCCCTTCTAATCTTAAAGTTCAGGTACTTAATTTTTCTAGGACTGAAAGTGTTTGTTTTTTTCCTTTCTTTCCCAGACGATGAGGACATTGTCTAAAGGGGAGGGGGAGTATGTAGCACCGGCTCCTGACGAGCATGCGCTATATGTTTTTGAAAATTAATATTCCTGAAACCACAGTTGGGTTTTAGTACCAGTCTGGCTGGATTGCAGTTCTCCTTGACAGCAGGTGTCGCTGTCACTGCCAGTAAGTGGTAGAATGCAGTCTAGTTGGGTGTATTGAGTGCCATGTTTTCTCCAAACCAGCCCAGTGGGAGTGTTCTCCTGCTGTGCATTCTGGGAGGTGGTATTTAAGGTACTGCCATCACGTGCTTCGGGGTTTCGGTCCAGAAGATATTTTCTGTTTGTTTGGTCCTGGTCCTCCTGACCAGCCCCCATGGACCTCCTGGCCTGGGGTGCGGATCCATGCAATTCCAAGTCTCTGGGCTGGATAGCCTGAGGCAAGGTAACTGCAGATAGGATAGGTCTGAATGGATGTCGAGGCCTGAGCAGTCAAAGATGGTCTGATGCCGTCTCATCTAAGGAGAGGCTCAGCAACTGGAGAAGCATCCAGGGGAGGACACTTGAGGATGCACAAGGCTGGTTTCTCTAAAGGAGCCTGGAGGCTCGGTTGAAGGACACTTCATGGGCTCACATTCATACGGTCTTGTCGGACTGGCTGAGAGATACTGGTACCGTATGATAGTTCTCTAAATTTGTCCATGACCCTCAGTTACATTCAAGTCTGTGGCAGAGACTTTTCTTAAGTAATTCACATCCAAGTCTGTGGCAGAGACTTTGCTTTACATAACACCCTACCGGCTGCTAGGCCTAGTGAGTGGAGGTCTATCTGGAGGTTGTGAGAATCCAGCTGTGAAACTGTTATTCTCTAGATTTCTAGACTCTCTATTTTTCTGCAGTCCAAAAGTACCTGAACTTTTTCCTAAAACCTCTACCCTTCATTAAGAGACTGTTTCATCTTCTAAATAAATAACCCAAAAACGGATTCAGTGTCAGTTTCTGCATTTCTTTGGGCCATCTACCACGGGAAACCCTAGGCAGAGACAAGGTCAAGAAGGTAACGGTAAGCCCAAAAAAAACCAGCAACTCCTTTGGGGGCGAGTGCTACAAGTATAAGCTAAAAATGTCAGAAATAAAGAATGAAGGTTGTTTAGAGTTTACATGGCATATTTTAGACAATGCTCAATGCCATTTTGACCTTCTGTGAACATAGTATTTGCAATACATCTAAGTCTGCTGCCTCTGTTTTTATGATGACAATTTGCATATACTCCAGAATGTTCAGTGAGTGATCAGATGAATTGCAATTAATTGCAAAGTCCCTCTTTGCCATGAAAATGAACTTAATCCCATAAAAAAAACATTTTGACTGCATTTGTAAAGAATGCTTAAAGGTGCCAAAGAAAGTCCAGCAAGCACCAGGACCATCTCCTAAAGTTGATTCAGCTGTGGGATCGTGGCAACACCAGTGCAGTGCAATGCTTGCTCAGGAATGGCAGCAGGCAGGTGTGAGTACATCTGCACGCACAGTGAGGCAAAGACTTTTGGAGGATCGCCTGGTGTAAAGAAAGGCAGGAAAGAAGCCACTTCTCTCCAGGAAAAACATTGGGAACAGACTGATATTCTGCAAAAGATACAGGGATTGTACTGCTGAGGACTGGGGTAAAGTAATTTTCTCTGATGAATCCTCATTCCAATTGTTTGGGGCATCCAGGAAAAACTTTGGAGAAGAAAAGGTGAGCACTACCATCAGTCCTTTGTCATGCCAACACTAAAGCATCCTGAGACCATTCATGTGTGGGGTTGCTTCTTAGCCAAGGGAGTGGGCTCACTCACAATTTTACCTAAGAACACAGCCATGAATAAAGAATGGTTCAAAAACATCCTTCGGGAACAACTTCTCCCAACCACCCAAGAACAGTTTGGTGAAGAACAATGCCTTTTCCAGTATGATGGAGCACCTTGTCATAAGGCAAAAGCGATAACGAAGTGGCTTGGGGAGCAAAACATCTAAATTTTGTGTCCATGGCCAGGAAACTCCACAGACCTTAATCCCATTGAGAACTTGTGGTCACACCTCAAGAGGCGGATGAACAAAATGTAAAACCCAACAAATTCTGGCAAACTCCAAGCACTGATTATGCAAGAATGGGCTGCCATCAGTCAGGATATGGCCCAGCAGTTGATTGACAGCATGCCAGGGCAAACTGCAGAGGTCTTGAAAAATAAGGGTCAACACTGCATATATTGACTCTTTGCATAAACTTAATGTAATTGTCAATAAAAGCCTTTGACACTTATAAGTTGCTTGTAATTATACTTCAGTATACCATAGTAACATCTGGCAAAAAGATCTAAAAACACTGTAGCGGCAGACTTTGTGAAAATGTATATTTGTTTCATTCTCAAAACTTTTGGCCACGGCTGTACACTTACTGTGGAGAAGAGAAATTCCACAATATTGCATTTGTTTGTACCTCCAGCTGGTCTGTAGTATTTAGTGTCTTTTCAGTAAAATTTAATAAGTATAACCCCTTCCCGCCGAGCGTACGCAGATCTGCGTACTCGGCTTCCGGGGGGTATACCGGGATGATGCCCGCACCTGCAGGCATCATCCCGGTACCGTTTTTTACAGCGGGCGATTGGCTTTCCAGCCATAACAACCGATGCGGCTAAAAGCCGCTCGGCTGTTATGCCGGAGGAGCGGGAGGGGACGTCCCCCCCTCCCGCCGCCTCTCGCCGCTGTTACCGGTGCTCCCGCTCGATCGGGAGCACCGATTCCCTGTCCGACGCCTCCGGCTGCTGCGGAGGAACTGGAACGAAGCCGTAATCGGCTTCGTTCCAGTCTCCTCATCGTAAACACGGAAGCGACGTCATGACGTCACTTCCCGTTTACTCGGCTGCCAATGGCGCCGGTTTTAAAAAAATATCCGGTATTCAGAATCGCCGTTTTCGGCGATCTGAATACATTGAAGTGTAAAGGAGGGGTGGGGGGTCTTTTAGACCCCCGATCCCTCCATAAAGAGTACCTGTCACCACCTATTACTGTCACAAGGGATGTTTACATTCCTTGTGACAGCAATAAAAGTGATCAAATTTTTTTTTTTTTTTTTTAACAATTTAGTCGTTTTAAAATAAATAAAATAAATAAAAAAATAAAAAAAAATTTTTCAAAGCGCCCGCCGTCCCCGCGAGCTCGCGAAGCAAAGAAAACGCATACGGAAGTCGCGCCCGCGTATGTAAACGGTGTTCAAATCACACATGTGAGGTATCGCCGCGATCGTCAGAGCGAGAGCAATAATTCTAGCTGTAGACCTCCTCTGTAACGCTAACCTGGTAACCGTAAAATTTTTTTAAAGCGTCGCCTATTGAGATTTTTAGGTACCGTACTTTGTCGTCAATCTACAAGTGCGCGCAATTATAAAGTGTGACATGTTTGGTATCTATTTACTCGGCGTAACATTATCTTTCACATTACGCAAAAAAATTGGGCTAATTTTACTGTTTTGTTTTTTTTTTATTCATGAAAGTGTCCCTTTTCCCAAAAAGTTGTGTTTAAAACACCACTGCGCAAATACCGTGTGACATAAAATATTGCAACAATCGCCGTTTTATTCTCTAGAGCCTCTGCTAAAAAAATATATATAATGTTTGGGGGTTCCAAGTAATTTTCTAGCAAAAAATATGGATTTTAACTTGTAAACACCAAATTCCAAAAATAGGCTTAGTCATGAAAGGGTTAATTTTGAAAGGTGGGGTAGATTTTGGGATTTGATACTTAACATTAACTCTGATGAGGTTGAATAGGGGCTATAGTAATATCAGTTTGAAATAGAAAGTACAACCACTCAGTCATGCCAAGGGGATTTTGGAAATGATTCTCACTTAATGACAGCACCCTCATTACTGATTGTGTAAAGTAATTTATCAGGCATTTCTGAAAATAAACCTTTCATTTATGCTAATAGGACTTGGCAGGGAGGAAGAAATTGGCAGGACTTAACGTTCCAAGTACTTAAAAAAAACACTGTGAAGTTCTAAGCATTTTTTTATGTTTATCAGGCATGTCATTTTAAAAGTGCCAACTAATAATACATTTGCAGGACTGGGCGGAAGGAAATATTTCCTTTTTAAAGTATACAATACCAAACTTGGTTACAATACAGCAGGAGTGTGCCTTGTGAGCATTTTTACTAGGTAATCCTTTCAAAAACGGTCCAACAATTTTGTACATTTTTTCAGCTGCTTCTCTTAACAGTATACGTTTGACCATGCATGTGTACAGCTCAAACTGCACTACAGATAATTTCTCACAGACATTTTAACCACTACAATACAGGGCACTTTCACCCCCTTCCTTCCCAGCCCAATTTTCAGCTTTCAGCGCTCTAGCGCTTTCAGTGACAATTGCGCGGTCATGCTACACTGTACCCAAATGAAATTGTTATCATTTTGTTCGCACAAATAGAGCTTTATTTTGGTGTTATTTATTCACGACTCCGTTTTTTTTTTTTGCGATATAAGCGCAAAAAAAGCGGAAATTTGGAAAAAAAACAATATTTTCTTTTTTCTATTTGAAAAGAAATCCAATAAAATCAAATTTTGTCATAAATTTAAGCCAAAATGTATTCTGCTACATGTTTTTGGTAAAAAAAATTCCGTTAAGTGTATAATAATTGGTTTGTGTGATCACGGACATATGTACGCAAATGATCATGTACATATGTGTGCAGGTGATCACGTACATATGTGTGCAGATAATCATTGGGACATGTGATTTTAGTGGGACATATGTGGGGGGCATGTTTTTATTATTAGGGACATGTGTTTTTATTATTTGGGGACATGTATGTTTTGGGGACATGTGTGTTTTGGGGACATATGTGGGGACTGTGTTTGTACTGTGTGGTGTGTTGTGTGTTTACACTACACTGATGATCAGTGAGTAAAAAGCTGTAAAAAGCACCCCATACTCACTGATCATCAGCCGGCTGCAGCGTTCTGCTCTCCTCTCCTCAGCGGTGACTTCCGTGTGAGGAGAGGAGAGCCGATTGCCTAGCAACCGGCTGTTTGTTTACATCACATGACGGCCGTGATTGGACACGGCCGTCATGTGATCAGGAGGGCCAATCACAGAGCCCTCCTGCCGATCTGAGATGTGCGTGTCCGGGTGACACGAGCACATCGGGATCGCGCCGCTGCGCGGGCACGCGCGCGCGCGATCCCGCTACTCCTGAATGACGTTCCCGAACGTCCTATCAGGAGTAGACGGCTCCCACCCGGCCGTATATATGCATTGGCCGGGTGGGAAGTGGTTAAATAGTTACATCTACTATTCGAATGTTTCGTAGTCTTTAGTTGAAATCATTAATTCAGTATTAAATCATTAAAATAATTTACCTACTGTAGTTACCTAGCTAGTAAGGTTGAATAAATTATGCATTTATGAAGTATTCTTTCAAACTCCTTAGCAAAAACCAGATACTCTATGCCCACATGTTCCTCTCTCTAAATTACAATTTACCTTCTCATATAATGTTAAAAGGTTGGTCTGGCAACTACTGATTACTACTAATGAAACTATTCACATCAGCAAATTTTCGGATATGATATTTTATCATTCCTTCTATTAGTTTGCATACTATTTATGGTCTGGTCAGTAGTTTTCAGGTATATACTGTATATCGGCTCTTTTTTGGAATATTGGTACCATGTTTTTTTTGCCAATCAGCTGATACCCTTATAGTTAGTAAGCTGTCCTTAAAAGTTAGAAATAATGGTGTGGCTATAACACGGCTAAGTTCCTTATGAACTCTCGTGTGAAAGTTCTCTGGTGATTTGTTCACATTAAGCTTTTCTAGTCTTTTTTTAATACTGTTTTTTTTGTCAGGCACAAGGGTACATTTAATATAATGTTATTAACATTATTGTCTATTATATCCCTCCTTTTCCTTCATATAAACTGAGGAGAAGAATGTACCGATTGCCTTCTCCCTGTCACTTGTGACCAGCTTCCCTTGATCATCTTTTATGTGACCTAGCCTTTCTACTATTAATATATTTGAAAACATTTTGGGGATTTTTTTAACTCCCCTCATGTGTCTCTCGTAATCTATTTTAGCTGCCCTGACCGCACTCTTGAATTTCATATTAAACTCTTTGTAGTTTTGGCATGCCATTAATGACCCTGTATTTTTTAAAAGACGCTTTCTTCTCATTAATAATCCTTTTTACTTTAGTGTTTAGCCATCTAGGTTTAACTTTTGTTAATTTATACTTGTTGCCCATTAGAATGCATTGACGATTTTTTTTTATTTAACATTTCATTAAAGCCCTCCCACTTCTGTTCTGTGCTCTTAGTTGCAAAAATGTGATCCTCTTTAGTATCATTTAGTTTGGAGCACAGCTTAGTAAAGTTGGTACTTTTAAAATTGAACGTTCCTATAGTTTATTGTATTCATACTTACTCTGTGTTAATCTGGCTGTTATCTAATTTATCCCTCACTTCCACATCTGCAATTCCAAAAAATGCTAATGCACAATCGATATAAGTTAGCCTCTATCCCCCTAGATAAATGTGAAGACATGCTTGTGTAGCATAGATACAGTAGATCATAAAGATAGAATAAAGTTGGCCCTTGGAGTAGGCTCAGTGTTAGCTCACCAGCCTGATAAGCACATTGGGGATGGGGAATGATTATGAGGAATTTTAAAAGATGACTGATTAAAAGTCCATATAGTCCATATGATAACACCTTGAAGGCATCCCAGTGGAAGATAAGAAGTGACTCTTGGAACAGCTGAGGATAAAACACACAAGCGCAACTCTAAGTGCAGTACAACCATTATTTAATGCACAAAATGGATATTCACAAGACTAGGGTAAAAGCAGGCATTTTTGGCACACATTACCAAGCATCCAAGAAAATGGTGCAACCGTGGAGCTGCTTGCTGGTGACGCTTCCTGGAACTGGAACACAGGGAGCCAAGGGATGACTTCACTTTCAGATTGTAAAGAACCAATAGGTGATACGTTTGCGGAGCATGCGCTCCTTCTTCAGGCCTAATGGGGGCCATGTTGGATGAGGGCTTATAAGCACCGATGGGTCCTAGAGTCCCACGGCTATGGATATGTCACACACATATATATTTCTGGCTTAATGATGATGCAGAGAAAGATATATAAAGCTCAGCAGAAGAAACTATAAAGCTGCTTTACAAACTGGACATACAAAAGGATCAATGAGAGCATTTGGATTATTGTAATAAAAAGGGGGGCATGAAGAAACACTTATAAAAACTGCATGGCCCCCTTTAGGCCTGAAGAAGGAGTGCATGCTCCTCAAACACATCGCCTATTGGTCCTTCACAACCCGGAAGTGGCGTCATCCCTCCGCTACCTGTGTGTTCCAGTTCCAGGAAGCATTGGCGACCACCGGCACAACCTGCTCTGAGTCACCAGCAAGCAGCTCCACGGATGCACCCTCTTCTCGGATGCTCTGCAATTTGTGCCAAAAATGCCTGTTTTTACCCTACTCTTGTGAGTACCTATATCTGTTTTGTGCATTAAATTTATGGTTATACTGCACTTAGAGTGGCGCCTGTGTGTTTTATCCTCTACAGTAGTTCATAAAATGTTCATAGGAAGAGCTCCACCTGAGACAGGAACAAATCTCTGAAATTACAAAATAGTAACAAAAGGGAGTGCCAGATATGTGCAGCATCATTGAGTTTATTATTAAATAAACCCATTGATGCTGCACTTAGCTGCTGCCCCCTTGTGTTCCTTTTTTATATAACCAGACAGAATGCCTAACTAGCAATCTAATTAAGTAACTGGAAGCCTAACTAACTAACTCTATACAATTTGCAAAAAAAATGGGAAACACAGAAAAACAGGGAAAATTGTAGATGCAGGGAACAGATGGGAAGGGGGAGCCAGCACTGGGATCAGGTACAAGGGGAGCAGCAAAGAGGCAGCAAGGTTCAGGATGCAGGGCAGGAACAAGATCAGGACCTAGGCTCAGGATAAGTGGCAAGCAATATTTAGTAGTAAAGCAAAACACTGAAGTGAAGTGTAAAATTAGAGGAGTGACCTCACTGGTGGACACTGGAACTGCAATCTCCCACTCTGGTAATAGCAGTGCCACAAGCAGGTAATCCAGGTCCTGACATCCCCCATAACCATAACATTGCCCTTTTACCCTGTCATCTCTAACTGCAAAAGAAGATGGGTCTGCTACTCCCCCTTAAAGAGGAGTTCCCCTTAAAAAAAATTTAAAGTCATCCACTACAAATACTGCAGCTGCTAACTTTTAATAATCGGACACTTACCTGTCCCAGGGTCCAGCAATGCGGGGAACGAAGCCCCACTCGTTCCCCCTCCGCTCGGCGGCACCAGCATTCTTACTGTGGGCACCCGGCTGTGGCTTCACAGCTGGGCACCCACTGCGCATGTCAGTCACCCTTCCCTCCTGTCAGTCATCTGGGACACGTGACAGGTCCCAGATGACTGCACGCCGTGATTGGCTGTGCTGTCATCTGGCACCTGTCACGTGTCCCAGATGACTGACAGGAGGAAAGGGGCAGAGCGCTTCCTGCGCCAAGGGGAAGTGATGTCACCAGCCCAGGCACTGAAGGAGGCAGACTGCAAGGGACCCCCTAGCAACAGGCATTTAGAGGTGAGTTAAAAAAATTCCAAATGTTTTTTTTTTTTTCGTTTTTTTTTAAAGGAATTTTAATTAATCTTTTTTTTTCTGTGAAATACCACTTTAATGTTGGGGGAGCTATAGCATACACCCGCAAGCAATTGAATGCATAATAATCTCTATAGTTTAGAAGAAAATTGTGTATGTTATTCTGTTATTGGTTATTAAAAGCTGATGGCGTCTGACCTGTTCAAAAAGCAGTCCATTAAAAGTGCTTTAATACTGTGCACCTAGTCACTAAAATATTTTAGTGGCTTTTTTTTGGAGAAACAAACACACCCTTATGTTGATTTAATTATTAAAAGCTGTCTGGCATGTGTCCTGTACAAAAACAGCCTACTGAAAGTACTTAAATACTGTGCGCTTAGTCACTGCAGAATCTTTTTGATATTTCAGTAACATACTGAAAAACCACTCTATTTCTGATTTTATTTATTTTTTTAAACTGGCTGGTGTCTGTTATGTCCAAAAAAGTCCTAGTGAAAGTGTTTAAATGCAGTACGTGTGGTCACAACAATATTTTGGTGTCCTTTTTCAGTGAAATATAAACACTATAATGGGCATATTTGTTTAAAAACTGTCTGGCATCTATCCTGCTCAAAATGCATCTTATGCCGCGTACACACGAATTGTCCGGCGGAATTGGTCCGGCAAACAATCCGCCGGACTTTATAAAGAATGGACTTGGCCACACACGGACACTCCGAAAGTCCGGCGATTTCTAATGCGATGACGTACAGCTCGTACGGCGGGACTAGAAAAAGGAAGTTCAATAGCCAGTAGCCAATAGCTTCCTTCTCGTACTTGCTTCAGAGCATGCGTCATTCTTAGTCCGCCGGACTAGCACACTGACGAACGGATTGCCCGCTGAAAGCTAAGTCCGGCGGACAAATTTTGAGTCAAAACTACTTTCTAAGTCCGCCGGACTTTACGATGAAAAAGTCCACTGGAGCCCACACACGATTGAATTGTCCGACGTACTGTGGTCCGGCGGACAATTCGATCGTGTGTACGCGGCATTAGTATAAGTGTTTAAATACTGTGCAGGATTTCAGTACAATATTTTTGCCTTTTTCTGTGAAAAAAAATAGTCTAATCTAATCTCATTTTGATTTCCTTGTTATAAACCTGTCTGCTTTATTTAAGTGGGCATGGACAAAAAACTATTTCAACCTTCTTTCAGTGAAATATTACACTCTTGCAATTTCTTGAACAAATCCTGCATGTTGTCTCCCTCTTAAGCTGTGACCTGCCAAAGCTGCTTACATAGTGTCCATCAAGAATGCGCAATATTTCAGAATTGTTTTCTGTGTAATAAGACACTCATTTTCTGATTTATTAATTTTAAGCCTGTCTGCGTTTTCATTCTTTAATTGCAGTCTTGTAACAAAGTTTGCATGCAGTAGAGGGAATCTATACAATATTTTTGGTTGCCTTCATTGCCCCAACACCTCACTGCATCATTTGACCCCCCCCCTAAAAAAAAACAAAAAAAACTGCACCTTAAACACCACACATCCTTAGGTTATTAAAATGCAGCTTCTCAGTCACAAATGTACCCTGCTTCAATGAAGGCCTGCTGTGACATGTATGAATGAGAGGCAGTTTGTGTCAAGAACAAGTGGCAAACCAAAGCTAAATTGTGTGAGGTTGCAGCCTGTGCCCTTTCATTTCCCCTCTGCGGCCATGCCTACAGTGTGGTGGAGCCAGACACCAGTTTAAACAAATGTAACCACAGGGGAAAAGGGGGGGGGGGGGATTTGGAGCACATCACTGTTGCACACAAGTGTGTGATGATGTGTCACATACAAACAGTGGTTTTGCCTGTTTCTGCTAGTGGGATAGTGGCCAGCCTTTTCTCATTAGGTTGTTCCCCTAAATTATGCTTCAAGTGCAGTGGATCCAGATACCATCAGAGGATGAGGAAAAGAGGTCTGCCATGCTGCGGAGTGGGGAACTTTGTGCTTGCTCTTTGATGGTGACAAAGAATCCTGTATAATTGTCCCCTTGTATCCATTTCTGCCTCCCGTTTCCTCATGGCATTTAACATGCCGGTAAAGGCCAAGGATTGCTCAAAATAAATGGCTGCTATGCACCCTTGAGGAGGAGGAAAGTTAAATCGTGCATTAGCAGTTTTAAAATACATAGCTGCTAAACGCCCTTAAGCCCTTGTACACACGATCGGACATTCCGACAACAAAATCCGTCTGATTTTTTCTGACAGATTTTGTCCAAAACTGGTGTAGCATACACACGGAAGGACAAAGTTGTCGCAAAATCCGACTGTTCAGAACGTGATGACGTTCGTTCATTATGACGGGACTACATTGCGGCTAGTAGACAATAGCTTTGGTCTCATAATTTTATCTGAGCATGCGTGGCACTTTGTCCTATTGGAATTCTCTACAAACGATCAGACAAGGTCTGATCAGATCGTGTTGTCAGAAAATGTTATATCCAGCTCTCAAACTTTGTTGGTTGGACATTCCAACGGAAAAAGTCAGATGGAGCCCACACACGGTCCGATTATCCGACAACATGGTCCGATCGGACATTTTCCGTCGGAATTTCCTACCGTGTGTACAAGGGCTAAGAAGAAAATGGAGAAAAAAAGGGCAGGAACCTTCTATTAGATGTAATGGGAGGGGTTGCTGTGCAAAAAAATGTCAAAAAGTGGCTGCTGTTGGCAGCAGATTTATTAAAAAAAAAAAAGCCCGAGCTGCAGAGCTTTTTCTGTTTGCAGCCTGCTCAAGTGCTCATGTACTGCCCTAATATAAACCATTTTCTACCAAACACATATTTGAAGTGTATATTTTGAATGTCTTGCCAATATAGGGGAGGGGATACAGGGAATGGTTTTAAAGCTTCTGTTTTGACATTATTTTAAAGTTTTTAGACAATGCAGTGTAGTACTTTGAAAATAGAAGCTTAGAAACTATGCTATTAAACTTTTGTGTCACTGGCCAAGTTTAGGGCTTTAACGTACCTTAAAGGCTTACATTGGAAATAATCTGCTTCCACTTGGCCAGCTCAGTAAGCCTTATGTCCTTGGATTTCCCTACTCATCATTAGTTGTTATAAATCCCCTCCTGTGTGCCCACTGATGACTGCTGTTCTCTACCTGCCTCTCTCTACCTCACTCATCCCTGCTGCCCTCACTCCCTCTGTGTAATCCAGATCTGTCCCTCCCCCAGCTTCTCTGTTGCCTCTATCCCCATGCCTCTCCTCCGCCAGTCTGTGTGTTCCTAATCTGCATTACCCCTGCCTTTCTACTCCCCAATTCCCAAAATCTGTCCTCACCAGCCTCTCCACCCACCTTCTCTGTGTGCTCTTGATCCACTTCACTCTACCTCTCTACCCTGTGATTGCTTACATCTTTCCCCACCTGTACTGGCCTCTCTCCCCTCCTGCTTTACAGTGGGTTGCCAGTACACAATGGGGAAGTTGTTCAGGATGAAGACTGGAGGATTGGTAAACAGGTAAACATGTTTCTTATGTTTATCAACCCCTTAACTTTCTTGATTGAACATTTCCCTGTTCATTAGTAAGTGCAGGGCTGCAGGGGAGAATGAGATGAAAGACTATTGGGGTTATTTACGAAATACAAATCCATTTTGCACTGCAAGTGCACTTGGAAGTGCAGTCACTCAAAATCTATGGGGTAGATCTGAAATGAGTGGAAACTCTGATGATTTTATCATCCAATCCTGTGCAAGCTAAAATGTTGTTTTTTATTTTGCTTGCATGTCTCCCTCAAATCTACAGTGACTTTACTTCCAAGTGCACTTTCAGTGCAAAGTGGATTTTCCTTTAGTAAATGACCCCCTCTGTGTCCTCAATATCTTTTTCATTAAAAAAAATTTTTTTATAAAGATATTAGCAATAAAGGTATTACATGTACTGTAAGACGTCTATCACAAAGAGGAAATGGATGATGGAAAGTAAGCATCCCACCCAAAAGAGTAAAGTCTGATACAGGATCCCTATAAATGTATAAACACACCAATAACGTTGTGTAAAAAGGCCAATCATCAAAATATCCTTGATGTCAAAAGGCATAATCAGAGGAAACCATAGACGTGTGGTGGTAGCAAACAGCCCTGGGAGGCCAATGTCTCCTACATATCTCCCCGCCATTCCTCCCCATGAGCATGATGTGCTTCGACATATGACGTCTGGTGCAAAAGCACACGTCAAAGGTGTAGCGTTTATGATAGAAAAGGGAGTAGGAGAGTGAAGGAGTACGCTAAGGATAGCTGAAAATTCGACCAGGAGAAGCTTGACCCCAGGGTGGGAGAGAGGATGAAAAAAAAAACCCATCACCACCCACAACCCCCTCGGATGCATCAAAAAAGGGACAAGGGGGCTGCATGTGCCAGATGCATAAAGGCACTGATCCCCCCAGTCAAGAGAAAAAAAAGGGCAAAAAAAGAGGGGCGATTCCAAGGTAGATACTCAACCTGTACAAAAGCAATTATTCTAATACAGATAAAACTATAAATGTACAATTAGATGAAAATAAAGGAAAGACCACAAGAAAAACGAAAAAGAGAAGAAAAGGAGGAAGGGGAAGGGAATCCTAATTACGTTAAATGTTCAGACCTTCAAGAAAGAAAGCCTTCCAAAATAAGTTTGTAACTGATAACTTCATTGAGACCTGGTGGAACAGTGACATTAAGCCTGTAAATACAGCAAGTTTCTTTTTGGAACAATATTGTATTACAATCTCCTCCTCTGGGGTCTGGAGAAAGTCTCCAAAGCCCATAATTGGAATGGGGGGACATAATTGTGCGCATTGACAATATGTTTGCCTATCAGGGAGTCTATGTATCCTGACATGTCAGCCTGAGTGTGCTCTTGTATTTGACGCCAACACTGTTTGGGTCAAAGTTTCTAACCATTGGGTAATATCAAGGATCTAGATTAGTGGACAAATTAGCGCCAGTTACACATTTCATAGGAATAGCGATATGGGGCATCCAGGCTTGGTATCCCCACAGGGTTTGAAAACAGAAAGAAAGAAATCAGGCTATCCTTAACAGAGGGTGCTCTTCTGAAAGTAAACAAAAGTTTTGAGGGAACAATTTGAGATATTCTGGTATAAGATGTAAGAAGATGCCAGTATTTGTTAACACATCTTTTGACCATCTCATGTTGGCTGTTAAAAGTGGTGATTATTCTAAGAGGTTGCTTTCATTGGGTTTTTTAGGCTGTTTTTCTTGCCAAATAATAGTTGATTACAGGAATGGCCTGTAACTATGTAACTATGATTGAAGGAGTTGTTTTGTGTGGAAGCTGTTAGCCCTTAATATGTTGTTACCCGCAGATGGCTTTCTGAACAAATTGCTAGCCAGTATGCTATCTGTTGTGATTTCTGATTTCTGTTTTAATATCCAAAAAAGTCACCTTGTATCTATCAGAAGACATAGTGAAAGTCAGATTGTACTGATTTTTACTCATGGCATTGAGACCCGTAGTTCCTCTATGGACCCATCCTTTATCGGCAGGTTTGATTACCAATTTACCAATGAGGTATTCCTTGCCAAATTGTTAAGTGCTGCCAATTGAATAGAGTAGTAGGATAAATTAGAGCTGAATTGGACGGTACCTGAATGGATTCAATAGCTTGACAAACGCTTGAGAAAGGCTGCCATATTAGAAATATTGGAAATATACTGCTGGAAATTTTTGAGATTTATTTTTTAGTTCAATAGATTGCTTCAAGACCAGGGAGTCAAAGCTCTCTGCTAATAATTGGTCAAGTTCAATCTGGTCAATCAAATCAATAGTGGTGCCTTCCTCATAAAGTAAACAAAGGCCATATAAGGCCCTACGTTCTCTCAATGTTAGACACTCAGGATTGTGAATATCAGATGTCTTGGTGAAAGACAACTGTAAAATTAATTTACAGGCAAATAACTGAAAGTCTTTAATGATGTATACAGAGAGTATAGTACGTGATAACATTTAAAAAAAAAATGAATCAAAAGTAGGAATACCATAAAGATATCCAAACAACAAATAGTGCACACAAACTTAAGTGCCTGAGTGGGATCAAGAAATTAATACTTCTGATGGTGGAATAAAAAAATTAAGCAATTACTGTCAATACACATTCTATTTTTTGTTGAAGATAGCCATAGTATCATAGGCAGTATGGTAAATATGCTCCATCAGTTTAATTGTGCCCATTCTAGCCATAATGTGAGCCCAAAGGGTTTTTGGAGAGTGTTAGTTAAGGACTGTAACCCACTGAGCTGCACAGAAAAATGTATGCAGCAGTGTCTCACAGGGGAAAGGGACATCTAGGATGGGGCCAAAAGTAAGCACAAGTCATCAGGAACAGTGGAAGTTAAAGCAAGATTTGGAAGACCAAGAAAAATATCAGACAGAACAGCTCGCAGGATTGTGAGAAAAGCAATTCAAAACCCACGTTTGACTGCACGATCCCTCCAGAAAGATCTGGCAGACACTGAAGTTGTGGTACACTATTCCACTATAAAGAGATACTTGTACAAATAGGGTCTTCATGGAAGAGTCATCAGAAGAAAACCTCTTCTACGTCCTCACCACAAAAATCAGCGTTTGAACTTTGCAAATTAACATATAGACAAGCCTGAGGCATTTTGGAAACAAGTTTTCTGGACCGATGAGGTTAAAATATAACTTTTTGGCCGGAATGAGCAAAGGTACGCTTGGAGAAGAAAGGGCACAGAATTTAATGAAAAGAACCTCTGTCCAACTGTTAAGCATGGGGGTGGATCAATCATGCTTTGGGGTTGTATTGCAGCCAGTGGCACATGGAACATTTCACAAGTAGAAGGAAAAATGGATTGAATAAAATTTCAGCAAATTTTGGATAGTAACTTGATGCCATCTGGGAAAAAGCTGAAGTTAAAGAGAGGATGGCTTCTACAAATGGATAATGATCCTAAACACACCTCAAAATCCACGGGGGATTACATCAAGAGGCATAAACTGAAGGTTTTGCCATGGCCTTCACAATCTCCTGACCTCAACATTATTGAAAATCTATGGATAGACCTTAAAAGAGCAGTGCGTGACAGACAGCCCAGAAATCTCAAAGAACTGCAACACTTTTGTAAGGAAGAATGGGCAAAGATACCTCAAACAAGAATTGAAAGACTCTTGGCTGGCTACAAAAAGCATTTACAAGCTGTGATACTTGCCAAAGGGGGTAGTACAAGATATTAACTCTGCAGGGTGCCCAAACTTTTGCAGACGCCGTTTTTTTTGTTTTCTGTAATTTTGAAAGTGTAAATGATGGAGATAAAATCTAACTTTTTTGACATATTATAAGAATGTCTAATCTGTAATTTGATGCCATTTGGAGATTTTTCCCTCTTTCCTTGGCATCGTTAGGCACATTAATACACATTTTTACCTGGGGTGCCCAAACTTTCGATCCGCACTGTAGTTTTCATCCGAATTTCAGGTATTTTCGTTATTGTTAACAAAAGTGCAGAATCTGAAAAACTAAAGATCCAACATAAATTCTTTATTTTCGTTTTCGTTGTGACAACCGTTCGATACAGATAGGAGATTCGACATGACGCTGGCAGTAACAATCTGTGTCTATCAAACCTGTGGTCGAATGTGCCTAAACTTAACACTATTAGTCCAGGATTATTCTACATAGAGAGAGAAGATTTGACAGAGAGAGAAAAGATTCGGCAGAGAGAGAAAAGATTCAACAGAGAGAGAAAAGATCACTGCTGGAATTGGGTGGGGGAAGTAAAATAATGATGATGATGAATGTTATTGGCTGATTGTAACCAAAGAGGCAGAGCAGTAAAATAGCTAGAACTAAGTACACATGTAAAGCCAACTTACTTTCACTTACGATTGCTAGCAGAGAGAGACACACACACTGAATCATTTCAGAAGACAGTCAATCTTAGCTGGTCTGTTTGTTAGGGAACCTGAATTATTTAGCAATTAAGCATAAGCACAGCAGCAGAACAATAGTGAATCTACAGTTCAACTTTTGGGCTTAGAACTTTTTTATTGTGTTAGTGTTGGGAACCTGATAGTGATACTAGTGTTGCTAGTGTTGTGGGGGGGGGGGGGGATTTATTATTATATATTCTATATTATAGATTGAGATTCTATATAGATTCTATATACCCTGTCTGATCAGAGATCACTATCACCACCAGTCCATTTTCTGTTTGAACTATATACATTCAACGTGAACGACAAAGATTCGACAAAGCAGTGAAAAAACATACAAACGTTGAATCTTTGCTTATGGTGTCTGTCAAAAGTTCTAAGAAGATTCAACAGAGCAGCTAAACTATACAGAGTCATACAGTTAAGCTGCTCTGTCGAATCTTCTTTGAACATTCAACATAATCCTTCAATGACAGATTCGACCTTAATTAATTTGGATTTTCGGACTAATGCAATTTTTAACTAAAAACAAAATAAATAAAAACTAATTTCAGGAGTAACTAAATAAATTTATTTTTCGGACAAAAACTAAATTCCAAAACAAAATATTTCAGTGTGCACATGTCTATTCATTATTGTCCCATAGCTCTTTTGAATCTAGATTATAAGACTTTCACGAAAATCCTGGCAAACAGACTCTCGTTCCCTCAGTTGTGCATAAGGATCAGGTGGGTTTTATAAGATTTAGCCAAGTCGGTGATAAAGCCAGGAAGGCGGTTGATATAGTAGATACTCTAACTAAAATGAATTACGAAGCACTTATACTGAGCCTTGACACAGAGAAGGCTTTTGATTGACTCAGCTGACCTTTTCTATTTGCTATTTTAAGATATATTGGGGTCCAAGGCCCTTTCCTTTATGCTATTCAGTCTTTATATACTAACCCCAATACGCTGGTCAAACTCCCTCATGCTCCCTCACCTCATTTTCCTATACTCTTTGGTACTGGTCCTTATCGCTCTTTTTGAGCTCTGCATTGAACCTTTGGTGTCCCTGGTCTGCCACCATCCCGATATTTCTGGCGTACCCCTTTAATACTAGACAGTTTGTCATTTCCCTTCTCCATTCCCATTTATATTCTATTGACACTTACAAATCCTTTAATCCAGTGGTCATCAACCCTTTTCTCAGGGCCCACTAACAAGGCAGGTTTTATGTATTACCTTAGTGAGATGCAGACTAGAATACTGCAATCACTGAGCAGCAAATGATATCACCTGTGATGTATTTCAGTTATCTTTTAACCACTTGCCGACCAGCGCATGACGATGTACGTCGACAGAATGGCATGGGCAGGCAAATGGGCGTACATGTACGTCCCTTTAAATTTGCCGCCCTGCCATCGGGAGTGCGCCGCCGCCGGCGCACTCCCGCGCTGGTCGGGACCCACGTAATCCCCGCGATCGTCTCACTGAGCGGCCGAATGGAGAAGTGCCGTTGTAAACAACATTTCTCCATTCTGCCTAGCTACTAGTGACGCTGATATCTGCTCCATGTGACACTAAATGAAAGCCCAACCCCCCCACAGTTAGTAACACACCCCTAGGAACACTGCCAGTGTCATTTACACAGGAATCACTGCATTTATATAGCAGTGATTACTGTATAAATGACAATGGTCCCAAAAATGTGTCAAAAATGTCTGATGTGTCCGCCATAATGTCGCAGTCACAATAAAAATCGCTGATCGCCGCCATTACTAGTAAAAAAAAAATAATAATAAAAAATTATTAATAAAAATGCTATAAAACTATCCCTATTTTGTAAACGCTATAACTTTTGCGCAAACCAATCAATAATCGCTTATTGCAATTTTTTTTACCAAAAATATGTAGAAGAATACGTATCGGCCTAAACTGAGGGAAAAAAAAGTTTTTTATATATTTTTGGGGGATATTTATTATAATAAAAAGTAAAAAATAATGCGTTTTTTTCAAAATTGTCACTCTATTTTTGTTTATAGCGCAAAAAATAAAAACCGCAGGGGTGATCAAATACCACCAAAAGAAAGCTCTATTTGTGGGAAAAAAAGGACATCAATTTTGTTTGGGAGCCACGTCGCACGACCGCGCAATTGTCAGTTAAAGCGACGCAGTGCCGAATCGCAAAAAGTGGTCTGGTCTTTGACCAGCAAATTGGTCCGGTCTGAAAGTGGTTAAACCTGACCTTTTAGTGGGCCCTGAAGACAGGAGTTGATGACCACTGCTTTAATCTCTCTACCAAATCTTCATAAAACACTGTCGGAATTTGGTAAACCTATCAGACTATAAATTTAACACCACTAAAATGGAGGTTCTTCCTATTAATATGTCAGAATCATGTTTGGCCCAGCTCCAGGCCACCTTTAACTATAGTTGGAAAACGAATGCTCTTAAATACCTAGGGCTATTTATCTCTGTTTAAGCACAACTTTCCCCTGTTGTATAGGGACATTTTGAACCTGTTACATTTGTAAACTACCCCTCCTATTTCTTTGATGGGTTAATATAGCCACAGTGAAAATGATAATTCCTAAACTTTTATATTTATTTGAGACCCTTCCAGTTCAGGTCCCTGCTGCAGATCTTAAACTCCAAAGGGCACTACTTGACTTTATATAGAATAATAAGAGACATAGATTATTCAGGAAATTGATGTGTACTTTTAGACCTCAGGGAGGTATGGGGGTAGCTGACCTTACACTTTATAATTATGCAGCCCACCTTAGACACCTGGCCTCATGGACTATGTTTGGGTTATATAATCACTGGACAGAGTTTGAAGAATTGCGGTTGGCCCCCGTATACCCAAATTCATTTTTGTGGGGTTCTCACTGCACAGACATAGGCACTACATTGCTTGCACCAATACCATTTACTAGATCTGTTTGGTTATATGCCAGAGATATATATCACCTTACCTCTTATTCCCATCCACATGGTACATATGCTCCCCTCAACTATATTTTTGCCACTTCCAGCCTTCTTGCCAATTCGGTCTCTGCCTCTATATCCGTTTTCACCATGGTTGGATCACCAGATTACTTGTGAGTTTTCCCATTGTCTCCTACTCCTGGAGACTACATGATTCTCTGCTCATCGATAATGATATTCTATTACTCTCTCCCAACGGTTAGACGACTTTTCTATCTACTTTTCTATCTCTTTAGCTCCAAAATGATGTGCGCACCAGGTGTCCACCATTTGAAAGGACTGTAAAGATCTTGTCAGGGATTTTGGAAAGCCCTGGATGATTTAGCAACTCAGCAAGATTGGATTAGCAGTGAGATTTAAATCTCTGCCAAAGATTAAATGTGGTATTTTAAAACACTGGTTCTAAGCCCATTTACACTCTTAAAAAATTAAAATAATTTTAAAGACAGAGTATCTGCATGAAAGCCAGGAAGCTAACCATTTCAAAATAAGGTCAGTAATGGTAGCTCAAACATCGTCTCTTGGTATGCCAAAACCTTTTTTTTTTTTTTTAAGAGTGTAAGGCTGGGTTCACACTGCTGCGGGGGGAGATCCGGATGTGATTCGCACCGCAAATCACATCCGATCTCCGTAGCGATGCGAGTTCAGCCATACAGATAGTATGGCTGAATTCGCATCGCTCCCGCAGCAAACTCGCACGGGACCCTTTTTTTGGTCCGCAACAGAATCGGATCGCATGGGGGTTCACACCATGCGATCCGATTCCTGTGCGAGTCGGCAGATCGCACTGCGATATGCGGACGGATCTGGGGGTGTCATTAACATATCATTGACACTCCCAGCCGTCCGCATAGGGCAGTGTGAACTGCCGGCGGGAGTAATGCGATGCGGGAAAACGCCGCGGATTTGCGGCGTTCCCGCATCGCAGCGGTGTGAACCCGGCCTTAATGAGCTTAGAACCAGTGTCATGTTGTTTGGTTATCCAGGACTCCACCAAAGCAATTTTCCTCTCACCTCCTATTCTGCTGATAACAGTTTTATCAGAATTGCCCGTGCAAGGACCCATGAATTGAGACCATGAATAAAGGGACCTTTACTGGTTGGCCACCCTTTTGGAGCTCTGATACAGTGGAAAAATGGCAGATCGCTTACTATCATCCCAGAGGGAGCAAAAATTGCACAACTTGGAAGAGGTGCTGTGGAATAAACTCTTGGCCACCTTTCCAGAGACTAAGACCCCCCTTTCATGGCCAAAGTGTCTTGGATCCTCGACTTGCCGAAAGTAAGAGCAGCAGTGGCATTGGTTGCCTCAGTAGCACTTTAACATTGTTCTTTAGTATGCAAAACCCAGGCCTGGCTGCTGGAAGCAGTCTCAGGCAGGGCCTAAACCATATGATCTCAGATTACCTGTGGTCCAGGGCACATATGGACCACCTTCTAACCATGGACCCCTTGACATCCAGGCTGGATTACTGACTGAAGCTTGCCCAGTATGCAATTGAGCTGTTGTCTTGCACTGTAAACTGAGAGGGTATTCAGTACAGTGGTAGTTTTATGACAGAGAAACATATCCACCTGTGACACAGTGGATTGGTTCACTTAAAAAAAATTAAAATGAACCAGTCCTAAATCAGTAATGAATTCAAAACCTCTGCAGCTGATGCTAATAAATACATTTATTCTTGGAACATTTTTATACCTTACAGCATTACCATCTTAAGCCACTGCTGTTGGCCTGCCACACCATCTCCTGTCACCATTACCAGTGCCTGAATATTTACATATTCATGAATTTTCAAATAAACAAAAAAATCTTCACTTTCATCCAGTGTATAAATGCAATGTGTGATAAACCATTCTATGTACAATCCAAAAGGAATACGCAATACAACTATATATAGATATAAACAACGTGCATATAAGAAAAAGTTCACGTGAGTGTGCTCTTCCACCACAAACTTAAATCCTTTAAATGCATGCTAATTCTTATGCCCTGTACACACGGTGACGAAAGCTATTGGCTACTGGCCCGTTCATGGTCCCGACATACGTGTTGTACCTCACCTCGTTCAGAACGATCAGATTTTCCAACAACTTTGTGTGACCGTATGTATGCAACACAAGTTTCGGACAAAATCTGTCAGAAAAAATCGGACGGATTTTGTGGTTGGAATGTCCGACAGTGTGTACAGGACATTAGACAATCTTCATACCCTGTGTGACCACCACCAATAGCCAATAACCTTATCTTTTGATCTATAGATACTAGGTCTAAAAACGCTTGTCCCTTTAAGGGCAGTATCTGAGTTGTATTTTCCTTTTACTGGTCCATATTCACCTGATGATGCTCAGCCTTATCATTCTAGGAAGCTTTTATTAGTCTGCCCCTAGAGGTTCCAGCTCATCTCTCTCTGGGTGATCTATCAGTGTGTCTGCTGTTTCCCTTTGTGTTTTCCTGTCTGTCCTTTGTACACCTACTCTTGGACAAATAGAGTCAGTTTAGTCACATTCAACCTTTTTTGCTATTGTCTCTATAATGTTGAATTTTTTCTCTCTATGTCAAATCTTTTCTCTCTATGTAGAATAGTCTTGAACTAATAGAGCTAAGGTTAGGCACATTCAACCACAGGTTCGATGGACACAGATCGCTATTGTCAGTGTCATGTCCAATATCATATGTATATCGAACTGTTGTCGCAACGAAAATGAAAATAAAGCATTTGTTTATGTTGGATCTTTCGGTTTTTGGATTCTGCACGTTCGTTATCTTTTGTTAAGACGATAATGAAAATACCAGAAATTTCAGATGAAAAGGCATTCGGACTAAAACGATTGCACATGTCTACCTGCCACCATTACCATCTGCTGCCACTGCTGCCTGCCTGCCACCACCTTGTGCTACCTCTGCCCTGTTCTGGTTTCCCAGCACTGCAAACCTGACACACAACATTTTTCTGCAGATGAGCCTCAGCTGTAAAATGTTTTTTTATTTCTGCAGGGTCAATTATGTGTGGCACCTCAATGTTTTTTGGTCTTCTCTGGTGATTAGGCACTGTCAATGTGCCACACATAACGCTTCCACAGCTGGTCCCTCAGTAGTGCAATTTATAATGTTTGCTGCAGATTCTGTCTCCTATTTTGCAGCCTATTCCACTGCCCTAGCAATCAAGAATATTTGTGGCTATTGTCTCTAATTATGATTTCTTGAGTAAAGCCTCCGTTGTCTCTCCATGTTAAACTGAGGCCTAGAAAAAGTCAATACAAAGTCTTCTAGCTTTTTCCTGTAAAATAATTACACTTTAATGTTGATGTCTTTATTAAAAGCTGCTTAGCATTTCCCTGTGAAAATACATGCTGGGGGAGTGTGGCCAGCTGGAGACCAAGATGGATGCCGGTCTCTGAGGCGATCTACACCGGACCGGACATTAGGGACTATCCCCAGCTTCCAGCAGCGCCTGCACCCACACAGCGACTCCTCTTTTCCATGTCCACCTCTGCAACATGGTGGCACTCTTGTAGGGATTAAGAGATACCAATATTTTTACACTTCTTTATATATATATATATATATATATATATATCTATATATATATAGATATATATATATATATATATATAGATATAGATATTATTAATTTTATTTATTATTATTTTATTTCACTGTATTTAATCATCTATTGTTTTTTGGTTGCGCTGGCGAGATTGAGGTAAGTCTCTCTCTCTCTGACCTCTGTGTTTTAATCTTCACCAACATGGCCACGATCATCCCCTGGCCGCCCACGTCATCTATGAGCACTGGATGACATGTGGGCAATGACATCAGACCCGCCCCTTCCTGTCCCTGGAGCGCAGACATGGCACCATGCGTTCCAAGCACTGTTTGCTAACAGGAAGTAGTGCTCATATGATGGACGCGCTCATAGCGGTGTCTGCACAGCTATGGGAGGTCACTTCTATATTTATGGTAAGGATGCCTAATAAAAACCCTTAATGGCGGCTAGTACAAGGGAGCAGTTGCATTGAGCAGTCTACTGAGTGCTGTGGCTTTTGGAATTTGGCCCGTCCCTCCCTGTGACCTGGAACACAGACATGGTAGTATGAGTTCCAGGCACTGCAAATGAACAAGAAGCAGTTTTCGTTTTGCTGATGTGTCTTTAGCGGTTACCACATAGTAATGGGGGTAATACATTTATTTATTTATGTATACGGTAATGACGCCTATTAGTAATTTATAATGGCAGTATGAGTTTGAATGCCCCTGTGTCACTTGAGGATTTATACTGAGTAGCTTATTGAATGTTGTAGGTTTTTTTTCTGGCAGTTCACTGGGGAAAGTGGGAGATGTTCAGATTTTGGTGTACTCTTTCTGGCTGATTTACTAATTGATTACAGGTGCCGATGTGCTTACACATGCTTGTGTGTGGGTGTGCTTTTATCTATAAATGCTGGGATTGCTGAAAGGGTGCTCACTGCTGAGCTCTGAGGAAGAGGAATGTGTCCCTCGAAACGCGTCAACTGGCAGTGACTCTTGTGAGTTTTTTCGTGACGCTTTTGAGAAGTCTCGTTCATCTGTGACTGGATGCTGCTACTTGTTGACTACTCATATAGCAAGAATCTTTACTACTGTTTGTGAGTAGTTTTCTTCTCATCTTTCTAATAAATATTACCCAAGGATAATGCACATGGCTGGTGCGCCCTCTTTGTTTTTCTTCCATTTCTGACTTCTAGGGTTCCCCCACTCTTGAGGGCAGCAAAGCCTGTGTTTGTATATTGCTGGTCTGGTGGTTCACTTTTGCGCAGGAGTGTTTCGTTTCTGTGTGTGTTATGCCGCGTACACACGATCAAACAATCCGGTGGAAAAGTCCGGCAAACTCAAGTCCGCCAAACAATCCCCCCGTGTGTAGCCTCCAGCATACTTTTTTGACCCGACAGTACGGCGGACTTAGAATTTCGGTTTGCACAACAATCTGCCCGTCGTACTCGCATTTCGGCGGACAATCCGGCCGTGTGTATGCCAGTCCGCCATACTTTTGAAATGAGCGGACTTTTCCCACCCGGAGAAAAGTCCGCTCATTTCGAGCGGGTCTCCAGGTAGGCGGGGCCCGCAAAGGAGACGTCGCTGGCCCCGTCGCCTGGTATGGACTTAAAGGGGAACCCCAACGCCGGAAAAAATCGGCGTGGGGGTCCCCCCCAAGTCCACAACAGACCCTTGTCCGAGCACGCTACCCGGCCGGCCAGGAAAGGGGGGCGAGCGAGCGCGCGGCCCCCCCACCCCAAAGCACCTTGTCCCCATGTTGATGAGGACAAGGGCCTCTTACCGACAACCCTGGCCGTTGGTTGTCGGGGTCTGCGGGCGGGGGGCTTATCGGAATCCGGGAGCCCCCTTTAATAAGGGGGCCCCCGGATACCGGCCCCCCACCCTATGTGAATGAGTATGGGGTACAATGTACCCCTACCCATTCACCTGTAAAATAAAAGTACAAAAAAACTCAACACACGAGATAAAATACTTTATTGCACAGCTCCGGGGGTCTTCCGTCTTCGGGGGTCTTCTCGCCAGACTCCTCCGCTATCTTCTTGTAGCTCTTTTGCTAGCGGAGGAGTCTGGCTTTCTTCCTCGCCGCGCGGCCCCCCCTTCCCCAAGGCACCCCCCATGTTGAGGGCACGCGGCCTGGTACGACTCAGGAGGGGGGGGCGCTCGCTCGCCCCCCTTTCCTGGCCGGCCGGGTAGCGTGCTCGGACAAGGGTCTGTTGTGGACTTGGGGGGGACCCCCACGCCGATTTTTTTCGGCGTTGGGGGTTCCCCTTTAAGTCAATACCAGGCGGCGGGGCCAGCGATGTCTCCTTCGTGGGCCCCGTCTACCTGGAGACGCGCTCGAAATGAGCGGACTTTCCTCCGCGTGTGTGGGCGAGTCTGTTCATTTCGAAAGTACGGCGGACTTAGTACGGCGGCCTTAGTACGCCGTATTAGTCCGCTGAAAAAGTGCCGTGTGTGGGCAAGTAGCCCGTTCGAAAATTCCGACGGACAGTTTGGCGGACGTCCACCAGACTAAGTACGTCAGGCAGACGGCTACGTGTGTACGTGGCTTTACTTGCCTGTCCAGTGGTACAGCGGCTGAAAACAGGGACGTGACATCACCGGATTTGATGTTGCCGCAAGTGTCCCAATTACAACCAAGTTGCTCCTTAAGAATAAGCCATTTACTGGTTGTTAAAGGCTTTGTGAACTCTCATGTTTTTTCACCTAAATGCATCCTATGCATTTAAGTGAAAAAACACCTGGCAGTCACCGGTCCCCCAGCCCCCCTGTTTTACTTACCTGAGCCCTGGAATTTCACTTGACGGAGACACGCTCTTCCTTTGCCCGGGGTTCTTGGCTCTTGATTGGAGAGATTGATAGCAGTGCAGCCATTGGCTCCCACTGCTGTCAATCAAATCAAATGGCGCAGTGGTATCTATGGACACAAATGCTGGACTTGGGAGCATGCCCGCAAGATTAATCCCCAGTAGAGCGCTCCTCCTGGGGGGTTATTTGATAAGAGGAGGGGCTGTGAGAGCCCCTGAGGGACCACAGAAGTCGGTGTTTGGGGCCACTCTGTGCCAAATGAACTGCACAGTGGAAGTAAGTATGACATGTTTGTTATTTTATTTTAAAAAAGCGAACCTTTACAATCACTTTAAGGACTCCAGCAAGTGCTGGCTCCTTAACAACCAGTTGAAAGTTCATACATTCTTTAAATTTTGCATGCCTGGACCAACACTTATTTAACGCATTTATTTATTTATTTATTTATTTCCTTTAACCACTTCAATACAGGGCACTTAAACACCTTCCTGCCCAGACCAATTTTGAGCCTTCAGCGCTGTCGCACTTTGAATGACAATTGCGCGGTCATGCTACACTGTACCCAAATGAAATTTTTATCATTTTTTTCCCACAAATAGAGCTTTCTTTTGGTGGTATTTGATCACCTCTACGGTTTTTATTTTTTGCGCTACAAATAAAAAAATACCGAAAATTTTGAAAAAAAAAATGTTTTTTTTTGTTTCAGTTTCAAAACTTTGTAAATAAGTACGTTTTCTCCTTCACTGATGGGCACTGATGGGGCTACACTGATGGGCACTGATAAGGTGGCACTGATGGGCACCAATGTGGCACCAATGAAGTGGCACTGATAGGCGGCACTGATGAGCGACACGGATGAGCGACACGGATGGGCGACACGGATGGGCGACACGGACGGACACTGATAGGTGGCACAAATTGGCACTGATAGCTGGCACGGATGGGCGGCACGGATGGGCATGGATAGGCGGCACAGGTGGGCATGGATAGGCGGCACAGGTGGGCATAGATAGGCGGCACAGGTGGGCATAGATAGGCGGCACAGGTGGGCATGGATAGGCGGCACAGGTGGGCACTCATAGGCGGCACAGGTGGGCACTCATAGGCGGCACAGGTGGGCACTCAGGCGGCACAGGTGGGCACTCATAGGCGGCACAGGTGGGCACTCATAGGCGGCATCGGTGTTATAGTAATGGATGCCAATCAGTGCCAAACAATAATGCATGCCAATCAGTGATGCCCATTGTGGCCACTGATTGGCATCCATTATGGGCACTGATTGGCACCCATTGTGCTGACTGGCACCCTGGTGGTCTAGGGAGGATTATGGATTTTTATTACCTTTTCCCTGGTGGTCTAGTGGTGTCCCTGGTGGTCCAGTGTGGGCATCCTCGGGGGGGCTGTGCTGATAATCGATCAGCACAGACCCCCCCCTGTCAGAGGAGCAGCCGATCGGCTCTCCTCTACTCGCGTCTGACAGACGCGAGTGAGGGAAAGCCGATCACCGGCTCTTCCCATTTACACTGTGATCAGCCGTGATTGGACACGGCTGATCACATGGTAAAGAGTCTCCGTCGGAGACTCTTTACCGAGATCGTAGTTGCCGGGTGTCAGACTGACACCCCGCAACAACGATCGCCGCGATGCGCGCCCCCGGGGGCGCGCAGCGGCTCATTATCCTAATCACGTCATATGACGTGAGGTTAGGATAATGAAACCACTTTGCCGCCGTCAATTTGTAATAGGGCGGGCGGCAAGTGGTTAATGAATTTACTTTATTGCTGTTTTATGTGGTATTTATTGAGTATTTTTGCTTTTTTAAGGTAAATACCGCATAAAGGGATGTGAATTGACATTTTTAGTATTCCGTGTAATATTTTTGGAAAATGTGTCATGTGACACAAATACTGCATGCCATATGCTTTAGAAAATTGAGCCCAATATGGGCAACAGTTTACATGGTGACACTATTTGGATGTGGTTAATAATGACAATACTTTCTAGATCCACAAACTGTACACTGGTCATCTGGGTACTCCCATCAGACAAAAGGTTAATTTGTCTGGTTCATTTTGTAGGCTTTTGTTTCTTCGGTTAACATAGTAACATGCACTAGAACAATACGCCTCTGTAGTCCTGAATAGATGTATGCTCATAGGATATGTGTGTGCATGTTTATGTGACAGTTGGGAAGAAAGAAAGTCTTTTGGCAGACAGTGCGCTTACAAAAGTCTGGCCATCCATGTAATATCTATGGTCCCCTGAAGATGCATTTCTTGAATAATGAGTGTCAAAAAGAGTATAGAGGAGTTTATAGTCATCATGTAGCTTCTGCTACAGGCATCTGTCTTTAAGCCATGTCATTTTTAAGTCTGGGTCTTGGTGGCCTTCCTAGATTTGGCTCTGGTCATTCATTAAATCTTAGATTTAAAAAAAAAGCAAAGTAAACGTTTCCAACAACACAGCTGAGAGATATTAATCTTCTAACATTTAGAGCTACTGAGCAAAACACAACAGTTTGAATGTGTGCCTCATAATGTGATATTTAACAGGCTAGCTGTTTATATACTCTGAGTTAGTTCACTGTTTGTGTTGTGGTTTTTGCATGAATGATCATAACACACATTGTCTTTCCAACTGTGTAAGGAAAAGAAATTAGTTGTGCTAAGACCCAACTGTTTTGCTTGATCCTTCTGCAGTAAAGGCTGTTTCACACCTAAATTGCGCAGGAACGCAGTCCACATTTCTTTGTAAATTCTGTGCATTCCTGTGCAGTGAGATTTTGCAGCCCATTCATTTGAATTGTCTGGAACACACAAAAAGTAGTACATGCACTACTTTTGAAAAATGCACAGCATCAAATCGAACTGCATTTGTGATCCATGTTTGGGGGTGCTGTTAACAATGTTTTAGCACCTGCAGAAGATTGCAAAGACAGTGTGTTTTCAACGTGGTGCGGGAAATGTGCATGTTACATGACCTAAAATGTTCTTACCTTCCTCTATGCAAGTTCCTGTAGAATGTACATTGAGCTGCACACAGTACATTTCTCCCATGGAAGTACCCAGCTACCTGTGTTCTTTTTTGGCAAAAGTGTACAAATTGAAAAAGAATGGGGATTAGAGATCACCAATAAACCTTATAAAGGAACATTTTGAGCTTAAAAAAATCTACGTTATTGAATATGGTTAAAATGAATTAGTACAGAAAGCTATCATTGATGCAAACATTAAAAATGACAACGTTGTCAAAAAAATAAAAAATGACAAGATTGAGATGTTTTATGAAACTGGGATAAGCTTCGATAATGACTATCACAGCTTTTCTCACATGTGTAGTGGTTCATCAAGCTGAGATGAAGAGCGGAGACGTTTTTTACTTCTCTTTATGACACACTGAGAAGATGTCATTGATTTTTACACATACGGACAGTTTATGAAGGTGAGATCTGTTTCTCCAGTCCAGAGGATGAGTTAAAGGGATTGTAAGGGCCGGTTCACACAGCGAGGCGAGGCGAGGCGACACGGCTCGCCTCGCCTCGCTCCCGCAAGTCGCCCCCGTTCTGTACAATGGAACCGTTCTGAGAGGAGCGACTCGAGTCGCTCCGACTCAGAAAAAAGGTTCCTGTACTACTTCGGGGCGACTTCGGGAGCGACTTGCATTGACTTCTATACAGAAGTCCTCTGCAAGTCGCCGCTGAGCTCCCCGCAGGTCGCGGCGAGGTAAGTCGGAGACGCCTCGCCGCGCCTCGCTGTGTGAACCGGCCCTTAAGGTTTTTGTTTTTTTTTCTAAAATAACAAACATGGCATACTTATCTTCTCTGTGCAAGGGTGCAAGCAGCCCTGATCCTCCTCTTCTGAGGTCCACCGGTGGCACTCTTGGCTCCTCCTCTTCATCCAATGCCCCAACCGAGAGCTGCTTTTCATGAGGGCACCCATGTGGGTGTGCTCCTGAGTCCTGCTACTGCGTCCATTGACACAGACAGCAGGACTTGGCCCCTCCCCTTCTCTCGTGTCACTGGATTTGATTGACAGCAGCGGGAGGCAATATCTCCTGCTGCTATCAATCTATTCAATGAGGACCCGAGACAGCGACTGGAGCTGCTGGGCTCATGCTCATTGCTGGAACGATCAGGGTCGGGTAAGAAAAAGGGGGCTCTGGGGGCAGCTGCAGCACAGAAGGTTTTTCATCTTAATGCATAGAATGTATTAGGGGGAAAAAGCATGAGACTTTACAACTTCTTTAAGCAGGGAGAAAGGAGATAATCTTCTGCGATGTGAGGATAAGAACTTGATGTTAAAGACGTCCTTCTTTAGGCCACATTCACACTACACCTAGCAGAATTGTGTATTCCCACCCTTGTTTTTTACTTGTTTTTCTTGAGCCTCTGTATGTCACACATAAGGCAGCCTATGCACTTGCATACGCTGCCCAATGTGCAATGAACAAGCTAAAGAAGCTCCCACAATTCTTGTCGAGCTTTGCGCCTTTTCAACATGCAGTTTTTGTTGCATATTTGGTGCATTTTTTATGTGTAATTTGGCGTGTTTTGTTAATTGGCAATCTGCGAGCCATGTTTGGGGTGCCATTAACAATTATAGGTACACACATTTTTCACAGTTTCTCAAACTTGTTTCTGCACAATCCCAGTATGCACAGGGATGAATGGGATCTTAGCGCCCCTTTACACCAGAACACCACACACATTTGAGAGTGTGTGTTTCGCTGTGTAGGGCATGAGACCTTGTTCCCAACAGATCCTTCTACAGACCCAAGGTTTATAGTGTGGGATTTCTTCCTAAATAGTGCTTAAAAAGGGATGCAGGTAAAGTTTTTTGCAACACTCTGATGGACATATATCAAGCAAATTAGTGACACAATTAACTGCAAATCAGGTTGCCTCTCCGATCAGCACAGTCCCTGTGATATGTTTAAAGTAATTGTAAAGACTTACTTTTTATTTAAAAAAAAAAATGTCATACTTACCAGCTCTGTGCAATAGTTTTGCACAGAACATCCCCGATCCACTCCCAAGCTGGCTTTGCATGTCCATAGCCCCACCTATGCTCCCTCATCACTGGCTGTGATTAACATCGACAGGGCCAATGGCTGTTTTTGTAGAGATGGAGGGTACAGGTTATCAGGGGCCTGCCCTGAATATACAGAACATTGTGGCTCCTCCCAGTCCTGTCCTGTGTTCTATCTTCTCATTTATTGATAGCTTTTTTTTAAATAAATAACACATGGCTTAAAAAATAGAAATGTATGCAAATCGATCTGCCCTGTTACACATCCAGTTCCTGGATAGCAAAAAAATAAAATGTTCCTACAGAGAATTTCCTGTAAGAAAATTAACATTTGCTTCAGATGGTATCACGCTTTCATCCAGGGACATGCGGTGAGGTCAGTGGCTGATGAGGCACTGGCTAGTAAAAGAGCCAGATACACACAGGTTACATATTCACAAGTTACGTATTCTCATAATGTAGGTGATTGCAGTTCTACTAGTTCTGCTCTTTTAACAAAAATATTTTACAAATGCTGTCCCTTTAAGATGTTTTTCAGTCACCCTTTTTGTTGATGCTGGAAACGATATTTTTTTATTCATGAAACAGTTTTTTTTTCTAAAAAAATTGTGTTTGAAAAATTGCTGCGCAAATACCATATGAAATAAAAAGTTGCAATGACCACTGTTTTATTCCCTAGGGTGTCTGCTAAAAAATATTTATAATGTTTGGGGGTTCTGAGTCATTTTCTTGCAAAAAAAATATGTTTTTTACATGTAGGAGAGAAGTGGCAGAATTGGTCTGGGTGGCAAGGGGTTAATTACCATTAGTAAGTAATATACAAATAATTATTATATATTGTTTTTAAGGTAATTTACTATATTTTCAAAAACTGTACTCAAGCAAGTGGCTTAACGGACAAATTACCGAAGTTTGAAGTTATAACTTCAAACCAGTAATTTCACAGTAAATAGATAAATAATAAATGATCAAGTTATAACATATAGCATAATATATTATTTAGCTTGATTAAAAAAGTACCTTTACAGCAGCAGCAGATTCTCACTCTTAACTGTGTGAGAAAAGCATGGGATTATGGGTAAACCTTATACCCATAAACGTATTATTTTCCCTTATAGTTAAGAGGGCTGGGCATATGCCCCCTTCTATCACACTGCAGTGAGAAGAGCCTCCACTGCAGCATATTATTGGACAGCTTGGACCAATGGTGCTTTACCATTTGCCCAAGGCTCCAAGCTGTCCATTGAGCTCAGTGCCTCTCACAAGAAGTCAGAGGCACTGTGAGCTCATCCTCTCAGCCTGCTGCAAACAGCATGTGCCAGCTTGTATTTAAACTGGCCATGCTATATGTAGCTTCTGACAGGCTGTTCAAGGAGCCCCATATCACTGAAACCAAAGGTGCCAGGAGATCCAAATTTTGACCAGTGGTGGGGTAGGACTTTGGCTTGATCGTTTTTGTTTTTTTTAATTATGTTCGTGGCAGGTGAAGTTCTGCCTCACCTGCCTTCCCTGACTGCATGTCCCTGCTTTCATCTCCCACTAACATGTTTTAACAAACTAGGGAAGATGGGCATTATGAAATATAGGCAATGCAAAATATTACAAAGACATAAAATTAAGCGTGCATGATTTTTAACTTGCAGTTTTATAGTGTTTGTATTTAAAGGTCCATAGGCATATATAATATATTGTCAAAAGTATTGGGAGTAGTGCACAAAGCAAGGTCCATAAAGACATGGATGAGCGAGTTTGGGGTGGAGGAACTTGACTGGCCTGCACAGAGTCCTGACCTGAACCTGATAGAACACATTTGGGATGAATTAGAGCAGAGACTTGAAGCCAGGCCTTCTCATCCACATCAGTGCCTGCCTTCACAAATGCGCTTCTGGAAGAATGGCCAAACATTCCCATAGACACACTCCTAACCTTGTGGACAGCCTTCACAGAAGAGTTGAAGCTGTTATAGCTGCAAAGAGTGGGCCAACTCAATATTGAACCCTATGGACTAAGACTGGGATGCCAGTCTTAGTTCAAAGTGTGTAAGGGTAGGTGTATGTGGGAGCAAGCGGTAGACTTCATGCTGTACTGCCACATGTATTGTGTACTGCTGGTGCAGCTGTATTGTGCTGGGAGTAAGTTCAATCACATGCCCCAAGCAATGTGAATGCTCTGACAGCTCCAGGTCCCTTAGAAATAATTGTGAGCCAATAACAAGTAATTTTTGTGATAGTCAATCACAGGGATCGGATATATTTAAGAAGCCCAGAAAAGGTCTTAATTTAAAGGACCAGTGAAAGCTGGTGAAAGGGGGTTATATTTTTGTGAACTGCAGAATTTTTTTTTAAATATAGATTTTTTACATTTCACTATTGTGGAAACATTTTGTGTGGGCTATATATGTGTTTTAAGCATACAAAAAAATTCAAACTGGTTCACAAAAAATGCTGGGAGACTTTTAGTTTTAAATATGTTTGCTTGCCATATCTTTCTATCTTGATCTGATTTTTTTCAGTTAGCAATAGCTGAAATTGAGGCATACTGCCACAGTTTTGTTTTGCAATGTCAAACAATGTAGAATGGTATTTAATGGCTTACATATGCTATTGACATGCAATTTAAAAGGTGGCATCCAAAAATGGCTGTTCTTTTGTTTTTCACAGATGTTATAAATATGTGCTTTATGACTGTGCTGTAGTTATAGTACTCTCTGTCTAAAAATCGTTTGTATATCCAAATGCAAATTTGCCATGTTTGTTTAAATGCAGTCCAAAGCCTTAAGGACCATAAAACTGCTCAAAAGATGCAGGAACTGTGCATTCGCCTAAAGTACTGTGGATAAAGTAGGCACCAGTTCAATAATGTCTTCATGCTAATCTTTTTTTTTTTTTTTTTTTTTTCTTTTGAGTAAATTCAGGTCAACTGAAATCAAAGGAAATTTGTTTAGCAGTTGGATATTTTTAAGTTTACTGATATAACTTTTTATGTGATTTTAGTGTTTGTTCAAAGCTATATAATCTTTTGAAATACATTACAGTTAAACAGTGGCAGGACGGTGAAAGTTGTTTGACTCATGCACATTTTGTTTACAACCTTTTATTAAATAGATACATGACAAAGAAATGTGCAATTATACAATGCATGTATACGTAAAATAGAATGGCAAAAAAAGTTAAGATTGCATATATACCAGTTGGGATAAAAACAAGAGATATACAAGTCCAAATAAAAACTTGAACTAAAATAGATAATAAAGGTTAATCTGTGGCAGAGATAATATAAGAACCAGGGGTCCCATTTTCATTGAATAAAGATTTGGAGTCAAAAATAGTATGAAATATTCTTCCCATCAACATAATAACCTTCATTCTGGAAATTACTTTGGAAAAGGAACCTCTGTGGATTTTCAATTGAATGCAATGGCCCATTGCGCTGCAACACAAATTGTGTGTATGAGTTTTTCCAAAAAGAATGGAAGGTCAGGAATATTAGTAAATAAAATTTTGCCCAAGTCAAACTGACCTGTTTTCTAACCAGTCAAATTAGAGACCTCCTGCCAGATAGGGGCTAGCTTCTCACATTCCCAATATATATATAGAGAAAAGAACCAGGTAGTTCCAGGCAATCTCTGAAACAGGACCGTGGAACCTGTGGGTTAATGGAATGTAATTTAGGGGAGATATAATACTATCCTGTAAAAAACTGGAGTGCTGTTTTTCTAATTGCCAAGGATTTAATGCATTTCCATAGGTTACACCACATGGTCTCCTGATCTGAGAATTGCTCTCCAGTCTCCTCCTAATGGGTCATATAAGGGTTTGTAGAGTCAATGGTAGAGAGACAATTATACATAATAGCAATCAGTCCTTTCCCATGAAGATTGGTATGACAAATTTGTTCATAAGTTGTATAGGAAACTGATGGAAAAAGAGCATAATGTGTAATATAAAAATGCTGGATTTGCAGACAATGAATCAACTCAGTGAAAGGCACCGATTTCAAACTTTAAACTGAGAAAATGACACAAACATAAAAACGTATTGAAAATGTAAAAAAAGCAGTTGTATCATGGGCTCTCAACCAATGAAAATTACCAGGCTGTTAAAAATCTAGGATCCCCTAATACTGGAAGTAAATACAGAGAGAGTTTATTTTTTAAATCTGATCCAGGGAATCTTGGAGTCCACAATGTTCCATTGAACCAGCTGTGTTAGTGTAGGGTCTAAATAGGAGAGCCATATCTGTGATAAACCCAAACCTCCTTGTTCATGAGAGCCATATAAGATTGATCTAGCATATATAGGTGGTTTGTTATGCCATACAAATTTATTAAGGTCAGATTCAATTTGGGAGAGAGATTTGAATTTGAAGAGCCCTAAATAAGTAGTTTAGGGAGAAAATTCATTTTAATTTCCGTAACCTCTCCAAGAATGAGATATAAAAAAAACACTATAATTTAAGAAACTGGTGGATTTTATATACAGTTGAGGGGTAATTCTGTTAACATAATGCCTGAATATTTAAGGTGAGGGCATTACATAAATAAGAAATAGAAAAGTAAGACCAGATAAAAGGAAAACCATCCATGAGTGTCTCGCACAGAGAAGGGTCTATGTTAATGATCAAGGCCATTTATTTAGTAAGACCCATTTAAAGCTGCAAATGTCATTATTACAGTTAAGAGATTTGGTAATGGTAATGAGATTGTTGCTTGGGTGATGAATGAAAGTAAATCGTCTACATACATGCATAATTTAAAAGTAGCTTGGTCTTTAGAATAACCCATAATATCTGAATGACGATTAATGGCCATAGCCAAAGGCTCCAATGCCATTGCAAAAAGCAGAGGTGAAAGATTGCACCCCTGCCTTATTCACCCTCCAAGTAGGAAAAACCAAGAATTGAGTTATATAGAGCTTGGGAGTTCACCTCAAAATCCATAGCGATGTAGAAGTAATGTATTGCCAGATGAAGCTGTCAAAAGCTTTATGGATATCCATGCTAAGAAACAAATTTTTATGAAAGAAGAGGTTAGCATCTTGGATACCTTTTTTGGCCAGACAGATATTGTCAGTTATTTGTCTATTTGGAATGAAACCTGATTGATATGGCGAGATTAGGGTACCGATAGTAGAGGCTAGTCTGTCAGCCAAAATTCTGCTGAAAATCTTTAAATCATTATTAATAACAGAAATGAGTCTAAAATTCTGAGGTAAGGAAATATCTATGTTAGGTTTAGGGAGCAACAACATAGTAGTCAGTAACATCTCTTCTGGATAATTAAGACCTTAAAGGATATAATTGTATAGTTGTACCACCTGTGGGTCAAAAAGAGGCAGTGCTGAGTCTTTTTTAAGTGATTTATTAGTAGCCAGGACTTTTGCATCTGTGCAAGGAGCATTATGAATTCCCAGTTGAGTTGAGAGAGCGGGGGTTGGAATATTAGCAAACCATGAAGTGGCTCTAGGTAGAGTAGAAGTTTGAGGTGAAGAAAAGGAATTTTAATACAAATGTTCAAAAAACTAAAGAACTTCTTTGGGGTGAGTGGTAGTGTAACCCAAGGTTTGAACACATGAGGGGGTCATATAGATTGGTTTAATTTCCTAGCATGGATAGGATAATGTATATTAACAACAATCAAATTAAACCAAAATCAAAAAGTAAACAACGTAAAATATAATAACTTTATATAAAGAGAGAAAAAGCATTGAGGTAACAATACGTAGTACATCTCTACATGCAATACAATTTCTCTTGCTTTATCATTTTGTTAAAATGCTCCAGGGTTTACAGGTGAACAACAATAAGCCTCCAGACCTACCCATAGAGTGCCGATGTAAACAAAGCACACCGCTGCTCTTTCAGGGAGGAAAAGAGAGAGATTGTGTTTCAGCTAAGCTAAATCATGATCTCTCTTTTCCTCCAGTGAATCCATTCCCCCCACAGTTAGGAACACCTCCCGAAGAACACATTTAACCCCTTGATCGCCCCTATAGTTACCCCCTTCCCTGCCAGTGTCTTTTATACAGGGATCAGTGAATTTTTTTTAGCACTGGTCACTGTATTTGTGTCACTGGTCCCCAAAAAAGTGTCTCTTAGGGTCAGATTTGTCAGCCACAATGTTGCCGCCCAGCTAAAAAAATCACAGATCGCTGCCATTACCAGCAAAAACAATAAAAAAAAGATAAGTCCCTAAATCATACTCTATTTTGTAGACGCTATAACTTTTGCGCAAACCAATCAATATACGCTTATTGGGATTTTTGTTGTATCAAAAATATGTAGCAGAATACATATTGGCCTAAATTGATGAAGAAATTAGTTTTTTTCTTTTTTATTGGTTATGTATTATCGCAAAAAGTAAAAAAATATTGTTTTATTTTTTCAAAAATGTCGGCCTTTTTTATTTGTTTACAGCGCAAAAAATAAAAAAATGCAGTGGTGGTCAAATACCACCAAAAGAAAGATCTATTTGTGGGGAAAAAAAGAGAACATCAATTTTATTTGGGTACAGTCTTGCACAACCCTGCTATTGTCAGTTAAAGCAATGCACTGCCGTATCCCAAAAATGGCCTGGTCAGGAAGTGGGTAAAACCTTCCAGGGCTGAAATGGTAAAAACAGATGATTTGTCTTTGATAATAGTTAAGCCAGACATTTTGGAGAATGTCTGAAGGGTGGAAAATAAACCTGGAGGGGAATCGTGTAAATGGTTGTGTGAAAGACAGAAGCAGATTATAAACAAACACAGACTGATTGTATGAGCCCACATCGATACATTGTTTTTTTTTTCCAATAAGGTAAGCTACAGTAAAGGTTCCAGGGCCAGTATAAAATAGGTGAGAGGGGGCATCCTTGACGGATTATATAGGGAAGGGTGTAATAAAGCAATTAGGATAGCTCATCTTAAGAGAAACTTGTTAAAGTAATACTAGGAAATATCCTGGAAACCCCATTTCTGTGGGGCATAATACATGTAATGGCAGAAACAGTGCTGCGCTAATAATACAAATAAATAATCAATAGTGATACATAATAAGACGTAATTAATAATACATAGGAAAACATAAGTGCTGTAAAGTTCATATATCATATCCAGTGTCTGAAGAGAATTCCGAAATATTGATAAATCAATAGTGCAAAAAATCCAAAGTGCTTGTGCTCTCCTCCACCAGTCTCACAAGCTTCTCACCTCACATGAGTTAAATCAGCAATGTTCTCCTCTGGGGATAATAGAAAAAGCTGGCGTAGCACTGATAATCACCTTCCTCCAAGACACCTATTCCTATTGGACATGAACCCCAATCATCTCGCCAGATAGGATGGGTATGCAAAAGAAGGACGGCAAAATCTAGTGCGCTCTGTTTAAAATATTTATTGCTTAAAAAAGGTAGGTATACAATTCACATTGATTGCACTGTAAGCCATGCAAGTTGGAAACACATTCAGACACAACAGGAAACATATGCAACGGCTGATTAGCCTCTCCCCTGTTCTCTCCCACAGGAAATTGTGTGTACAAGGAAGGAGTCACTAATACAATTGTATGGGGACACTATGTCGAAACAAAATTCAGCTTGAAACACAATGGCATGCGTTAAACAACTAGAGCATGTATATCCACTAAATCGCATCACAGACACATTTACACTTATGATTACTTAATAGAGTACAGAAATAACAATTCATTACAAAGATATATTCTTATCATATCAAAAATGTGAAATAATGAAAAAGATTAAAAATAAAGGAAACATTTTAATTCAAAATAAATATAAAAATAAAAAATATAAATAAAATTAAATTAAATTAAAGAATAAAAATAAAAACTAGAAAATAAATTGAGGAAAAATTGTGTACATATGGAGAAATGATCCCATGAAAGAAATAGGACTTTTAAGGAGGTAGAGCTGACATTGAGGTGAGCACACAAGTTAGAATAAAAATAGTTTAATTAATACAGTTTGTTAAAATCACATTCAGAAATATAAACATATCTCATAGTGTTAACAATAGCATAACATGATGTATTGATACTTGTTTCACATACTTGATAATATGAGTTCATATGAGTAGAATCATTTTGCGAAGTAATATCCCTGCTTCTTCAGGGTAATTCACAATATATCTAATTTACATTGAATTAAAAAGAATACCATTATTATCACATTATGCCAGTTAAACCATACATTTATCAGAATTGTATTTATTTACATAGTGTATAAATAACTTATTACAAACCTGCTCACCAAATACATCGGTATGCGCTCTAACAGGCTCAATATATATAACAAGACTGCCCTCCAATCAGTGGTCCTTGATTATTAAACCAGGACCATGTCAGGAGCCCACTGGATCATGTAATGATGGCTATGGTGGGCTGGATATCCAGTATCATGTACTGTAAAGGTAGGAGAGATGTCACATCCGGCGCGGGCGCCTGAGCTGGATGCAAGCATGCAGGCTTTTGGGGACTCGAAAAGGTAAACGTCCAGGTCCGTGTTCAGCACACACAGCACCCTCTCCCATCCAGAGGGGAACTCCATGAGAGAATGAAAGCACTAGGACTGTGTTGCTCTGTATGTGATGTTAACAAACTGTATTAATTAAACAATTTTTTTTCTACCTTGTGTGCTCACCTCAATGTCAGCTCTACTTCCTTAAAAGTCCTATTTCTTTCATGGGATCATTTCCCAATATGTACACAATTTCCAATTTCAGGATGTGGGGGTAGTAGCTGTCTCTAGAACTGATAATACCTTTTTTTTAAAAGTAAAATAAAAATAAAGATCAAAATAAAAATAAAAATGAAAATAAAATTAAATATTAGTATATCATCTATCACTAATAAAACAGTTGAGGTCAATATCCACATTGAGGCCTCTAGGAGCAAGAACTTTGGCCTCACATATCCAGGAAGACTCTCTTTTACTCAACTGTCTAATAAAATGTCCCCCTCTCCAATGTCTCTCAACCCACTCAATTCTCCAGAACTTAAAAGACTCTTATTATGAAAGTATTTAAAATGTTTAGACACATTATGTGTAACCGTACCTTTTTTAATATTTCTAATGTGTTCCTCTACTCTGATACCTAAGGCTCTGGATGTGCGGCCAATATATTGGAGCCCACATCCACACTCCAATATATATATATATATATATATATATATATATATATATATATATATATATATATATATCACCCCAGGAGTAGCACACGTAATAAGGTCTCTGATTTGATACCCTTTCCCTGTGCTTGTGTTTTTTTTCTTTTTAATATTAATCTTAGCATACTGACATCCCAGACACCTGGCACAGGCATGAAAACCAGTCAGAAAGTTGAAAAGAGTACTTTTCTTCTGTTTGGGTGGGTCTATAACTCCAGGTGCTAATTTATCTTTTAGAGCAGGGGGGCTTTCCTGTAAGTAAAACCAGGATGTACTGGCAAGAGAGGCCCCAATATTTTATCCTTCCTAAGAATACTCCAGTGATTTCTTATAATATTTTCCACCTTTCTAAACTACATTATAGTCTAAGATCATTTTATACTCAAAGGGGCGAATATCACTTCTATGGCCATCCTGTAAAAGCAGTTGTCTCATTGTCTGTCCATTTCTGACATTTTGTTCTGATAATTTAGAATCAACAAGGGATTATAACCTTTTTCAATTAATCTATTGGCCAAAACCTCTGATTTAAGAAGATAATCTGATTGTTTGAAACAATTTCTATGTACTCAAATAAATTGTCCTTTGGGGATGTTATTAAGCCTGGTATGATGATGGCAGCTGTCCAGAGGCAAATAAGAGTTCCTATTGATTAGTTTAAAATCATTTCTGGTAACAAGCCTGTCTTCATCCTTAAATCCAGAAATATTATTTGTTCAGTACTAATGGTCCAAGTTAATTTAATATTTTTGGAGTTTTTCAAGACAAAGTGTCAAATACTGTGTATATCTATCAGCAAAGAGGTACTCACCGAGGCCAAGATGCAGAGAGCTGTGGCTATTGTGACTCAGCTCACACCACCCCCTGCAGGTGATACAAGGAGTGGGTTGCACCAAGAGGCACAAGCCTCCAGCGGGATACCTGACTTGTGTGAAGGTCTGGAAGAGCGCTCGTGCAGGATGGACCAGACCAGAAGGTAAGTAGCAAGCAAGTCTGTAAAGCAGGTAAGAAAAGTGCAGAAACAGGCCGAGGGTCAAAGACAAGTAATTAGTCCTGGAGCCAGGAAGGCTGAGTGCAGAGAATAATCCAGAGGCAGGCCGAGGGTCAAACACAGGTATCAGTCTGGGAGCCAGCAAGGCTAAGAGCAGCAGTCCGTTAAACAAGCCAGGGGTCAGGTCAGGAGAGAATCAGTAAAGTCTTCTGGCTATCCGGGTCACAACAGGAAGTGGTAAACAGGAACAGGAAGCAGAGGAACACAGGTGAGCTGAGACAAACCGGCAACTTGTCTGTGTGCTAAGGCTCCTTTTATAGGCTGGTCAGGGAATTCACGTTATGCATGTGCTTGTGCGCACTCGCGCGCGCTGCTCAGTAGGGCCACGAATGCGCGCCAGAGTGCCGATCCATGGCGAATTTGTGTGCGTCTTTGTGCAAGGAGATGGTGAGCTTGATCCAAATTACTTCCCTGATAATATCAATCTTTAACAGCATACCAAGAATGCATTTCTGATCCATTACATGTATCAAGTGGATTACCTTACAGGTATTATCTGAGGCTTGTCTGTTTGGCACAAACCTGACCTGGTCATTATGGAGCAGGGTATGCAAAAAAAAGTTTATTCTGTCAACAAGGCATTTGCATAACAACTTTATGTCTATATTGAGGACTGATATTGGCCTATAATTAATTATGAGGGGATTCTTTCCTGGTTTCAGAGGCATTACAATGTGCATCATTAATTTGGAAGGATTTAGGTCCAAGTACAAAAGTGTTTAAAAAGGTTTGCAAGTTGAGAGATAGAATTGTTTTGATTTTTCTGTTTAGTAAAAATCTAAAGATCTGTTAGGGCTTGGGGTTTTATTTGATTTAAGACATGTAATAGCATGGAGAACTTCTAGTGTTATTTCAGCTTCTATTTTTATTTTTATTTATTTCTTTATTATTTAGGGTGTAACATGTAGCTCCTGTCTCCTCTCCCCCACCCCACTCTTTGCTCCATGTGACAACAGGTGGTGGATCTTCATTTTTTTTTATTTTTATTTTTTTGTAAAAGGAAAACTTAGCCTTTGATCTGGCATGGCTTTCAAAAGAGTGGGGTAATGTCTTGGAAGAGTTTTTCCACCAGGGCAGGGCAAAACAAAGCCAATGATTGGTACAGCTGACACAATATAGATGAGACAATCTTGATGAAAGTGGATATACATCCACTGACAGTGATTGTGTTGTCAGGTTGGCACAGCTTGCTAGGCTTGAAACCGTTTGGATTGGATTGAGCAGATTAGCTAACATAGGTCTGGGTTTCTTGGCAGGTGCATAAAATTCCTCCTACTCCAGCATAGTTGTTTTTCAACACTGTCATTCAGGAGAAAGTTTAGTTCCATAATGACAGCATAAACCTGTTTACATAAGGGTAAGCAAAAAGGGGGTCATTATAAATAGATCCAGTGCTTGATAGGGAATTTTGGAAACCAGGGGGGGGGGGGGAGAATAGACAGAGGAAAGGGGGGATGTAACACAGAAAGGGGTTATTAATGCTTATGGACATGACCAAAGTTGGGAGGTCACATTTTCCAACCCGTTGCATGGGTTGGCATATGTAGTAAGGTTAGGCACATCCACTTCTTAGACCAGGGAATGTTTAGATTGTGCTTGAGAGGAATGCTCTGCAGTACAAGGGATTCCAAAAAGTTACTGTGGTCCTCTGGCCTTCTGTTTATAGAAGCCATTGGTAGGGTACTATAGGTTTTCTGCAGGGAGCCTATGGGAGGGTTTCCCACCTGATTTGCTGTATGTCATCATATTACTGCTACCACCACATGGATTGAGTAGTGTTTGGGTCTTGCTTCCTCTGAGCTTCCATGCTGGCAGGTCAGTGCAGTAGAAGTAGCAGTATCATGGCTGGGAAAAAAAGTGCACATGTGGGGTGGAACTGCAGTTTGCTTCTTCCAGGAAAAATGTGTTAGGCACTGCTAGAAGATTCCTGTGAATCTTTGTTGATAGCTACAGCTGTGCACTCCATCCATTTTTGAAGGAAGAGAGAGCTGAGTGATGGATCCAAGCACCAGCAGGCCAAGGGTGGTGAAATGTATGCATCCAACAGGATCTTTCTGAAAGTGCCAGGGAGGAAGGGGCACAAATGGGGAAGGTCTGGGTCTGCTTTACCACTACCGCTTTACCGCTAGACAAAGTAGCACATGCAGCCACATGGAGCAGAGCACATTCACTATCCAGCTATCTTGTTCAACTGCTCGTGAATACTCTATCCTCTTCTTTGTAACTTTTAATTTATGATAATTTTCCTTTATTTTTATATTTAAATACCCTTTTCTTATGCTATATGACTTTTTAAACTTTTGAGCCACAATTTTTCCTTTTAGTCCTCTAGGCTTATTGCCCTTGGGAATATATGTACTACTGGGCTGTGGCCTTTCTGCAGCTGGGTCGTGGGTGCGGGCGGCCGGCATGAGACACCTGGGCAGGCAGGCGGGCATGAAAGAGCCGGGTGGGCAGCATGAGACAGCCGAGTTGCCAGCATATGAGAGCTGGGTCGATGGAAGAAGCAAAGGTGCAGGCAAGCAGAGATTACTTCATCTCTCTCCAACCCCGCACCACCACTCACAGACAGTGTTCTTTCAGCCTCAGTGTTGGAGGTGCAGCGGGGAGCAGAGAAATGACATAATCTCTCACTGCCCAGCCCGCATCACCGCTCTCCTGCCTCCATTCAGAACCCACCACTGCACAGAGACCTGCCTCTGTGCTAAATGGACCAGTGCTGCCACCAATGCAGTGGTGGCAGGCAGTATGGCAAGTGGCATTCCGCATCTGGTGACAGGCAACGTGGCAGGTGACGTGGCAAGTGACATTCTGCATCGGGTGACAGACAACATGGCAGGTGGCATGGAAAGTGACATTCCACATCTGGTGACAGGTAACAGGGCAAGTGGCAAGCCAAATCTTGTGGCAGCCAATGTGGCAGGTGACGTGGCAGGTGACATTCCACATCTGGTGACAAGCAACGTGGTAGGTGGCGTAGCAAGTGACATTCCACATCTGGTCACAGGCAGTGTGGCAGGTGACATGGCAAGTGACAAACCACATCTTGTGGCAGGCAGCGTGGCAAGTGACAATCCACATCTGGTGGCAGGCAGCGTGGCAAGTGACAATCTGCATATGGTGGCAGGCAGCATGGCAAGAGACATTCCGCATCTGGCGGCAGGCGGCGCAGCAAGTGACATTCCACATCTGGTGGCAGGCGACAGTGGCAAGTGACACACTCAGGGCTCCCACTGATTCTGCATTATGGTAAGTTGAACTATTTCATTTATTACTATTATTATTTATTTATTATTATTTATTACTATATATTACTATTGAAGCTCTAACACCAACTATTGCCTGCGAAAAATCGTTTACACCGGCGTGAAACTGCCTGCGTGAACCCCCCCACCCCCCACCCCGGTTCTTCCACGCAGCAGGTCCCTGGTGCCAAAATGGTTTGAGACTACTGATCTAAGGTATTTAGTAAGAAACATGGTGGATTTTTTGGAAAATGAAGACCAGCGCAATATAATGTTACCATAGTAACATTGTACTACTCTAAAGAAGTGCTTTTTATTTTTTATTTTTTTAAACTAATGTTTGCTTATATCAGTGAATTTCATTGCTATAAAAAAGCATTTAACTGAATTAAATTGATTCATTCAATTTGTTTCATTGTGATTAGCTATGATTGACTATAGCTGATCACATGGCACAGATATGCTCTGATTTGCCCAGTCTGTACCATGTGATCACTGTGAACAATCACAGCTAGCAACACAATTGTACACAATGGATGGCTTGAAAGGAATACATCCATTGTTTACAACTGTCATGTGACCTGCTGTGATTGGTTACAGTGGTCACATAGTACCAGCAGCGGGCAGTGATCAATTATCGGCTGAGGCGCAATCCGGGAGGACATCATATAACGTCATCTGGATCAACAAGAGTCTAGCCCAGCCGCCAATTGACAGTGGGCCAGGCAGGAATTGGTTAATGCCTAAAACGAAACGTTAAACATATATAATTCCTCTAAATTACATGTCTGGGGGGAAGCTCTTAAAATGTCTGTGAAGTGTGCGTTTTTATGGCGTATGCATTCTACTGCAGAAAAATTGACATTTACAAAGAAATAATTCTGTGTAAATTACAGCTTTGGCTAATTACCTCTGTTTGTAAACAAAGGGGCTCAGGATTCCCCTCATTGATACCAAACCCGTATCCTAGATGAGAGTCTGGCATAAATGTTAATGAGAGACCCAAAAATAAAAATGGCATGAGGTTCCCCTTAAAAGTACATACCATACCCTTCGCCTTGATGTGGGTCTTATTTGAATGTCAAATAGACCCACACATAAAAAATAAAATAGTGTGGACCTTCCCAGTTCCATATCAGACCCTTTGGGTCTGATACGAGTTTTAAGAAAGAACCCCATCCTACAATTAAGAAAAAAAAAACATGAGGTTCCTACAAAATTCATACCAGACTCTTATCCAAGCATGAAGCTCCACAAGTGTAAATTGAGAAATCAAAGGAGCCGGATGGAAAAAAGTCAGCTAAACAATGGCTGTTCAGAAATTCTGACAGACAGTCATGCTGTTTAGATGGGATGATAAAGCATATGGCACTTCTTATTGCCCACATTGTTTAAAAGCATATAAATAATTTCTATGTTCTTGATAAAACAACATGTTTCTCAATAGGAGCGGTTATCATTCAGTGATATTTTCCTTTAGAAGATATCTGTCTGTCCATGGGAAGCATTAATCAGTAACCCCATATTATCAACTAATTACTAACAGCAGCCTTATGAAATGCTAAAGATAACATTTACTAAAGGCAAGCTTGTATATTATCAAATGCCAAAGCTATACTTATATTGGAAATATATTGTGCATTGACATTAAACCATGGGAAATGTTTTGGAACCATCAAGACAAGGCTGTGAGTTTGCTCATTGGCTATCTAAAATCCTTTTTTAACACTGTGAAAAAAAAATATTATGTATGTCAAAATCCAAATGAAAAACTTGGAAAGAAAAAAAATTATCACAGATTTCAGTAGTGGAGAACTGGCCTTAAACTAAAGAACTGAGGACAACCCAGCACCTGAAAAGGCTCAGCAACTGAAACCAGATGAAACGACAGGCACAGAGCAGTCAATGGATAATATGTTCTGCTTTATTTTTGTGTATAGCTTTTGGCTGCCATATGTTTTTATGTTGTTGTTAAAGCTTGTTAGGCAGACAGAAATATCCACCCTGCCATTTTACAATTATCCTGTTACAAAGCTTAATAATAGTTATACAATATAGGCGTGATAAAATCAAGCGTTTTTGGCTGCTGTACAACAGTAAGCCTTTGGCACTCCCAGGCTATAAAATTTTGATTTAAGTGGACAAATCTTTTTCCTGGCTACCAATGTATGTTTCCAACTCTGCATTCCCTCTGAAAGGCAACTTGGTCCACTTATGTTGAGAATAGTTTCCACTGTACACGCTGTGATCTTCAATAAGGGTTAAAAGTTACAGGTTTTATAATCTATCTGTTTAAATGATTGGTTGACACTTGAGACACTGTTCAAAAGGTATTCTCATATAGGAAAAAATAGGAAATTGCAAAGGATTACTATTATACTGCACTGTACGTCTCAGTGATCCTAGTTGTCAGAAGAAAACTAAAAATCCCCTGTTGATCTTCAAATGTTTGTATCCTGTAGTTCGTTTTGTAAGCTCAGACAAAATGGATTACTATAGTAAGCTTAGTGTATTCTGGATGTTTTGGCATTATTATTGTATTACTCAGAAAATTAATGAAATCTTCCTGTATGATGGAACATGGAGAACTCCCTGACACATCTTGTAACATTTAACAGTTATTGAGCCATATTGACAAAGCATGTCTAAGGCATCATTGATTTATATGGCAAGCAACAGCCTATTCAGTCAGCAACTACCTGTATATTCATTTTTAGACTGTGGAAACAAATCTTGTAAGATGATATTTAATTTTATGTTGGCTATGTGTTAAAATTAGGATGAACAGGAAGAATAACCAAATATGTTTTTTTTCTGTTAAGACATAAACCAAAGGCTTTACCTTTAACTCTTACATTTTTTTATATATTCTTTTTAGGTTGTTAATGAATCTTGTAGATTAACTATGGATGATGCCAAAAATGTGCCTAAGTCAGTAAACATTTATAGATTGTCCTTTTACTTTGCTTATTTACAGTGTCTTATAATAGATACCAAAGCTGTACAGGTGCATAGACTGTACAATCTCCTATAATATAAAATCAGCTTAAAACTGAACCAAAGCTTCAAGCATGTCCCTGGGGCAGTGAAAAACATCCTCTTAGGATGATATCATTTTTATTCTCCTTTAAGGTGCATCTAAAAACAATATTTTGCACAATATTACACTCATATTTAGGGTGCTAGAAAATACCTAATCTTTGAGATTCAGAGTTCTTTAAAGCCAATGGGAAACCTCTTGCCATTGCACGTTCATCAAAAAGCTGGTTCCCTACCATGACTCTGCCTCGCTGAGTCAGTGAAGGAAGTTAGGGAAAGGGTTATATACCTTCCCAGCAGTCAGCCTGATCTGATGCCTGCTCTTCCAGCCCAGCCTGATCCAATTCCAACTTTTCTAGCCCAGTCTGATCCGATAACTGTTCTTCCAGTCCTGTCTAATCTAATGGGCCCCTCCTCCAATCAGTTTGTTTTATTTACAGCACACTGCAGTGGAATAAAGCCTGATTGGCTTAGAGTGCAGCCCCTTCCTCTTCCAGATGTGTCATGGACATTAGAAAAAGATGACTGTAAGGGATGACTGTTATGCCGCGTACACACGATTAGATTTTCCAACAGAAATGTTGGATATGAGCTTGTTGTCGGAAAGTTTGACCAAGTGTATGCTCCATCGAACATTTGCTGTTAGCCTTTCCGCCATCAAATGTTTGATAGCTGGTTCTCAAATTTTTCACCAAGAAAACTTTGTTGTCAGAAAGTCCGATCATGTGTACACAAGTCAGCGCACAAAAGTCCACGCATGCTTGGAATCAAGTACGAGCCAGAAGTGCTCTGTCTTGTAAAACTAGCGTTCGTAATGTAGAGAGCACATTTGTCATGTGCCAAATTTTGAAATCTCTCAATGCAGTGCATTCTCTTCTTCTTTATAATGGTTTAATAATGAAGTTGCTTTGCTGCTGATATTGACAAATGTTTTTTTTTTTTTATTATTTCTCGTGATCTACAAAATAATCTTTTTTTATTCTAGTGATCTCCTTTTTTCTTTTTTCTAGTGATCTCTATAATATTTTTTTTCCTTTTGTGTGTCAAGTTAACACAACACCATTATTATCTTGTATTTTTTAACCTCATAGAGATACAACTATGTTGGTGTCCCTTGTTTTAATTTGACATTGTATTTTTTGAAATGTACCTGCCTACTCACAAACAAATTGTCCTTTTTGAAGTAAAACACAAGTATTTGTCCAAACCAAAAGTAGGAATTTAGTAGGAGTCATAACAAAATGAAGAGGAAGGCAATGCTGGAGAAGCAGTTGGAATTGGTGAAGCCTTTGTACCCCAGGGTAGACATCAATTATTTGACTGTCAAAATTGGTAACCTGAGGAGTCCATTTAATAGGGAGCACAATACGGTCCAGGATTCCGAGAGATCGGAAGCAGCAGCAGGTGACATATATGTCCAGAGGCTGTGGTCTTACAACAGCCTGCGTCTTTTGTCAGACCACACCAAACCCAGGCCATCACTCTCAACACTTTCCACGTTTCCTTCCATGCTGCTGTGGTGGGTTGGGTGGCTGTGGCGTTGGTGGTGTTGCTGGAGGTGGTGGAGGAGTATGGTCCAACTCACACAGGTGGCTTTTATTTGTGAGTCGGCCCCTCGTCCCCTTGTTTAGGGCACACAATTTTGAGCTCATGTTGCAAATTGAATGTTAACAAATAGAAAAGACTATCATTCTGACCCCAGCATTTTTCATTCTTGTCCCAATCATTTTTGGCTACTATTGTCTACCACTTTGTTAAATCTGAAATCAGTGATCAATAATAGCAAATAGTTAACATCATTTGATTTTTGACAATAAATATATTCAACAATGCTTTACTTGGCTCAAGCTGGGCTCCTCCACATCTTCTTCCTTGGTGGAAGGCCCAGGTTGGACTTCAGGAGCCTCAGCTGATGTGGAAGGAAGTGTGGAAAGAAGTGTTAATGGAAGTGTAGATAGTGATGGCCTGGGTTCACTCTGATCTGACAAAAAATAGTCGTTGTACCACAGCCTGGGTACATATACGTCATCTGCTGATGCTTGGTATCTCTTGGAATCCTGCACCTTCTTGTGCTCCCTATTATATGTGCTCCTCAGGCTACCAATCTTGGCCTTAAAATAGTTGATGTCTGCCGTGGGATACACAGGCTTCACCAATTCCAACAGTTTCTCCAGCGTTCCTTCCTATTTTGCTTGTTGGAGTATTCTCTGCATGTCACTTGCCAGAGACATGGCAGCTCCTTGGTCAGTGAATTTATCCACCATTTTAGCTGCAAGACACACAAAAGACAAACCCTAATGTCAGGCTAAACTCTCCTAATCTTGTCCCAATATAGGCCTCAATCTATAAGCAGTATAGGCCACTAACTACTGATGCTCCAAATTTCAATTGTACCTTTGTTTCAATGGTCAGTGCTTACAATCCTCCATCCTCCACTGACAGATCGTACAGACGACGCCCGCATGTTATGCTTTATATACACTGTGCATGTGTGAAACTCTGCCCCTGTCCTTCTTCTTTATTGTGTATTCCCGCCTCTTCTCTTTTGGGGCATAGGGTGAGCACATGGTGGAGACACAGCAGGTGCCTGCAGAGAGTAGCAACGACGAGTATGAGGAAAGCCCGAAGCAAGGCAGTTCCACATCCAGGGCGAGATATAAGGCCTCAAATATGTCCTTTGTAGAGATGGTGGACATCTTGAAGAGGGCAGACTATGATGGGAAGTATGAACTGTACAGAAACCCTAATGTGAGAAAGGCCAAGATCATGGCTAAAGTTGTGAGAAGTCTGCACAGGAATTTTGGGGTACAACAATCCAAGGAGCAATTGAGGAAATGCTAGTCAGACCTGAAATTGAGGGAGCACGATCAGTATAGAAAGATCAGAAAAGTTCTTCAAAAAAAGTAAGTATTTGTCGTGTGTTTCTATTATTATTATTACTTGTGTGCTGGTACATGTGCTTTTCTTTACTGTTGTATAGTTTAAAATGCCAAGTTTGAGGTTCGTGGGCACAGTAATTGTTCGTATTAAACATCGCTTGTTCAACCACTTATATGAAGTTTTTGGCAGATGCAGGTTAACTACATTTGTTCATGCCTATTTTTATTAAAATACGTTTATTACATTGTTGGGTTTGTAACTATAATGAAATGAAAACTTGATTCAGTGTAAGGAGAGGACACTCAGCAGCTGTTTACACATCTGGACGTAGGAGCACTAGTGTGGGACACCAGAACAACCTTTTTATGGTGTCCCACGCAAGTGCTCAAGTGGATACTAGGGGTCTCTCCGTGTGTGAAACTTTACCAAAACAGGTAAGTATTCCAGATTTTGAAAGGGAAAAAATCATCATGTCTTCAGCTTGGAACTCTGCCAAAACCACTTCCAAGCAATGTTTCATATTACTATTTCTCCCCTCAAATATCTGTCTGCTAAGTATACCTTTTTTTTATTCACATAGGGGAGAAAAGAAGGGGAACAACTCAGCACACAACCTGAGGATGTGGATTCCGAGGTTCAGGAAGTGGTCAAAATGGTGACCACAACAGGTCAGTGTCTGAGACCACAGCTTCAGATAATAGATGTATGCCTGCATATTTATAATACATGGTGTATTTTTTATTTTTAGGTGATGTGGATGTTGTGGAAGAAGAAACTCACTTCTACAGTGCAAGTGCACAAGTCCTCATCAGCGAAATAATGGTGTGCAATCGGGAGTTAGAGAAGGTCAAGCTAAACATCAATGATGTTGAAAAAAGACTGACCAACATCATTGATGTTTTAGCCAAAATCTAAAACCCCCCAAAATGTAAATGTTGTACTTATTGTTTTTTTTTTTAAGTTTTAAAGTAATTGCAAAGCCACATTTTGAAGATGCACACAGTGGGGGTTATTTACTAAAGGTAAATACACTTTTGCACTGCAAGTGCACTTGAAAGTGCAGTCACTCTAAATCTAAGGGGTAGATCTGAAATGAGTGGAAGCTCTGCTGATTTTATTATCCAATCATGTGCAAGCTAAAATGCTGTTTTTTATTTTTCTTGCTTTCCCCCCTCTGATCTACAGCGTCTTTACTGCCAAGTGCACTTGCAGTGCAAAGTGGATTTTTCTTTTGTAAATAACCCCCAGTGTGTCAACATGTGCTATCTGTCATCATGGGATATCAATGTACATGTTTTGTGGGTGCATCCCCTTCCTCGCAACTAAAATTGGTGAGAGGAAGTGGTTGCACCCCCGAAACATGTCCATTGATCCCCTATGGTGGAAACTAGCACATGTTGACACACTGTGGCTTATTTCAAAAAAGCCAAACCACTTTTCACTACAAGTGCAATGCAAGTGCACTTGAAAGTGCACTTGTAGGGCAAAGTGGATTGTCCTTTCTGAAATAAAGCCCAGTGTGTCAACATGTGCTAGCTTACATCATGTGTTTCAGGGGTACACCTACTTTAGTTGTGAGGAAGGGGTTGCACCCATTAAACGTGTACATTGATATCCCATGATGGCAGATAACACATGTTGACTCACTGTGTGTTTTGTGGCTTTATCAAAATAGATGTAGGGAAAAGACACACATTTTAGGCATGGGATCATGATGGAAATACACATTTTGAGTCCCAATTTGTGTGCATTTTCAAAATTTGGCTTTTACAAGATCACCTCATCTGATGAAGACAAAATCTTCACATTTTTGACATACTAATGTCTCATATGGCCTTCACTTTATCAAAGTTGAACTTTGTAAGTTCATGAGTTGGGGATGTGGGTGATATTTTTAAACATGCCTGTTTAGCCACAAAAAGGCTATATCTACTGTCAAACATACATGTTACACACCAAAGATGTTGGTTTGTTTAAAAACTCTTTTATAATGCACATGTGAATGTGCTTGGAGTAAAATGTTTTATACTTAACAATGTGTGGCTTCTTCTTTAAATGCTCAATACCATTTTTTTAGTAAGTTGGTGTAGTTACAGGGACAATGGGGGTTATTTACTAAAGGCAAATCCACCTTGCACTACAAGTGCACTGCACTGATAGTAAATAGTAAATAACCCCCACTGCTGTGCTGTTAAATTTGCCAAAAGCCATTTTAGGGACTGCAAGCAATTCATTCATGAAAAGGATGATTATTTTTATCATTAATGCATTACATACATGAACAACCAAAACTGTGTGTGTGTGTGTGTGTGTGTGTGTGTCAGACCCATAGCACAACAGAACATAATAGTTACCTGAAGAAGGGATTGTCACCTCATGTATCAAATAATTACGTTTTCACTATTGAAGAAAATGGCCAAAAATAAAAGGCCACTGGAGAACCTAGGAGACAGATAAGAAACACAAGCAGTAACATTTATTATAAATAGCTTACAGATTTTCTGGCATATCAATTGCCCCTTACCAATAACATAGCTTTCCCATACTTCACAGGCACTTTGGAGGGGCAAGCTAGGACGGCCAGCTCCAAGTGCCATCATTATTTTTTCCAGTGAGCGGCCTCAGTGGCAACCGAGGCCAGATAGTTGGCTGAATTTTTCCGCATAAAATTATGTAAAATGCAGCAGCATAAAATTATATTGTTCAGTTTGTATTCGCCCATATTTATGGCTGTTAGAAAAAGATGGAACTGGCTGGCTATTATGCTTAAAGGAATTATCCACCACTCCTCTGGCATGGGCCGGCTGGTAATTAAAAACCGTCTGGTCCAGTCCAAGCAGTACCGATACACATACCGCTTGCCTTCTTTAAAACCTATAGAAGTCTCAGCTCTAACTTTATATAGGCAGATCACAAACCCAGAATTAGCTACAAACAGCTGACATGCCCCAAGCATTTAGGAGGTGTTGGTCTTCCGGACCTATCGAAATATTACCAGGCAGTATACCTGACGAGAATGCTAGACTGGAATCTACAGGCCTCCACGAAAGACTGGGTGGGCCTGGAGGACTCATTCACAAACTTACACATAGCAACGCTGCCATGCATACCAGAAAAAACATACTCCCCAAGAGATAAAAACGCACCCGCTGATTAGGCCGACTACACAATGTTTTAGCAAAATCTGTAAACAAGATACACTTTTGTCTATCCCAGGCCCAATGTCACCAATAAAACTGAACCCAGACTTCCCTCCGGGAATGTCTGATGACTTTCTGCTCACATACTGGAAAGAAGGAGAGATATTGGCCTATGAATTCTATGACCAAAATAAACTCCTGACAGCTCCCCTAATCTCTTCATGACTGGACAAACCACAGATCCCACCTTGGACGTACCTATTAATAGCACACTTCCTAGACACGCTAAATAGGAAAGACGCATGCTCTAGACAATTGACCCCCTTCGAACGACTTTGCACCCAGAAAACAGCCCAAACCCACCTGATATCCATTCCACATGCCCTTTTGCACTCCAAACAATTCTCCCATGTATGTGGCATGGGAGAGGGATATATCACTTACCATAACACCGGTAGAATATGAGAAAATCCATCTTAATATTCACAAGGGGTCCATCAATGTATCCACTCAGGAAAACAGATACAAAATCCAATCTCGTTGGTACTGAACACTGGCCCTTTTTCACAAATTCAATCTGACAATCCCAGGGGATTGCAGGAGGTGCAACTTACAACCAGGCACTCTGATCCACATTTGGTGGGAATGCCCACTAATCCAAAGGTTCTGGGATGAAGTGCACCGGATAACCTCATCGGTCACTTCATTGGAACTGGAAAGGACGTCGGCTCAATTCCTTTTACACCACACAAAACTTGCATACTGCTTATATCATAAATCACTAGCGAAGCATTTGATAAATGCTGCAAAACAATGCATACCTAGAAATTGGAAATCTCAAACCAGTCCAACAGTCCGCAAATGGTTCAGCAGAATTAACAAAATGGAGGAACTAGAAGAACTAATCCATATATCTCGGGATACTCCAAACAAATTTAATGCTAAATGGACTTGTTGGAAACATTTTAAGACAGCCACAGAATATGCCCTTTTGAACTCCCAAATTTAATACATTGAGTACAAATACATGTTAAGGGACATATTTAATCAATTATGTCCTGACAGAATAGCGAACACTTACAATTAAGTACACTCATCCCAGACTCAAAATCCAGCCATACATTCACCACAACACAAAACATGTAGATCATGGGGGATCGCATCTCAGAAGAAAAGAAGCAGGCGGCAGCCATCCCCAACTGCCCCCTCCCATTTGCAAAATAATACACCCCCTCTCCCCCCTCCTTCCTGACCCCCCTATCACCCTAACATTTCTAACGATCATCCCAGGCCCCCAATACCCATCTACATCCAGCACAACACTTCATAAGCCTCTACAATCTCTTAAGCTTACCACAGTGCATGCAGAAGGGCACAGAGTGTCCTGACAAAGTCCGGCAAACTGCAATTAAGGAAAATGGATACAACATAACAGGACTACTTCAGAAGAAAAAGGGAAAAAAAAGCACAGACTCTTGCAAATGACTTATGGAAGGTACTACTACATGTTAAGTAATGTTCAGTTCTCTGTATGATCCTACTGACTAATTTGTTAACCTGTCAATCTGTTGATTCAAAAACAAAATAAAATTCTTTGAAACAATAAAAAGTCTGGTCCGGATTCTCATGGGGAACAACCTAATCAAATGTGCAGTACAGAGGCCTCATCCGCCACAAAGACAAATGGGAGGCCTGCCATGTTATCTGCTGGCAGAGGCAATCCCAAACTGTCATCCTGGAGACACCTGTAGAATTCAGTCTGGGAGCGATGACTCTGATATCCGACATCCGGCTATTCTTCTCCATGTCCAAATTCCATAACTCATAAGTCGCCGACACCACCGCCAACAACACAATACTACTGTACCCCTTGTAGTTGTAGTAGTATGACTCTGAATCGGGGGTTGGGATGATCCAGACGTGTTTTCCATCTATTGCACCACAGCAGTTGGGAAAGTCCCACTGCTGGGCAAATTGGGGGGCCACAGTCTGCCATTCCTGTGGGTTGGAAGGAAACTGTGGAGTCAAACAAGAAAAAAAATTGTACTTTTGCACATAACATTGCAAGCAGATTAGACACAAACATTCTTGGACAACATGAGTATAACATTTATTTAAATAAGTATTTAAAGTCAAAAGTATAAGGTCCACTTATCAGATTCCTCACCCCCTCTTATGACCCATTGTAAAAATATTATGGTGGGGGAGATGTTTTGGACAGGTAAACGTCTCCACTTCATTGAGGGATGAATGTATAAATAATGTGTGTTACTTTGGCCAGCCCCTCCTTACTTACACTATTGGCAGCCCACTGGACAGGTAAGAAGTGTCATAATCCAAAAATATAAATACACACTGTCCAAATTGAAGCACATTTTTACATTCTGCAATTACCTATCAAGATAATAGGAGAACAAAACTTGAAACAGTACCATTTTAAAGTATTCAGGCAGGCACTTGCATTACATGCTTTGGTGAATTCATCCATAAATCTGACCACAAAAGAGGTAGGCATAGTGTGTATGGGTTTGGCAAAGTCAGCAGATAGAGTATTGCTATCGGTTGACTTAGCAGTTGGGGGGAGGGCTCCAAATGAGTTTTGACCCCCCTAAAAAAACTCTTGCACTGTGCATGAATTGAAAGGACAACAATAACATGTATACTCATTTTAGGGGGTTTTTAGGGTAAGCACAACAATGGAGCTGACAAAATGCATTGTTAAGTTACTAGTCTAGGTGTGTATAGGCCCAGGATAGCATGCTGGGGAGGTTAGTGAAGGCAAATATGCATGAAGGACAAAAAAGGAGCATTAAAAGCATACAGCATACATGTGGACAAAGAGGACATTCACATCATATTACAGTCATGGTAATTATGGAATGATGAAATTAATACAATACATTAGCAAATATTAAATACATAGAATGCGATGTTAAAGGATAAAACTTACCTTAATATAGTCCTTCTGCTGGACCTGTATGGTGCAGAACAGGTCTCTGGAATAATGATTCCCAGAGCCTGGGGGAGATCCCAGTCGTAAACTTAATATACTGGAGACTTCTACCCATCACCAAGTACTGCAAGGTGGCGATGAGCCTTTGTTCGGGAGTGATGGCTTGCCGCATGCAGGTGTCCTTCTTGGTAATATAGTGGGTAAGCAAAGCCAACAGACAGTGAAAAACGGGGTCCATCATCCGGAGATAATTCTTGAAATTGTCAGGATTATTGTCCTGGAGCTCCCGCAGCAAAGGCAGATGAGAGAATTGATCACGATTAAGTAACCAATTCTTAGTCCATGAACTCCTCCTCCCCCTGTTCATGGACTGGACTTAGGTCAAAGCAAGAATTCCAACACCAAGCCCAACATGAGCACAAACTCTACGACGAGTACGTGACCGCAACATGGCTAGAAAATGGTCGGCTGCTCAGAGCGAACTAACAGAACGCACTGAAAATCAGAAAGGACCTGAGAAGACCGATCTGAAAAACAAAAACGAGTGGACAAGAACGCACTGAAAAACAGAAACAAACTATAAATAGAACGCACTGAAAGACAGGAAGGAACTGACAACACACACTGAAGAACAGATACGAACTGACAAGCACAAACTGAAAAGCAGAAACGAACTGAAAAGCACAAGGCTGAAAAGCACGTATTGTCTCTCACCAAACTTCTACTAACACGAAATAAACACAAGATTAGCAGGAGCCCAAAGGGTGGCACACCAGCTATTTAACTTCCTTTTTATCGGCTCATAGTATGTGTTGTACGTCACCGCGTTCTCACGTTTGGGATTGTTGCCCAACATTTGTGTGATCATGTGCAAGCAAGACAAGTTTGCGCCAACAACCTTCGAACAAAAATCCATGGCTTTGTTGGCAGAAAATCCGATCGTGTGTATGGGGCATAAGTGCCGACATCCAGCAAGAGCAGGGGTAATCAGTTCTGTGTAGCTGTATTTAGCAAATGAAACCAGACTGTGTATGAATAAAGTAAGATTTATTAATGATGCAAAACCCATCCAACACTAGCAAACAGAATAAACAGCAAAAGTGAAGAGTTACTGCACCATCAACCAGGTGAAAAAAATACCTAACCAGTAACCTGACTATAATACAACATACACAAAATGGGGAACACAGAGAACACAGATAAACAAGATAAGACCGGAGCTGCAAGGAGATGGATTTGCCAAAACTAGGAATCGTAATAAGGGGATCAGATATGAAGTAGCAGGGCACAGAATGCAGGTAATGGAACTGAATCACAGCAGATATTGGGATCACAGTCTGGAGCAATAACGAGGTAGATAGCAAACAAGCAAAACACTGAGCCAGCAAAGGAAGTTAGGGAAAGGGTTATATACCTTCCCAGCAGCCAGCATGAGGTGGCGACCATATACCGGAATCAGCTGACTGGGAAACACTTGCTGGTGGCCACCGGGGCTCATGGCATTGCACGACAGCACAACCCATGGTGCTTTGCATTGTAAAAAATGGTGCATTTGCTTTTTGTGTGTTCTAGAGCGTTAGGCAGCCTATTCAAATGAATGAACATAAAGGAACAATGGCACTCAGTAAATCACATAATTAATCAAACTGATAAACAAATAAAATTAGATTAAAATTAATTGCAATAAATAAATCTCAGTAAGAAGTCTTCATAAGACTACTGTCTAGCCATGAATTTTTTGTATTAAATAAAAGGTACTTGTAAGTGTCCAATCAGTCCAAAAATGCTGAATCATGGTAGAAGGACAAACAATAATATATGCTCTTTCACAGAAGGCTGCTGTTATTTAGAGTGAAGCCGGCTCAGTCACATGAAAAGAAAAAAACAAGTAGAAAAGTGCTACTTAGTGAAATGTGTTTTAATTCATAATGTTACAAATATCTGTCACTTACATCTGACAGGCAGAAAGCTGGGCATAGACGAGGTTAAAAGCTGTGGTCATCAGCATGTCATCAACGTGTCCAGAAAAGCAACTAGAGCCAGTAGTATTAGTAGCGAGGCGCTGGGGGAGAACCTGGCTGTGTCTCGCGTCTGACAGACTGCAGAGCGGCTCATGGAGACAGCGTGTGACGTCAGAAGTACAGAGGAACACAACGCATTTCTGAGCATGCGCAAAATCCGTACGGTGCCAGCGCGCTCCTTTTCTCAAGTATAAAGATAGAGGGAGAACTGAATGACAGCTCATAAATACCTACATTTATTAGATGAACTAACGATGTACAATTTAGGCCAAAAAGATAGAAGCAGTACTGGCCATACAAAACTAAAAGTATTACAATGTTGCCATATCAATAAATAAGTTACCAACAATTGACATTTTAACAATATGCTCATGACAGCACAGACATTTTTAACACAAACAACTGTATAAATATACTGATTAATAAGAATAAACTTCTGATAATAAAATCAAAAAAATAGAAGTGCCCAAAGAGAAGTCTAAGAAAAACACACCTACTATTAATAAAGTTAACTCTTTGGTGGGGTCTAATATTGTTACAGCACTAGCTACTGAGCCTGCTTCTAAGTCCTCTGGGACATCACTCATAGATCCCACATCTATTGATCTTGGCTCTTCCTGTTCTAATTCAGTATCTTCAAATAATTTAAAAAACACCACTCCGTTTGCTGACAAGAGCAAAAGTTCTGTCCCAAACACCTCTTCGTTTGATCTCCTTGTCGGTGATTTTAATAAAGGCGATATACCTTATTATACCACCTCTTTGTCTCTTTCTCCTTTTTTAGACAGGGGCTCGTACCCAAAACATTGATTAAAAAGAAAGTACACAGACGAGGGTGTAGAGGTGGGCGGGGAAAACATAAGCACCAGTGCCAAAGTACTGAAACGATAAAATTATTCAATTTATCTTCTTATGAATTGACCAATGAAGATATTTCTTTGTTGAGTAGAGGTTTGACTTTTTCTCCTACTACGCAAATAAATTATTTTTTATTGTTCAAAGATTTGAGCACATTTATAAGAAATCTTACCCTGAAAAGGTATTTTCACATACAATCCATGAAAAATGAAGGATTGGAGGTAATTCCCCCTCCTCCCAATCCGTTTTCAATAGAATCAGTTTCACTTACCCGCCTGGACGGGTAAGTGAAACCTCTTTATTTATTATTCTGGGGTGTCTCATTGATTGTAACAATCACTCAAGCTAGCTAGAGGCTGGACACCTGTGTGTGGTGACCATATGGGGGTGTTTTGGGCTAGTTGTGGGTGTTTGCAAAGTGTACCTTTTTTGCTTGTGTCTGGCTGTAATTTACCTGTATGGTGGCGCACCACGGTGGTTCACCATGGAGCGCATGCATTCCCAAGAGTACCGCTGTGCTCAGCAGTTGTTTGTTTGGCGGCCACGGGGCACGTGCATTCACAAAAGCGTTGCTTGACTAAGCAGTTTGTTTGGTTCAGTAGCCTTAATTTGGGACGAGTGGGTCACCTCAATTATATCTTGCGGTTACAAGCTGGAGTTGTGCGGGGTTCCCGCTCAGAGGTTTTTAAGATCCAGCATTCCCTTGAATCCTCCAAATATAAATGTATTGCTTCAGGCACTACATCATCCAGTGCATCAAGGAGTGATTATAGAGATTCCTTTATCCGAAAGGGGCACATAGTTTTACTCAAACCTGTTTACGGTTCAGAAACCAAACAGGGACACAAGGCCCATTTTTGACCTAAATTTCCTGAACAAGTATCTACTGATACGGTCCTTTCAGAAGGAGTCTGTCCACTCAGTAGTAGCCTCACTCCAGAGAGAGAGACTTTCTAGCCTCCATCGATTATAAAATATGTGTATTTACACATACCTATTTTTCAGCCTCATCAGAGGTTCCTAGGTTCTGTAGTAGAGGAACGTCATTTTCACTTTGTGGCTCTACCCGTCGGGCTTGCTGCAGCTCCCCGGGTGTTCACAAAGGTCCTAGCACCAGTACTGGGTCTTTTAAGGGCCCAAGGGATCCTGGTGCTTGGGTATATGGACAACCTCCTGCTCAGAGATCCCTCATTATGGGCTCTAGAACAGAGCATAATATGCACAGTGCAGTATTTGAAAATCTTAGGCTGGATCATTAATACCGAAAAGTCAGCCTTGAAACCAGCTCAAAGTTTAAAGTATTTAGGTTTAGAATATTCTTGCCACCTGTAAGGATCTGTGCCCTGAAGGTTCAGGTGCATCAGATAAGGGACACCAGACAACCCTCCATTCAGCTCTGTATGAGTCTTGTAGTGAGTAGTGACACAGGGAGATGCCAGTCTCTCAGGCTGGGGAGCAACCCTAGAAGGGCTCACAGCTCAGGGGAAATGCTCAGGGACATAACAGATCCTGCCCATCAATGTCCTGGGATTAACATCTGGCCCTAAGGTCCTGGACAGTGGAGCTTCAGGACTACCCTATCAGGGTTCAGTCCGACAATGCCACTGCAGTGGCCTATATAAACCACCAAGAGGTGAACCACATACTCGCCTGGGCAGAGGGACATTCTATCAGCAGTCTATATCCCGGGAGTAAAGAACTGGAAGGCAGATTATCTCAGCCACCAGCAGATCTGCTGGGGGGAATGGTCCCTATACCCAGGGGTGTTCCACAAAATTTGCCAGCGTTGGGGAAGTCCTATTGGCATTCAGGTTTAACAGCAATCCCCCTCCTTCCATGTTTGTTGCACAGGATTCGGAGAGAGGGGGGTCCAGTCATTCAGGTTCACCAGCCTGGCCCAGAAGGCTCTGGTTCCCGAAGATTGTGAGACTGACAATAGACAGGCCATGGACGCTTCCACGTCACCCCGATCTACTGTCTCAAGGTCCTATATTCCACCTCAATTCACAGTCTCTAAATTATTATTAACTATCAAAGATAGTTTATTTGTTTTGTTATAGTTTTGACAATAGGAGTAGTTAACAAACAAGGTAGTCAGATAACCAATATAATCTCTGCAATGATAATAACAGCCAGTGTTACAAGGAAGGTGCATGGGAGAAGAAAAGAAAAGGGAACAGCTAGGGGTGAGAGGGAGAAAGGGAAGAAGGATGTGAGATGGAACAAAAGCAGACACCGAATTGGGACAGGTGATAGCTGTCCCCCTTCGGTGACCCCAGGTATAAACCCAGGAATATATACATGGACAATAATAATATTTCACACACAAGTTTATCTAATTTGTGGATTCTAACATACAACCGATTAACTCAAAGTGAAGTTGTCCAATCAAAAATGACCAAATTGTTTCCAGAGAAGGAAAGCTCTTGATGACGAGGCTTATGGAGAGGATAGGCATGTCTGTCTGTAAATAAGGTGTGAGGTCAGGATGTGATTGTGTTTGATGAGAGGGAATGATGTTGAGTATAGGTGTTTTTTTCTGAAGGTGTCAGACAGCAGTCGATAAAGGATGCCCATTTTCTCATGAATTTGTTGTTAGGCCATTTGTGTTGGATCATGGCTTCCAATTTTTCTTAAAAGAGCAGGGATTTAAGGGGTCTTATCTTTCTGGATACTTTTGGAGGAGCGGTAACAATTCAATGGTTAAGGATGTTTCTGCGGGCTATGAGCAGCCTGAGGAGGATCCATTTACGGTTTTCTTGGAGTAGCAAATTAGATGTGTCTTGGGATTCTGATTTTGATGAGAGATATCCAAACAGGAGGGGCATAGGGTCTTTCTTGGGTTGCCAGTTAGTCACTTCATAAATGAATGTGAGGATTGAGGACCAATAGGACAGAGCCAGAAGCGGTGGAGTAACGATGGTTTATGTGATGAGCACCATGGACAATATGGGCCAGTTGTGGAGGGATGATTTGATGAAAAGGGGAAGTAGGCTCTGTGTATTAGCTTGAATTGAGTTTCCCTCCAAGATTCATTTGGTGTAATGCTTCTGGTGACCTTGTAGCCTTGCATCCAGTAGGTCTGTTATCCAGGATCTGAGCGAAGATGTAAAGGTTTTGCAAATTTCTTGTTCAAAGGGTGGTACAAGTGCGAGATAGAGAAGCTGTGCTCCTCAAGCAGAGTATCCAAAAAGGATGGTTGGAATCTAATGTTTTTCCTTGGACAGGTCTTGCTGATGAAGTCTGAGAATTGAGACAGGAAGGAAGAGGTGAGTGGGTAGGTTAAATTCTTTCTCTATGAGGTGAAAAGGTTTAAGGGCACCATTTGCATAGTGGTATAGATAATAGGCTCTGGTCAGCCCTTTGTCTTTCCATTTGGAAAAAGGTTTGTATTGTAGACCAAGGGGGAACATGCCTGGGATTGGGAAGAATTGGGATACATGGGGTGAGAGGCCTAATTTTTTCCTTACTTCTCGCCATGCTCGTATCTCTAAACATCAGGTTTTGTTTTATATGGCACGGGATTTGTCGCAGAGAGCTATGTAGGAGTGCTGACAGATTTATCGGGTGGACCATGGCAGATTCCAGGTCATAGTTGGAGTATTTGGATGATTGTGATAGCCAGTCCATGCCTGATCTCAATAAACATGCATGATTGTACACTCTAATGTTTGGAAGGCTGGCTCCTCCTTCACTCTTTGGGAGAACAAGTTTTGTTAGAGCTATTCTCGGTTTACCCTTTTTCCATAAAAAGGCAGAAATTGCCTTATTTAAAGAGGAAGTAAACCCTTCCAAACCACTTGGACCTACAGGTAAGCCTAGATTAAGGCTTACCTGTAGGTCCAAGCAATATCTCCTAAACCTATATGGTTTAGGAGATATTTGCCTGAAAATGGGCACCGCTGTCTACGGCGCACGCGCCGTAGACAGCGGCGCGCAGGCGCACTAAATGCGGCAAATCCAAGAATGGATTTGCCTAATTTGTCGACTCCCGTGCGCATGCGTGGGAGTGCCATCATCTCGGCTTCGCCGAGTGGCAGCGGCGGAGCTGCGAGACGCGACTCCCGTGCGCATGCGCGGGAGTGACGTCATCGCGGCTTCGCCGCTGTGATTCGTCGGAGCTGCGAGACGCCACCAGCAACATGGATGCGGCGGACTACAGGGGACAGCGGCGACTTCGCTGGCTCCTGTGTCAGGTAAGTGACACATAATGAGCTACTATGCGATGCATAGTAGTCCATTATGCTTTACCTTTGCAGGGAAAAAAAGAGGAAGTAAACCCATCAGGGTTTACTTCCTCTTTAAAGACTGTACATCTTTATGTTTAAGTAGTAAAGGTAAATTTTGTAGTGGGTATAAAAGGCGAGCAAAACTGACCATTTTGAAGAGTGCGCATCTCCCAAAGAGTGATAGTGGAAGGTTGGACCAGGCTTCCAGCTCGCCCACAATTTTCAAAATCAGAGGAGGGTAATTGAGGTGGTAAAGAGAGGATGGATCCTTCCCTATTTTGATGCCCAAATAGGTGATATGCTTCTCTTTTCTACAATCGGCTGTGGAAATCAGATTGGCTTTAAGTATAATCAGAGGTCAGATTTCAGTCTTGTCAGTATTCTTCCAAAGGCCTTTAGCATCCCATTCGTTAGTCTGAACCTTTATGCAGGGGGTGACTCATTTGCTTCCCCCCATTAGGTCACCTATGTGTCATTGGGACTTCAACTTAGTGCTGTCTGTGTTACAAAAACAACCATTTGAACCTATCAAGGAAATTTTATTAGACTTGCAGACATACAAGCTAGCCTTCCTGATGGCCATTCATGTATGGGGGGGGGGGGGGTTATATAGGGGATCACTTCCTGTCTAAAGACCTTTGGTCTACCAATGTCCATTCACCTGGAGATGAAGTATAACTCAGCAGGTAATGAACATTAGCCTGAGTCTGTCTCATGATGTGCTCAAAGAAAATGGGATTTTTATATACAGCTTACCTGTAAAATCCTTTTCTTGAGAGTACATCACGGGACACAGGAGCTTCATTACATAGTGGGTTATATAGGCACCTCTGGTGATTGGACACTGGTTGACCCCAATTAAGGAGAATTCCTCCCCTATATAACCCCTCCCATCTGGGAGGCACATCAGTTTTGTAGCAAAGCAATAAGAAACCACGTAAAACCCAAGAGGGGCGGGGGCCCTGTGTCCCGTGATGTACTCTCAAGAAAAGGATTTTACAGGTAAGCTGTATATAAAAATCCCATTTTCTTGATCATACATCACGGGACACAGGAGCTTCATTACATAGTGGGCTGTCCCATAGCAATGCTCAGATTGAGGGGAGGGAGACACAGATCATAAATATAGGCCGCCAGGGACCGGAGGACCTAAACTGCAGCCTGCAGTACACTGCGCCCGAAGGCGATATCCTCTTGCCCTCTGACATCCACCTGGTGAATGTGTGGACTGATGACCAAGTCGCAGCCTTACAGATCTGAGCCAGGGAGGCCTAGTAGAGTGCGCTTTCACCCTAAAAGGAGGAATCTTCCCCTTTAAACCATAGGCCTGAGAGATAACTTGCCTGATCCATCTTGAGAGAGTGGATTTTGACGCCGCCTGGCCCTTTCTAGGGCCTTCCGGCAGAATAAATAAACAATCAGTTTTCCTTATCTGAGTAGTTGCTTGAAGATAAATACTGATTGCTCTAACCACATCTAAAGTGTGCAAAGATTCTTCTTCTGTGGATTGAGGGTCCGGAAAAAAGGATGGTAGGATTACATCCTGATTCAAATGGAAACCCGAAACCACCTTAGGCAGAAAGGACCTGTTGGGACGCATGACCACCCGGTCCTTATGGATAATTAAATACGGCTCCTTACTGGAAAGAGCTGCCAACTCTGATACTCTTCTAGCCGTAGATATGGCTACTAAGAAGACCAGCTTTTTAGTCAGGAGAGCTAAAGAAGCCAGGTGTAAAGGTTCAAATGGTTGCCCCTGTAAGGCCGAGAGAACCAAATTCAGATCCCATGGGCATACCGGAGGTTTAACTGGCAGTTTTGTCCGCATAGCCCCCTGGATAAAAGCCCGTACTAGGGAATGTGATGCAAGCGGTTTTTGAAAAAATACCGACAGGGCCGAAATCTGCACTTTGATAGTGCTTATGGCCAAATTCATTTCCAGGCCTGACTGGAGAAAGGCCAAGATTCTGTTAATGACATACATTCTAGGATGCCATTTCCTGAGTTCACACCAGGAGACATATGTCCTCCAGATCTTGTAATAAACAAGTCTGGAGGCCGGCTTTCTGGCATTGACCAGAGTAGAAAGGACTGGCCCGAAAGGCCACGGTCTCTCAGAATGTGGGTCTCAGCAGCCAGACCGTCAAATTCAGACTGCATAAAGCAGGATGGTAGATTGGACCCTGTGAGAGCAGATCTGGCCGGAGAGGGAGGGTCCATGGCCTGCCTACTGCCAACTTCATGATTTCTGCATACCATGGTCGCCTGGGCCAAGCCGAGGCCACCAAAAGGACGACTTTGTCTCCCTCTTGACCCTTCCCAGGAACCACGACAGAAGCGGGCTCGGGGGGGAAGGCATAGATCAGATTGTACTGATCCCAGGGAACTGTCAGAGCGTCTGACCCCTGAGCAAGTGCATCTCTTGTCCTTGACACAAACTTGTCCAGCTTCCTGTTGAACCTGGAAGCAAACAGATCTACGTCTGGAGTACCCACTTGTGACATATGTTCTGAAACACATCGGGGTGCAGAGCCCATTCTCCTGGGCACAACTGCTGGCGGCTGAGAAAATCCGCCTGCCAATTCTCCACTCCTGGGATGAAGACTGCAGAAAGACACGGAATATGCTTTTCTGCCCAGACAAGTATGCGATTCACCTCTTTTTGGGCCACCAGACTTCTGGTACCGCCCTGGTGATTGATATAAGCCACTGCGGTGGCATTGTCGGACTGAACCCGAACTGGGAAACCTCGCAGTCTGTAAGACCACTCTATGAGTGCCATGTAAACTGCCCGGATCTCTAAGATATTTATGGGCAGTAGATTCTTGGTCGCAGACCATTTCCCCTGCGAGCATGTTTCCTCCAATACAGCTCCCCAGCCTGTCAGGCTGGCATCTGTTGTGATAATCTTCCATGAGAGAGGAAGAAAGGTTTTGCCCTTCAGCAAATTCTTGGTTTGTAACCACCAGACAAGGCTCTTGCGTGTCCCTGGGGATAGACGCATAGGAAGATCCAGAGATTGGGGCTTCCTGTTCCAAGCCGCAAGGATGCATCCTTGTAAAGGCCTTGAATGGAACTGGGCGAATGGGATGGCCTCGAAGGAGGCGACCATCTTCCCTAACAGTCTCATGCACAACCGAATGGAGGAAGATCTTTTGCCCAGAATCAGGCGCACCAGATCCCCAATGGCCAAGGCTTTTAGCCTTGGAAGAAACACCCTGCCCTGAGCGGTGTTGATGATCATACCTAGGTATTCCAACCTGGTAGTCGGTTGTAGGGACGACTTTTCTAGGTTTATAATCCAACCTAGGCGTTCTAGGTGTTCTAGCGTTTTGGTGACGCTGCGACTTAGGAACGCTGCAGTTTTCTCCATGAGAAGCAAGTCGTCTAGATAAGCCATGACGGCTATGCCCTGAGCTCTTAAGATTGCTAAGAGAGGGTCTAGAATCTTTGTGAAGACTCGAGGGGCTGTAGCAAGCCCGAACGGCAAGGCCACAAATTGAAAATGGCGCCGCTCTACCGCGAACCTTAGGAATTTTTGGTGTGCGGGAAAAATTGGCACATGGAGATATGCATCCTTGATATCTATTGATGCCATGAATTCTCCTCCTTGCAGGGAGGAGACCACAGTGCGGATTGACTGCATTCGGAAGGACCGGATGTGTAAAAACCGGTTCAGGTCTTTCAGATCCAAGATAGGTCTGACACTTCCACTTGGTTTTGGAACGGTGAAGAGATTTGAGTAAAATCCCGAACCCTGATCTTTCGGGTTCACTTCTACTATCACACCCTGGGATAGTAACTGATCTAAGGCCAGAAATAGCGGTTTTTGCTTTACTGGATCCCTGGGGATCCTTGACCTTAGGAAACGAGAAGGTGGAATCTCCTGAAACTCTAGCTTGTAGCCCAGAGATACTGAAGAGATCACCCACTTGTCCTGGATCTCTTCCCGCCAGGCGCCTGCAAACTGCAGGAGCCTTCCCCCCACTCTGCCGAGCGGGGGCGCCCCTTCACAAGGAAGTTTTTGGGCTCTGCTTGGCAGGCTTTCACCCCCAAGTCTTTTTCTGTCCCTGGGCTTGGCCTTGAGCCTTTCTAGTAGAGGAGGACTGAGAAGGCCGTCGCCACTGTTTAGAGCTTGATGCTTCGGGAGAGAGAGCACGCCTGAATGAAGGACGCTTGCTCTTTTTGACTGGAAGGAGAGTAGATTTTCCTCCTGAAATATTTTGGACGAACTTATCTAGTTCTTCTCCAAGCAAACGCTCCCCTTTAAACGGGAACCCAGTCAAATGCTTCTTGCATGACAGCTCAGCTGCCCAATTCTTTAGCCATAAGGCCCTTCGCATGTGAACCAACATGAGAGACAAACGTGATGCTTGTTAGGTTCTTATTCACACAAGAAACAGCCGCATCGACAGATGGGACCCCCCACTTCTTGGTGAAACTTTCCTCCACAGGATAATGCATAGAAAACCTTTTAGGAGGAGCAAACAGTTTATCGGGATGTCCCCAATCCTCATACATCAATTTATCCATTAAAGGATGAATCGGGAAGGAATAGGCAGGCTGTGGGGCTTTCCTGACTCCCAGGGAAGAGACAGAGGATGTAGCGACTTTAGCAGCAGGCATTCTGAATGTGGTACGCACCAATTCAGTATAATACTGCACCTGTTTTCTGAGCGCCTGGGAGGAGGGGACTATCTCCTCTTCCTCTGACTCATCCGACTGCTCATGATCCCTATCCAAAGATAGGGATCCCTCCTCATTTTCAGAAGAATCATCTGAGAGAGGGATATCAGCAGAGGGAGGGGATCTACCCCTTTTCCTGCTATCTTTTAGGGAAGCAGAAATTAAAATTCATGATTCTCCCTTCAAAACCCTCCAATGTAGCCCTAAGGGAGTCCTCAGTGACATAAACCGGGGCTGCGACATTAGGAGAGGCTGCAAAACCCGACAGGGGCACTGACGCGTCTTGAGAGGCTGGCTCCAGTCTTGCAGGGGGAGATGGTAATTTACAGGCACTTTTGGAACCCCTGGACCTAGGTGGTGATTTACCAGTTCCCCTATTACCTCCCCCTGAGACCCTCTTACGAGGAGACATAGTACTAGGCTACAAAGCAGAGGTACTAGTACAAGGGCAATCACTGTTGTGCTTAAAGTCTCACAATAATATATATGCTTAAATTGCACAACCTGATGCTGAGTAGGTGTCTAAGGTTTGCCTGGATCCAATCCCCACGGATGCTTACTGCCCACAGCTCCTGTGTCTCCAATTACAGCCTCCTGACGCTCTGGGCTTTTAAAACTGCCGCCTGGCGCCTGCGCAGTACAGCGCCGTGCACACTGACGTGCACGGCTCGCAACCACACCCCCCCCCTCCTCCATTAGGCCGGGAGCGCGCCCGCGCGCGTGCACGAGGACCGCGGAATCCAGGGGGGAAAGGAGAACCCAAAAACTGAGCTGCGTGGGACCCCTGAAGTGTTTACCTTATTTGTGGCAGGGACTGCAATGGAGACGTGAGTTAGCTGGAGAATCAGGCTTTCACTGAGCATGTGTATTGAAAAGGCATGTAAGTATGCATCAGGCTGCTCTTACTCCCTCTAGTGGTGGAAACCAGGTAAGACATACAACTACTCACAATGAAGAAATCCATTCATATAATTAAATATACAGGATAACTTCCCTTACCTGTCCCCGCCGCAGGAATTGCTGAACCAGACAAATTCCAGCCTTCACCCATCACGGCGGGTATTGTTAGCCAACCTTCAGGTATATCTGGGGTTCCTTCTCGGAAGAACCTCCCACCTGGGCCATGTAGAAAGCTCTGCCAGAAACTTTCGTGCGCTCTGTATAAACAGTACACCAAGTCTGGTTTTCCCAGAGCCCAGTCTTCCAATGGAGAGGACTTACAGGCAAAACCTCGCTTCTTCGGCTGATGAGGCCCGGGTACCATACCATCTTGGGAGTCAAATATCGGCCCGAGGTATGGATCCGGTTTATTGTAGCCCTTAGGCCCTCGCAGGGACCTTCATAGAGCTAAAGTTTTACGTGACCATCACCATAGACACTGGCGAAAAAACTGAGGTGCCTCCCAGATGGGAGGGGTTATATAGGGGAGGAATTCTCCTTAATTGGGGTCAACCAGTGTCCAATCACCAGAGGTGCCTATATAACCCACTATGTAATGAAGCTCCTGTGTCCCGTGATGTATGATCAAGAAAAGGATTTTACAGGTAAGTATGACGAAAAAATCATATTTTTGTTGATGCCTCCATTTATACTACACAACTCATTTATTCACTGGGTAGGGATCTTTTATCCCAACTATTACCTGTTTTACACAAATCTGGCATAAACCAGATTATAGTGATGAGTCATACAGTATATTTAAGTCATTGGTTCAAAAACAAAAGCTTTTTTTTTTCCTTTGTGGAAAGTATGACTTACAAAAACACCCAGCCCATCCTTTTGGTCTGTGCAAGTAATTTTTGTGAAGATGCAAGTAAATGGCAATAATTATCATCTACTATCTATCTAGTTATCTTTAGCTTCATCTATTGCTAGACTAACTGTAAATAAGGGTTTACATTTTCATTATACCTCTTTGAAAATAAAAATATATCTTGTACTGTTTAGCAGGCCAACCATTTGAGATTCCTGTTCTCTTAATTATGTTGAAGACATGAAGGCTTAATAAAAACACTCTTTAATCATATCACAATAATTGTGTCTTCTGTAAACCAATCTTGTTTACACATATAACAGTTGAAATTAAAGTACTATAACGTGGAAGGTAAATAAAAGAGGTGGTGTAGCAAACAAGTCAAACTGTAACCTTGGGGCAGTCATTTGTTTTCCATTGTTTTGCATTCCTCTTGTCAATCTGTTTTCACTTTTAGTTTTGGGCAGCCTTTTACATAAAACTTACATTGTAAACACAACTTGATTTGGATTTTTGTGTAGCATCATTTGAAAGATTGTGGTAATTTTGCCATTTGGCTTTATTTTCTCATGCCTTCTGAAAACATGGAAGTAGTGATGGCCGAACGGTTCGCCCGGCGGTCGTTTCGCGGCGAATTTCCGACATTCGCGGTCCGCACGTTCGAACGCCTTTTTCCGTCGTTCGCCGCGGCGGACTTACGTGTTTAATGTATACAAGAACTTTAACCTTTGGTGACACGTTTATCATGTGATACAGGACAGCCAATTGAGACATGACAGCACATGGACACTTGTACATTCCCCCTAACCTATAAATACACCCGATCCGGTGGCCATTTTACATTCTTTCTTCTGTTACGATAGGGACAGGTTCCTGTGTGGAGTAGGGAGAGATAAACCACTAGCTATTTGGTACACAAAAGTTCTTTTCAGGACTGGTATAGGTGTTAGGTGTTGATAGGTTTGCTGTGCTGCTGATTCTTGCAGCAGCCTGAGTGTCTTTTGTTAGTTTAGAGAAAGGGAAAGGACGGTGTATGCTACAGGGACAGCCAGATTAGTCTTTCATCATCATCATCATCATCATCATCATTAGCTGTTACTATCAAGGTCCACAAAAGAGCTGTTCCAGTAACCACTAATCGTTCTCTTTTTTTGCCAATTTGTATAGGGACAGGAAGGAAGCAGTGTTGTCAGGCAGTGAGGGTAATTTTAAAGACTTGCTGTTATTATTAGTTCCACAAAGGTTCTTTTCAGGACTGGTATCAGTGGTACAGTAATAGGCTTGTACATGTATAATATTCTTTCTTCCAAATATAGAAAGGATATTATACTTGACTGCTGCCCTTCTGCTGCAGTCTGCTAAACATTCACAACTCACTTGTTCCACAAAAGTTCTTATAAGGACTGGTAACTTGGTATAGGGTGCTACGGTACATAGGCTTGAGTGCGGTACAGTCTGCTGTTCTGTAAGGACCGCTATCGGTCCACAATAGATAGGGTTGACGTGCACCACTGCTGACCGCTCACCTATACTGCAGCAGTCCTTCAGCGGTATAGGGACTGACGTACAGTCTGCTAATCACTAACACACAACCTGCTTGTTCCACAAAAGTTCTTATAAGGACTGGTAACTTGGTATAGGGTGCTACGGTACATAGGCTTGAGTGCGGTACAGTCTGCTGTTCTGTAAGGACCGCTATCGGTCCACAATAGATAGGGTTGACGTGCACCACTGCTGACCGCTGCCCTATACTGCAGCAGTCCTTCAGCGGTATAGGGACTGACGTACAGTCTGCTAAACACTAATACACAACCTGCTTGGTCCACAAAAGTTCTTATAAGGACTGGTAACTTGGTATAGGGTGCTACGGTACATAGGCTTGAGTGCGGTACAGTCTGCTGTTCTGTAAGGACCGCTATCGGTCCACAATAGATAGGGTTGACGTGCACCACTGCTGACCGCTCACCTATACTGCAGCAGTCCTTCAGCGGTATAGGGACTGACGTACAGTCTGCTAATCACTAACACACAACCTGCTTGTTCCACAAAAGTTCTTATAAGGACTGGTAACTTGGTATAGGGTGCTACGGTACATAGGCTTGAGTGCGGTACAGTCTGCTGTTCTGTAAGGACCGCTATCGGTCCACAATAGATAGGGTTGACGTGCACCACTGCTGACCGCTGCCCTATACTGCAGCAGTCCTTCAGCGGTATAGGGACTGACGTACAGTCTGCTAAACACTAATACACAACCTGCTTGGTCCACAAAAGTTCTTATAAGGACTGGTAACTTGGTATAGGGTGCTACGGTACATAGGCTTGAGTGCGGTACAGTCTGCTGTTCTGTAAGGACCGCTATAGGTCCACAATAGATAGGGTTGACGTGCACCACTGCTGACCGCTCACCTATACTGCAGCAGTCCTTCAGCGGTATAGGGACTGACGTACAGTCTGCTAATCACTAACACACAACCTGCTTGTTCCACAAAAGTTCTTATAAGGACTGGTAACTTGGTATAGGGTGCTACGGTACATAGGCTTGAGTGCGGTACAGTCTGCTGTTCTGTAAGGACCGCTATCGGTCCACAATAGATAGGGTTGACGTGCACCACTGCTGACCGCTCACCTATACTGCAGCAGTCCTTCAGCGGTATAGGGACTGACGTACAGTCTGCTAAACACTAATACACAACCTGCTTGGTCCACAAAAGTTCTTATAAGGACTGGTAACTTGGTATAGGGTGCTACGGTACATAGGCTTGAGTGCGGTACAGTCTGCTGTTCTGTAAGGACCGCTATCGGTCCACAATAGATAGGGTTGACGTGCACCACTGCTGACCGCTGCCCTATACTGCAGCAGTCCTTCAGCGGTATAGGGACTGACGTACAGTCTGCTAAACACTAATACACAACCTGCTTGGTCCACAAAAGTTCTTATAAGGACTGGTAACTTGGTATAGGGTGCTACGGTACATAGGCTTGAGTGCGGTACAGTCTGCTGTTCTGTAAGGACCGCTATAGGTCCACAATAGATAGGGTTGACGTGCACCACTGCTGACCGCTCACCTATACTGCAGCAGTCCTTCAGCGGTATAGGGACTGACGTACAGTCTGCTAATCACTAACACACAACCTGCTTGTTCCACAAAAGTTCTTATAAGGACTGGTAACTTGGTATAGGGTGCTACGGTACATAGGCTTGAGTGCGGTACAGTCTGCTGTTCTGTAAGGACCGCTATCGGTCCACAATAGATAGGGTTGACGTGCACCACTGCTGACCGCTCACCTATACTGCAGCAGTCCTTCAGCGGTATAGGGACTGACGTACAGTCTGCTAATCACTAACACACAACCTGCTTGTTCCACAAAAGTTCTTATAAGGACTGGTAACTTGGTATAGGGTGCTACGGTACATAGGCTTGAGTGCGGTACAGTCTGCTGTTCTGTAAGGACCGCTATCGGTCCACAATAGATAGGGTTGACGTGCACCACTGCTGACCGCTGCCCTATACTGCAGCAGTCCTTCAGCGGTATAGGGACTGACGTACAGTCTGCTAAACACTAATACACAACCTGCTTGGTCCACAAAAGTTCTTATAAGGACTGGTAACTTGGTATAGGGTGCTACGGTACATAGGCTTGAGTGCGGTACAGTCTGCTGTTCTGTAAGGACCGCTATCGGTCCACAATAGATAGGGTTGACGTGCACCACTGCTGACCGCTCACCTATACTGCAGCAGTCCTTCAGCGGTATAGGGACTGACGTACAGTCTGCTAATCACTAACACACAACCTGCTTGTTCCACAAAAGTTCTTATAAGGACTGGTAACTTGGTATAGGGTGCTACGGTACATAGGCTTGAGTGCGGTACAGTCTGCTGTTCTGTAAGGACCGCTATCGGTCCACAATAGATAGGGTTGACGTGCACCACTGCTGACCGCTGCCCTATACTGCAGCAGTCCTTCAGCGGTATAGGGACTGACGTACAGTCTGCTAAACACTAATACACAACCTGCTTGGTCCACAAAAGTTCTTATAAGGACTGGTAACTTGGTATAGGGTGCTACGGTACATAGGCTTGAGTGCGGTACAGTCTGCTGTTCTGTAAGGACCGCTATAGGTCCACAATAGATAGGGTTGACGTGCACCACTGCTGACCGCTCACCTATACTGCAGCAGTCCTTCAGCGGTATAGGGACTGACGTACAGTCTGCTAATCACTAACACACAACCTGCTTGTTCCACAAAAGTTCTTATAAGGACTGGTAACTTGGTATAGGGTGCTACGGTACATAGGCTTGAGTGCGGTACAGTCTGCTGTTCTGTAAGGACCGCTATCGGTCCACAATAGATAGGGTTGACGTGCACCACTGCTGACCGCTGCCCTATACTGCAGCAGTCCTTCAGCGGTATAGGGACTGACGTACAGTCTGCTAAACACTAATACACAACCTGCTTGGTCCACAAAAGTTCTTATAAGGACTGGTAACTTGGTATAGGGTGCTACGGTACATAGGCTTGAGTGCGGTACAGTCTGCTGTTCTGTAAGGACCGCTATAGGTCCACAATAGATAGGGTTGACGTGCACCACTGCTGACCGCTCACCTATACTGCAGCAGTCCTTCAGCGGTATAGGGACTGACGTACAGTCTGCTAATCACTAACACACAACCTGCTTGTTCCACAAAAGTTCTTATAAGGACTGGTAACTTGGTATAGGGTGCTACGGTACATAGGCTTGAGTGCGGTACAGTCTGCTGTTCTGTAAGGACCGCTATCGGTCCACAATAGATAGGGTTGACGTGCACCACTGCTGACCGCTGCCCTATACTGCAGCAGTCCTTCAGCGGTATAGGGACTGACGTACAGTCTGCTAAACACTAATACACAACCTGCTTGGTCCACAAAAGTTCTTATAAGGACTGGTAACTTGGTATAGGGTGCTACGGTACATAGGCTTGAGTGCGGTACAGTCTGCTGTTCTGTAAGGACCGCTATCGGTCCACAATAGATAGGGTTGACGTGCACCACTGCTGACCGCTGCCCTATACTGCAGCAGTCCTTCATCGGTATAGGGACTAAGAGTTTTGTCACAGGGTCATTTAAAAAATGACAGGCAGAGGAAGAGGCAGGCCCTTCCGCAGGGGTGGTAGGGGTAGGGCAGGAGCAACAGGCTTGAGCCAAAGTGGGAAGTTGCAGAAGGTGCGTTCAATTACTTTAAAGGATGCACCAGACTTGGTTGAGTGGCTCGCTCAGCCTTACTCTTCTGCACCCTCCTCATCCTCTCGATCTGCACCCTCTTCTTCACTCTCTGCTATGTGCACCCCCAAAGACACTACCACCAACAACACGACCACCACCACCACCACCACATACCTTCCGCTTGAGTCACTGGAATTATTTTCCGATCCATATCAAGAGGACATTTCTGATGCGCAGCCACTCTTGGTATTGGATCAGGAAGAGGAGGTAGCAACAAGCGCTACTCAGCAGTCTGACGCCAGTACCCAGATCAGCCCAAGGAGGAGGTTGGTCCCCGGTGTTGCTGCCTACTCCGAGATCTCTACTTATAGCGGTGGGGAAGGTGACGTTGATGATGACGTGTCTAGTGATGTCACGTGGGTGCCCACAAGAGAGGAAGAGGAGGGGAGTTCAGAGGGAGATATGGACCAGCAGATAGGGAGGAGAAGCAGCAATGACTTACATTGCACAGCAGGGACAAAGCAGACTGCAAATGTATCAGGAGCGAGTCATCGACCATGTACGGTCACATCTGGCGCTCCCAGGACACCGGCACATGGCTCCGCAGTGTGGGCTTTTTTTAACGTGTCCGCTGCTGACAATAGCGTTGCCATCTGCAATCTTTGCAGTCAACGCGTTAGTCGCGGTAAGCCCAATACTCACCTAGGGACGACCGCCTTAAGAAGGCACATGAGCAGCCATCACCGAGCCCAGTGGGAGCAACGGAACACACAAAGCCACACTGCAGGCTCTCACCGTCCAGCCTCGTCTTCTACTTCTCCTTCTCCTCTCTCCTCACAATTGTCCTCCACTCCACCTTCCATCACGCCAAGCTCACATTTTTCTGCAAAAAGGCAGGCTTCCGTGGGCCTAATGTTTGAGCGTAAAAAAATGATGACGCCGGATAACCCTCTTGCCCAACGGTTGGCGGCTGGCTTGTCAGAACTCATAGCCCGCCAACTACTGCCATATAAACTGGTGGACTCGGAGGCCTTTCGCAAATTTGTGGCCATTGGAACACCACAATGGAAGGTCCCAGGAAGGAAGTATTTCTCAGAGAAGGGCATCCCAGAGCTATATGGCCATGTTCAGCGGCAAGTGAATGTATCTCTGGCACACAGTGTCGGTGCCAAGATACATCTGACCACAGACACGTGGTCTAGCAAACACGGGCAGGGAAGGTATATCACTTTTACTGCCCACTGGGTGAACCTTCTGACGGCCGTCAAGCATGTAACCCGTGGCACCCGTGTAGATTTGGTTTTACCGCCACGGATTGCATGCAGGCCTGACTCTTCTTCTCCTCCTCCTACTCCATCCTCCTCCCTCTCCTCCTCAGCTGCCTCCTCCTTTTCCGCTGCTAGCGTCTCTTCCACTGCACCGCCCAAGCTCCCCAGAACCTATTCCACATGCCAGGTGAGACGTTGCCATGCCGTGCTGCGTCTGTTGTGCCTGGAAGCAAAGAGCCACACTGGCCCGGCACTCCTTTCAGCTTTGCGTTCACAGGCAGATGAGTGGCTAACACCGCTCAATTTGACAGTTGGTAAAGTGGTGTGTGACAACGGTGCCAATCTGCTTAGCGCATTGAAACAGGGCAAAATCACGCACGTGCCGTGCATGGCACACGTCTTAAACTTGGTCGTGCAGCGATTCCTTGTCAAATACCCTGGGGTCCAGGACATCTTGCGGCAGGCAAGGAAAATCTCGGCCCATTTCAGAAGATCTTACACGGCCATGGCTCGCCTTGCTGACATTCAGCGGCGACACCATCTGCCGGTCAGACGTCTTATTTGCGATTGCCCGACGCGATGGAACTCAACCTTCTATATGCTTGATAGGCTGCTCCAGCAGAAACGTGCAGTTAACGTCTACCTGTATGAACTCTGCGAAAGAAACGGTTCTGGGGAGCTGGTTTTTTTTTCACCGCGCCAGTGGCTGCTCATGCGCGACACATGCAGACTTCTGCGGCCATTTGAGGAGATCACCAAACTGGTCAGTCGCAGCCATGGCGCCATCAGTGACATGGTACCTTATGCCTTCTTTCTGGAGCGTGCATTGCGTCGTGTCATTGATCAGGCTGTGGAGGAGCAGGAGCGGGAAGATGAGGAAGTCGCAATGCTGGATGAATTCCCAGGGGGGGCTACTCTATCTGAGACAAGTCAACAACAGGAGTCTGATGAGGAGTCAGAGGAGGATGGTGCCGGGGCGGATGAGCAGGAGCAAGAAGAGCATGCTTTAAACCTTTCTGGGATCCCTGTTGTGCGAGGATGGGGAGAGGAGAATGAAGAGGACGACATTATCCTGGATGATGAGCAGGAGCCAGGCCACCACACCGCTTCCACTTTAGTGCAAATGGGGGCCTTCATGCTCCAGTGTTTTAATAGGGACCCCCGTATAAAAAGCATGAGGGTCAAGGACCAGTACTGGGTGGCAACGTACTTAGACCCCCCGGTACAAACACAAAATGGCGGAAATGTTACCGCCGTCGCAGAGGGCTGTCAGAATGCAGCACTTCCAGGCCTTGCTTCGAGAAATGCTGCATTCTGCTTTTGCGTGCGCTGGCAGAGGAGCAATTCCCACTCCCAGAGAAGGATTTGCGGGTACCAATCCAACAGCGCCTGCAAGAAGAGGCCGGTTTGAAGATGTGTTGGTGACTTCGGATATGAGGTCATTCTTTCAGCCGACCCATCGACAGGTGTCATCCGGATCCAGCATCAGGGAACGCCTAGACCGTCAGGTGTCCGACTACATTGGGTTAACGGCCGATGTGGACGCTCTGAGGAGTGATGAACCCCTAGACTACTGGGTGGGCAGGCTTGACCTCTGGCCAGAGCTTGCCCAATTTGCAATCGAACTGTTGGCTTGCCCCTCATCCAGTGTCCTGTCCGAAAGGACGTTCAGCGCAGCAGGGGGGATTGTGACCGATAAGCGTACTCGCCTAGCTCACCACAGTGTTAACTACCTCACATTTCTAAAAATGAATGAGGCATGGATCTCGGAGGAATTCAACACATGTGACCAGTAGACCATGTATATGTCTATAAACTATTTTTTTAATCAAGCACACAGACCTTCTTAATTCATTTGGCTCACTTCCTTGACCCAAAAAAGCACACCGTACTATATGCCCCTACCCTCCTCTTTGAAGAGGTTGAGCGGTGTCATATTTCTACTGGGGCTGCTTATGATATCCCTGTGCTGTGCTGACTTCCTCCTGGGGGTTCTTATTATGAAGGGATCACACTATCCCTGTGCTGTGCTGACTTCCTCCTGGGGGTTCTTATTATGAGGGGATCACACCATCCCTGTGCTGTGCTGACTTCCTCCTGGGGCTGCTTACGGTGCTGCTGTCAGCGCTGTATGTCACGGTGCTGCTGTCAGCGCTGTATGTCACGGTGCTGCTGTCAGCGCTGTATGTCACGGTGCTGCTGTCAGCGCTGTATGTCACGGTGCTGCTGTCAGCGCTGTATGTCACGGTGCTGCTGTCAGCGCTGTATGTCACGGTGCTGCTGTCAGCGCTGTATGTCACGGTGCTGCTGTCAGCGCTGTATGTCACGGTGCTGCTGTCAGTGCTCTGTATTACGGTGCTGCTGTCAGATGCCTCTATCACGGTGCATGTGTCATTCCGGTATGTCACGCTGCTGGTGATCATCTCCTGCACCCTCTTCTTTGCCTACCCTGGTCCCTGACCTTCCCTCTCCTCCATTGCCTTCATTAGCTCCATAGTCCTGAATTGTTAGAACAATTTCCCAAATAAAATAAAAATGCTTGTAGTTATCGATCCCAAATTCACCTCATACATGTATTATGTCATTGTCCAGATGGTGGGACTACGTTTTACCCCCTAATAATTACCACGTGGCCGCAAATTCGACATGAAGGTTTGCAAAGTTCGCCTCCCATTGAAGTCAATGGGGCCCGCGGCGAACGTTCGGTTTCGCGAACGTTTGGGTCCGTTCGCATTTCGCGTTCGCGAAACGTCCCGTCGGAAGTTCGTCCATCACTACATGGAAGTAGATTATGCATAATTATACATGTCTGCTGCTAGGCAATGCACAATAATTGCCTTTTCAAGTCTGCAAATTGTAGCTACAAAGACCACATTTTAATTAGTGTGATACTTGTAACTTGACATACACTTTGCTTAGTACTTATTACATGGGCCTAAGATTCCATTTAAAAGTTCAGTTCCTTATTTCCCTCTCCAGTTCATGCTACTCCAATGACATAGTCCCACTGTACCTGCTAGCTGGTTTAACAGGCTATACTTTTCAAAACTTCACTTGGTGATTGGTCAAAGCGGTCACGCGACTGTACTGATCAATTACAATCTTTATTGAGCCTTCTTTCCCCATGGAACAGATTCCCAATGACAGAAGGCTCAACAGAGATTGTCATTGGTCAGCGTGGTCACATGACTGTGTTAACTACTCACCAATCACCATTTTGTGCATTATGATTATTAACTATTTTAGGTATGCTATGTGAATGGGAATACCAAACATATAGTGAAATTTGAGTGGAAATATATTTTCAGAGACATCAGGCTGCTAACAGGTGCCAGGATTACAATATAGTTACATAGTTGGTAAGGTTGAATAAAAACACCAGTCCATCCAGTTCAACATGTGTGGGTGGGTGCTCATGTCAAAAAATCATGTACCATATCCCCTATATTGTGCTTGCTAAGATGCCCATCTAAGAATTTTTTGGAACTATCAATACTTCCCACTGACACCACTGATTGTAGAAGTGAGTTCAATACCCTTAATGCCCTGACAGTGAAAAAACCCCTACGCAGTTTAAGGGTAAACCACTTTTCTTCAAATTTCATTTAGTGGCCACATGTTTTCTTATACTCTGTGGAGACTGAATAGTTTATTCCCTATGCTAGAATCACCATTGAGGTATTTTTATATTGCTTTCATATCTCTTCTCAAGTGTCTCTTCTCCAGGGAGAATAAGTTTAATGTTTGTAGTTGTTCCTTGTAACTGAGGTCCTCCAGTCCCCTTAATAACTTTGTTGCCCAGAACTGGACGGCATACTCCAGATGTGGCTGAACTAGAGTTTTATAAAGTGGCAGGATTATAGTTTTATCTCTTTAGTAAATACCCTTTTTTATGCATGCTAATATTCTGCTAGCTTTGCTTGCTACAGCTTTGCTTTGCATACCGTTGCTGAGTCTGTCATCTACTAGGACCCCCATATCTTTTTCCATCCTGGATTCCCCCACTCCCCCAGTGAGTAACTTGCATTCATATTGTTAGCCCCCAAGTTCATTACTTTACATTTTTCAACATTAAACATCATTTGTCATGTAGTTGCCCACCCCTTTATTTTATTGAGGTCTTCTTATAAAGCTTCTATATCTTTCTGTGAAGTTATTGCCCTGCTTAGCTTCGTATCATCAGCAAACACTGAGCTTTAGCTTTTTATCACATATTCTATATCATTTATAAAGTTAATAATAAGTTAAATAGAAGTGGCCCCAGGACAGAGCCCTGGGGTGCCCACTTACCACTTCAAGTCCAGTCTGAATACATACTAGTTAATACCAACCTTTAGATGTGCTCCTGTAACCAATTTTCTATCAATGTACAAACCCTATGGTCTATGCCTACAGACCTCAGTTTGTAAATTAAGCCTTTTTTGGGGACTGTATCAAATGCATTTGCAAAATCCAGGTACACCACATCCACAAGCCTTCTCTTATCTAGATGGCAGCTCACTTTCTCATAGAATGTTAACAGGTTGGTTTGGCAAGAACGAGCTTTCATAAAGCCATGCTGAATAATACTAATGATACTGTTTTCATCAGAAAAATCTTGGATATAGTCCCTTTATCATGCCCTTCAGTAGTTTACATAGTATCAATGTTAGACTCACTGGCCTGTAGTTTCCAGGTATAAATTTTTGCCATTTTATAAATATTGGTACCATGTTCGTCCTTCACCAATCTGCTGGTACCATTACTGTCAGTATGCTGTCCATAAAAATTAGGAATAGCAGTCTAGTTATAAGTTGACTGAATCCTGGTGATTTATTTGCATTAAGCTTTTCAAGTCCTTTTTCGTACACTGGCTTCCGTAAAGCCACAGGGGTACACTCTGTGATGCGTTACCAATAATAAAGTCTTGATTACTAAAGCCCTCCTTTTCCTTAGTAAAAACTCAGGAGAAGAATGCATTTAGTACAGTTGCCTTCTCCTTGTCATTTTTAACTTCACTTCATCATCCTTTATGGGGCCAATGTGTTCTTTTTACTCTCCTCTGTTATGTGTCTCTTGTGCTCTATCTTAGCCACCCTGATTGCATTCTTACACTTCATATTGCAATCCTTGTAGTGTTGGAATACCAACAATGACCCCTCTGCCTTATATTTTTTAAAGTCTTTTTACATTAATATTTATCCAGTATTACAGTAGTATAACCAGAGCTAAAGTCCTCCTTGCATCAGATAAATACTAAAACAGCGCTAAAACGAAAATAAAAATAGGAAAAAAATTGATGGTAATGAAACCATAGGGCAATGGCAAACACCATGGCCAACAGTCTTTATGTAGCAGATGGATATGTGGACAGTTCAGATAATTCGCAGTCACTTTTCTCTTAGCGTGCACCTTCCACCAGAGTAAGAATGCAATTATCCCCTCGTGAAGCACACACCCCTCTGGGGTTCAAACTCACCAGACGCCTCTAGAAATAGAGCCTTGTATCTGTGTCCAAACACTGCTCTGTGCTAACACCCCACTTATCCAGAAGGTCCACTTGTAAAGGTACTCCGATTGTATTATAAAACACAAGGATAGATGTACATAGCGTAATCCTGTTTATTATAATGCAACATACCCATACAGCAGAAACCCCCCTTAATCCTAGCTGCTTACATTTAAAATGCAATCAACAAGCATAAAGAAATACAATAGAGGGCGCTATCACCATCTCCAGCCGTCCGCTGGAAGTGTGCTGTTCCTTGCAGACACTGTATTACACTTCCGGGTAGAAGGCAGAGCGTGGTGGAGCGCACAACGTCACTTCCGGTTTCCGTGCTGGTCAGGCCCTGACCGGTTTCGTCGTTCGTTCAACAGAGGGCATCTGTTGAACACATCCCTGCAAAACTTCCTAGAGATACCATTGCTAGGATTAACTAATATATTGTTAAGGAAAAATTGATGTACATCACAAGACGAGATGCTCAACTCCCAGAGTGCATGCAGGGATTATCATTCTTTGCTGACCTATCCGCCCATATCATGCAAAGGAGACGTAACCTCATGACCATAAGCAAACCACTCAGAAACCATAATATTCCTTACCATTGAAATTACCCCGCGACCCTCATAATTATCAAAGGGGAGCAAGAGTTTTGGGTAGCCACATTAGAGGAGGGTTTGCGGTTGCTGGAAAAATTTAGAATCCTAACCCGAGAAGCAGAGGTACCCCAAACCTTACAAGACTATCCTTTGACACCTACAACCTGATTGCAAGTGAGAATAAACACAGAATGCCCTATCACCAATATCCTGACCAACTTGCTCTGGAATATCCAACCGGCATCAAATTGTCATTTATAATCCCCGGAATTAGCAGATTAAACCTTGCTCAGATTTCAAAGGGAATCGCAAATTTTTAAAGTGCGCTTGGTTCTGCACATACTTTTTTATATTACTTGTTTATTTGTTCTTCAGACTGTTAATTTATTTTCCAGTTCTAACAAGTTTTGCAAGATCTGTATGCAGTAATCCACGATCCTCTCTTTTAAGCCACAAATTTCCTATATACTACCTGACAGACACAAAGAGCCACATACCAACGCCAGGAAAATAAACTACAGGGTAAGACAAATGCTGCTTAACTAAAGGTCATCTGATTCAATACTCCCACACTAAAGGGGCAAATAACTACTTCACAATGTCATTCTAGATAACATCCATGAATGTCAATGGACTAAACAGAACAAAAAAAGACACATGCTATGGAGAGAAGCACGCACCCAAAACTGCAATATATTTTGCATTCAAGAGACCCAAGAACCCAAGAACAGAACCACCCAAGCCTGTCTCATAGCCAATACCCCCATACATACTAATGCAATATCTAAGAAACGAGGAGTAGCTATCCTAATTAAACACACGGTGGCATTTAAACATATTTCAAGCCAAAGCAATAAAGAGGGCAGGTATATCATATTGACCTTGGAGATAAACAACATAACATATACCATAATCAATGCATATGCTCCAAACTCCAGACAAATACGATTTCTGAACAAACTATGAAAAAAGCAAAATTACAAGGTTCTGGACACATAATCCTATGTGGCGATTTAAACGCTATATCCAACCATCAGATGGGCATGTCTAATTCTACAAATAAAAAAGGATTTAGAACCACCCTAACCAACTTTGTGAACTCAGCCAATATATATGATGTATAGAGATACCACCACTCCATGGAGAGGGATTTTACATTCTTCTCCCAGGTCCATCTTTCAAAATCAAAATAAATGGGAAACATTACATGGAGTGACCACACTCCGGTGTCTATAATTGTGGGGAGCCAAGGTTTCTTGACTTGAGCAAATAGATGGAAAAACAATGTGCAACTCTTCACAGACCCAGATATGTCGAAGGTTCACTATCTGAATACTTTAGTAATAACGATACAGAGGACGTAAATCCGTATGTCCTGTGGAATACTCATAAGACATTTATTAATGGTCTACTAATTAAAAAGAGTGTTTTGTTAAGGAGGAAAAGGAGGTAGCACATGGACACCATTTTAAATGACATCTCTAATTTAGAATCCCAGGATAAAAAAAACACCTTCAGTAAGCACAAGCAACAAAGTAGCACAAGCTCAAAATGACCTTTGAGCTCTACTACTTTCGAACATTCACACAACATTCACAAAGTTAAAGCCAACTTCTACACCCATGGCAATAAGGCAGTTAAATTATTGGCCAATCAAATTAAAAACAAAACATTTAGATGAAACATGGGTCCAGACTGATTAACCCCAAAGAAGTTGCTGACACATTCAGTAGTTATTATGAGAGCTTATATAATCTAAAAGATGACAAAGAAACACCCCAACCAACCCCAGAACTAATTCAGCAATTCCTACGTGATATTTCTCTACCTACATTACAATCAACAGAACAAGACATGTTAAATACTATTTCCAGTCTACCAAACAACAAATCTCCTGGCCCTGATGGGTACTCCTGAGAATATTATAAAAATTATGGCAAAATGTTATCCCCAATAATGCAAAGAGTATTCTATGCTGCTGCCTCCTCTGCTGCATTCCCTTCAGAAATGCTACATGCTACGATGATTAGATTTGTCCAAACCAGGGAAGGGGCCAGATAAAGCACAGAATTTCAGACCTATATCACTTTTAAATGTTGATATAAAAGGTATAGGCTAAACTTCTGGCCAATAGAATAGCAAGCCTACTTCCCTCGTTAATAAAACCAGACCAGGTGGGCTTTGTGGCAGGTAGACAGCCTACAGATGCCAAAAAGTCGATTACTGAACCTACTTCACTCAGCAGACAAGGATAGCCAACCTTCCATTCTCCTATCATTGGATGCTGAGAAAGCCTTTCGCAGGATCCATTGGGGCCACCTCTCAAGGGTCCTCTCAAAATTTGGATTTAGAGGCCAAATGTACTCAGCCATAACAGCCTTGTACTCTGGACCCTTGGTACATGTGTTCACGAGGGCTTATTCTCTGAACAATTCTCCATCACAAGAGGGACGAGACAGGGGTGCCCACTGTCACCCCTGATCTTTGCCCTCATGATGGAACCTATAGCAGAAAAAATTAGAACCCACCCTCACATTAAGGGAATCCGCTTAGGAGAGGAAATGCACACTGTAACCCTATTTGCAGATGATGTAATCTTGTCACTTTCCAATCCGGCTCTTTCACTTAAAGCGGTCCATGCGATGCTAGAAATGTTCACGGAGTTGAAAACTCAGATTCAAACTTCACTACCATACACGTGGGCAGATGGATCTATTCAATACCTAGATATCATACTGACAAACCCTCTCTCACAACTATACAAATAATTTTTTTTTTCATTAACTCTTTTTTAATTTATGCACTGTGCATTTACAGATGAGGTGCCACACCGTGAAGTGTCTTCTATGAGAGTCAGTCAGTGGCCACATGCACAGCAGACGCCAGAATATATTTACACCGGCTATGTACACAAAGAAAGCAAATAAGTTCAACGGGAAAAAAATAATATCCAATTCTTTGGGATGCCCACTCTATTCAGCATGATTATTAGTAGGGTCCCAAAGGGGGTTAGTAGTTGAAGTTACAGCTGGTAACAGTAGCTTGTCCTCAGACATTTCTGCCCTTTCTCCAGGAAGGTTCTGCACATTATGAAAGTCTGTTAGAAAATGATTAGATGTAAAAAAAAAATATTGGTGTAAAATCATGCAACTTGTTGGCCGCGCTGGTTGTCACAACAAGGGGTTAACCAATCAAAACACAAGCCAGAAGTAGAATGTTTTGCTCGTAGCAAAGCGAGGTTGTCCTTTACACCACGTCAGTGCCAAACCTGGTGGAAGGTTAACCTCTTGCTGAAGGTTAATATGAGGTTCGGTGAGAATGGGGTTCTGTGCATTTTTCAACAGCAGAGTGCCCGGATTATAAATAGGGCTGTGGCGCCACTGCTAACCTGTACTCCACGTGGAAAACTACACGACAGAGCCACATAACACTGAAAATGAGTCAATAAACAAAAAAGTGCATGGAGTCAGTCATATTTGTACATTTCAAAGGGGAGAGGGAGGTTGACAATCCTTTTTTCTGCTATCATACCTATGGGGACTTTTCCTGCACAATGCAGTGAACTCAATGCCAGCTTTATTCATATGTATGACTGCACTTCAAATCTCCATGCTCTTCAAGCAGCACTGTAGGTTTTAGAAAGTCTGTTAAAGGGGTTGTAAATCACATCCACTGACGCGGAGCGGGGCCGTGTGATACAGTGAGCGGCTATAGCCGCTGGCTGTATCACGGGAGCGTGCCCACAGATGCTTCTCACCATGCGAGCTCCCTCGCATGAACGTGAGAAGCACCTGCAGGAGGAAGCCGAGACAGCCACAGAGGGACCCCAGAAGAGCAGGTCCGGGGCCACTCTGTGCAAAACGAGCTGAACAGTGGAGGTAAGTATAACATGTTTGTTATTTTTTATTTATTTTTTATTCACTTTACAATCCCTTTAATACTACAGACATCTTCAGAGATTTCTAAAAGGTCAAAGCTTCTATTTCAGCTCTAGAAACTGCAAAGCTATCATTTCATCCACGTAGACCAGAAGGGGTGTTATGCATACTGCTGTAGTGGGATTGGACCTGCGAACTGTCCAGAATTACAGATGGGCAAGACAAAAAGCAGCTCTCAGACAATCCTTGGATAGGGAAACTTTTGGCCTGTCTGTTTTTTTAGCGGATGGATGTAGCAGGCGACCTGGACACGCGGATGAGATAAGTAAGGCATAAGGCAGAACAGGCACATTATGAAACATGGCGGGATGGGGGGCAGCCTGGAGCTGAAACATTGTAGGCTCAGACCAATGGGATCATCTGCCATTTCAGTCTTCCACCCAACCGTTCTCCGATATGAAGGTATTGATAACCTCTTTCATGTCTAGGTTTGGGATCAGCTGGTCTTGGGTCAGGGGGCTCCGAGTCACAGGGTCAAAATGGCCGACTCTCTGCAAGTGCTCCTCTGTCTTTTCTGTCATAGGCAATCCCACTGGGTGTTATATAAGGCTGTCTCATCAGCTCAAAGCTGATCTTCCCACACAGGTAATCCGGGATGTCCTACTTGTTGCGTTTTTCATCTACTTGCGAAAATAGCTCATCCATCTCTGCCAAATACTTTTCATGTTTGTTGACCACACAAAACAGCTGAACCCAGCTCCTGTTCTCCTCCATGTTCTCCTCCTCATGTTTCCGTTTTGTTTCTTCAAGTTCCCTTCCCTTCTCAGCCAGGATGAGTTTGGTGAGATAGACATGCAGCTTGTTCTCCTGGTTGATCCTACGCTCCTCTATGTTGTTCCAGCACTTCTTCTTGGCAATCCTTAGAGCGCTCGGAATGTCATCCCCAAAGTTCAGCCTTTACTCCTTGGCAAGGTTATAAGCTCTCTGCAGATTGGCTATGGTCTCATCATAGTTCTCCATTTCCATCTGGCACTGCCCCAGGAAGAAGTGAGCTTTCCCAGATTTGCAGTCCAGCTCCAGAGCATGCTTGCAGTCTGACAGGGCCTTGTCCAGCTGCTGCATCTTCAGGTAGCACAGAGCACGGTTGGCATAGTACACAGCGATGGTGGGGTTGCTGGTGATGGCTTTGCTGTAACCGGGAACAGCTTCTTGATACTTGCGAGTGACAAACCGACGGGTGTCCTGCTCCTTCATCTCCTGGGTACTGTCAATGCTGACTTGACCCCCGCTGACACCCAATGTTCTCCACCGCTACCACTGTCCTCCTTCCCTTTCATTGCAGGGCCTCCATGGGTCACCCCTCCAAACCTCTGGATGCTTGATGCCACCCCCAATTTCACAGCTCACAAGGGACCCCTCAGGGTCTGCAGAGTACTGTCTGGAATGCTATAGGAGACGTTATAGAGGAGCCCAGCGTTGCTATGAAAACCCTCTGTCCTATAGAGTCCCCCGGCCTCCAGCCATAGGGCCACAGCGGGACACACGCAGCCTTTTTCCCTCCCTCAGCTACAAATACAATTTTGAACCTCTGCTAACCAGTTTTGAACAAGAGATGAACAGACTCAAGAAATTCTATCTCTAGTGGTCTGGTAGACTAGCTGCCTACAAATGCTCCCCAAACTGCTGTATTTTTTCAGAGCACTCCCAATTCAACTTCCAACCTCATTCTACAACAATATGCAAAGATCCTTATCCAAGTTTATTTGGTAAAACACAGGAAAATAGGGGTTATGGGTGGCCCAGATATTAGAGATTACCACATGGTGGCGTTTTTGGACCAACTTAAATTCTGGTTCAACTTCCCTGAACAGAAACATTGGCGTGAAGCAGAACAAGCCCAGGTTGAACAAGGCGACCTAAAAGATATTTTATTCTCCACAAGCTTAGCCAATTTGTGCATAATAGAAATACATATGTTAAACATAAACAGGTGCCCATCCCAACAACAGCACTCTCATTCCTAACCCTGGACCTAAAACGATCACATTGGGGGAAATATGGTATTAAAAGTATCCCGGTCTTGATATTCTAAATACTCCTTACCTGTCACATAATTTATGAACTATGCCAGGGTGTCTAGCATTTAAGCCACCACTAAAAATCAATGTATTTCACCCACAGAGCCTATCTGGACGATGAGGAACCCTTCCGCCATACCAAAAAAAAGGAATAACAGAGATTTACAATCTACTTTGCAGCAAATTACACTTTGAAACCTCAAAACAACTACTCAAATGGGAAACATATTTAAACATTTCAATATCCCAAGACCAATGGATCCGAGTGATAAAACTTAACTATACCCACACCAAATGCTCCAACTTTAGGGAAATTGCTCAGAAGATACATTTGAGATGGTAAAAAACCACCATTGGGGGCCCAGCGGTGCAGGGGAAGGAGAATAAGAAGCGGTGTGGGGATATAGGATATAGGATCCATCCCTGGACCTGTAAAACAAGAAAATATTCTGTTCAAAAGACCGGTGTTGCTTTGGGCACCAAATGAACTGTGCACTTTAAGGTTCCACTGATGGCATTTCAACCCTGAACATGCTCATAAATCTGAATTAGTGAGCCTGAGATTCTGCAAAAAGGATTGTGCCATTGCAGCTCTTAGGCCGCGTACACACGCGCGGACTGTTCGCCCAACTTTGTCCGTCCAACAGTTTCGGCAAACAGTCCGCTCAAACTTAGCATGGACGGACATGGCCACACACGACGGACGAACAGTTTGCTGAAACCGTGCGCGATGACGCGAACGGCACGTACGACGGGACGAAAAATACGACGTCCTATACACTGCATTATAGCTTTCGGCATGAAAATCCTTTCTGAGCATGCGCGCAACTTTGTTTGACGAACAAGCCTACACACGGGCGGACTGTTCGCTCAAACAAGGTTTCAGCGGACAGTTTTTCGGAAATTCCGAAAAACCTTGTCCGTCCAACTGTCCGCTGAAACTGTCCGCTGAAAGCCCACACACGAGCGGACTGTCCGCCCAAACACTGTTCAGCGGACAAAGTTGGGCGAACAGTCCGCCCGTGTGTACGCGGCCTTAGGATATAGAAGCAGTGTTGGAAACACACTAGCAATCAGTAAAAATATGTAGGCAGCAAACTGGAATGTGGAATAATACACAGACAACTCACTGACAATTGTGAGAACACGTGAGAAACAAACTGAATTTTTGACAATATGGTCGCATTAAATGGGCAGCCCTGGCATTATCTCAGCAGGAAACAGGATATTGTGGCAATGCACAGGCATCCAACTAGTAATTCTGACAATAGGTAGGCAACAATTAGCTGAACATTACAATATACAGGAATTAAACATGCACTCATGACAATACACATGCATCAAAAAGGCAGTACAAATGACAGTAGCAACAAATGGACAATATATAAAATGAATTCATAGGTTGGCTAAGGAAATTTTTTTTATCATTATATAATTAAACAGAATGATACCATTATGTTTGTTTTCAGGGAGGGGAACTGGCATTTTCTTTCAGGTATTATTTTTTTTTATTATTGTATTTTAGAGTCAAAATGTTAAAATCCTAATAAAGTCACCCTTTCCTGTTTTGACCAGTGATCCTTTTATTAAGTGATATTTTATACTAGTGTTTGAAAATTTACTAAATGTACAAACTTGAATAAATAGTGAAAAGTTTTTAAAGGAAAATAAGATTGTTAAAGCTAAATATTGGTAACTAGAATTTAAATAATTCTTAATAATATTTTTTTCATTATAGAGCTTTTGAGCAGTTGAACTTACAAACAGACATTTATAAAATATAAAAGGTCCTTAAATGGTCGCAGTAAGCCTGACTGGGCCTTAAAAGTAAAAAGTGCATACAAAACAGTGCTGGGTGCCTGTAAGTACTGGTATTTGTGTGATAGGAATTCAATTTACCCTCCATTTTAAGTGGTATCTTTAAAATAGAAGTAAGGGGTATATTAAAAAAAACAACCTTATGCTCACCTAGGTGGATGCAGCATTGATCTGATGCTGCATTTGTCCTCGGAAACCTCTGCACAGAGGACTAAGAAATGAAACACTGCTGATCACTCAGTTTTCCCTTTCTGAGCAGAGAGCGATGACTGTCAATCACAGGATTTCTGCTCTGCCCCTCCAGCGATTGCTGGAGCGCTGGACTGAGGAGGGGAGGGAGCAGCAGGCTCAGTCTACCAGCGCCACACCTGAAAGGCTGAGCCAGTTGCTGGTCCAGGCATCTGGGTATATCCCTCTAAGTAAACGTGTAGCGCTAACCCAAATAAAAGTTAGAAAAAGTGAAAAAATATACAAAAACTTATATAATAATCACTCTATATAGCCACCTAGGGCTGTGTAAATGCTCCTTGTAATAGGAACATTGATCTAAATGAACACCAAATGATCAATCCACCGTCACTCTTAAAGAGATATCATGCAAACACCACGTGACAACCCCACCACCACTGTGAATGCAGGCTTACCGGACATATCTGACCCAAAAGAATATATATTTTCGAAGGGTCATACAGGCTTTTTGTAGTATCAATAGAAATTCCAACTCTGGAAAATTTGATTTTCCAAAGAAATGGCAAAACGGTCTCTCCACTAGTATACTTGATAATGGTAGGTTTTTTCCAATTCTATAGAGGTCCAGCTCAGGATATTGGACACATAAAATAACAAGATGGGGCCATATAGTGTGATACCATTTAAAAAACAAAATGTATAAACGTAAAGTCTCTTTATTTCATAAGAATAATCCAGTCCCACATGTGTAGTCAAATGATCAGTTTATGCTAACAAACTGTTTTGTTTGGGACACTGATTAATTTTGTTTTTACACTCAAAGTGATATATCTTTATGTTGTAAATATCTTATAGACACATTTAATGCACTTTTTTTTTTTTTAGATAAACTGTCTATTAGCACTATTTGGTGTTCATTTAGATCAATGTTCCTATTACAAGGAGCATTTACACAGCCCTAGGTGTCTATATAGAGTGATTATTATATAAGTTTTTGTATATTTTTTCACTTTTTCAAACTTTACTTAGAGTGTACACTTTTTATCTAAAAATATCCATTTGGTTGTGTTAGCAGCTCTCTTATGTTTGGATAGCGCAGTGTCTTTTGTTTTGATCTGGGTATATCCCGACTGTAAAGTCAAGATCTTTCCCCAGCCTGGACCAGCTGAAAATGGATCACAGGAGTGCAGAACAAGCTGCACTCCTGTGATCCATAAGAGTAGTAGGGCCGAAACTTCCCCTTTAAAGTGTTAGTAAACCCACATCAGTAAAATCAGCCTGTATATGCAGTGAAGCATGGTTGTTATACTCGCTGTGGAACCTAAAGGGTTAATCCTCTGCATTGTGTAAAAAGGCTGTTTGATCCTGTCTTCTCTGATCCTCCCATTCTTTCACTGTCCACGATCCATTTCCTGATAGTCCAAAGCCTTTGGAGTCACTCTGCACATGCTCAGTTTGGTGTGTATTGCTAGAGCATTTTTTTTTCTTGGGGGGTACATGTGATCGGCACAGGGCTAATCAGCACTGTTCAGACAGAGGGTGCTGCCTAATGGGACAGTCAGTGTTGAATGAAAACTACTCCTACACGCTTTAACCAGACACTGATGGAAGTCACAAGACTGCTATGTACTGCAGATGAGAAAAGGTATTTAGCAGTTTATATTTACTAAAATAATTGCATGTTTTGTGTATTGTGTGAGACCAGATATAGTGAATGCAGGGTCCTGGATTTGGTAACACTTTAAGGCTTACCTTCTTTTATCCTACTTCTTTCAAAGTTGTATCCTTTCCTGGTGCCAAGTCTCACCTACTCTCATTTAATAGCCAAATGTCAAAGCCTCTACTGTCCATCAAGAGTCTTTCATGTGACAGTTGTATGTCGTAGGGTGAAGATACCTGGAAAGAAGTTGAAACCCTGTTTATAGCCTTGGCCTAGAAACCAAGGACCTTCACTGCATTCATAGATGCCATTCAAGGCTAAAATAATCACCATAAGCTGCTGGAAAATTATTATTATTATACAGGATGTATATAGCGCCAACAGCTTACGCAGCACTTTACAATGGTGGCAGGGGGGGGGGGGGGGGGGTGGTATGTCAGGTTTAGTTTAATTTAGATGTTACCTGATAAAGGTGACATGGCTACACTGCTTCTAAGGTTTTCATTGTCCAAAGTTGCCCACACAGAGAAATGTTTTTTTTGTAAAAAGCTTTGAATGAACATGTTTAATTTACCACTGTACATAAAAATATACTCAACAGCAGAGATCAGTGCACATTATTTGAACATGCAATCCGGTTTTCAAGTTTGTAGATCCATAAGGCAGTTATGAGCCTGTAGCTACACCAGAATCAGAATGTATAACATTAAAGCACAGCGTTTACTATATTGAAATAAGTTTTCAGTTTTTTTCCTCCACCTGGGGGGAAAGGGGTAAAATATGTAAATACAGGGATTGCTTAATGGAATTCTAAAACCTTCTTCAGGAAGCAATACGCAGCATTCTTCGCATTATTTTCAAGGTCTACAATGGCAGAATGTGTGAGCTGTGTTTAAAGCAACTTGCTTCAAATAGCATGTGTGGGTTTAACATTTCACGACTGCAATTATGTAGCACAGTTGGTAAGTAAGGTTGCAAGTGCATGAAAGGGCACATCATTTAAGTGTGCCTAGGGTAATATGACTAACAAATCTGTCTCTGTTAAGGTCCGTACACACAATCTGACTTTTTGACAACAAACATGCAAATTAGCTGTTTTGGAGCAACATTCGACCGTGTGTACACTCCATCGGACAAACTTTTTCGGTTTTCATCTGACTTTTGTTGGCTGTGCGAACGGACAAACTTTTTGACAACATAAGTCCGATGGAGCAAAGTCTGATCGTGTGTACACAAAACCATCGGACTTTTGTACAAAGTAGAAACACGCATGCTCAGAACCAATGCAAAAGATCTGACAACAATACAGAAGTTGACCAAAGGTGGCGCTGGAGTAATTGAACATCCACTTTTGAAGTGTCGTCAGTACGTTGAAATGTCACTACGTTCGTGTTTGTTGCCTAAAAAATCTGATCGTGTGTATGCTATACAAACTTATGGCCAATGCCCTTTGTACAAAAGTCCACAGGAAAGTCCATGTGTATGGGGCTTAAGACATGCATTTCATTTTGTTACAATAGATTTTTCAGATGGAATTTTTTTTTTCATAGAGTCGGATGTAAACGAAACTTCAATTAGACATAGTAATGAATGTAAACAAATCTGAAAAAAGTTATATTGAAATTAATTAATGCATATGTTTTATTAGTTTCATTCATATGACATCACATGGTATGATAGTAGTTTGGGCTCATGGGGAAGTATATTCTATTTCCGTTTGATAATTCGGATTCAGATAATGAATGGATCGGAATTTTGCTCCATTCGTTAATTCAGATGCACATGATGCCAGTCAATATTGTTCAATCAGCCCAATTTGATTATATATCGAATATATAGTTTTTCGAATCCACCCAGACCAACAAATATGCACAATGAATGGCAAAGATATGAAACGAATCCTAAAACAAATCAAATTCTTCAGTGGACGAATGCATTTAAAATGAAACAAACATTTCCAGCATGCACATGTCTAGTCTCTGTTTAGGACTCTTATTACATAGTATTTGTTGGTATCTGGTACAAAAACAAATTGACTTTGCACAATTGACAAAAATTACATCTACATAAGAACCCTTTTAGTAATACATTTCATAGTAGTTATTTTGTGTTTAAAGACAAGGAGAGTCAAAGTAAAATACATTTAAGCAAAGCTAGCCAAGAACACTCTTCTAAGTGAAGGAATATGCAAGGTTGACTATTTTTACTGGATCTTTTGCTTTTTACTGTTTTTATTGATTCAGAAGTTTCCATTTGATGTGCATTTTAAGAGGATATATTTGCTTTTAATTTCCATTCCAAGGAAGCCATCTGTGAAGTAGTGTTTGTTGAAGGCTTTTCCTGTCGTTCACAATCAGATCTGATGAGTAAAGTGTATGCTTCCAGCTCTTGGCTCTGCAGTTAATAGACTGCATTAACTTATTAAGAGTGGAATTTGTCAGCGCTGCAAGTGTTTCTGAACTCTGCACCATATTTTACCTGTTATTTGTAACATTTATCTTTTGCGGCTAGCTTTGGAGCTATTCTATATTTTGATCAAGATATTAAAAGCATATTGCAAAAATATATGAACATAGAGCTGTAATTACATTTCCTTATGCCGCGTACACATGATCAAACAATCCGGTGGAAAAGTCCGGCAAACTCAAGTCCGCCAAACAATCCCCCCGTGTGTAGCATCCGGCATACTTTTTTGACCCGAAAGTACGGCGGACTTAGAATGCCGTGTTGCACTCCAATCTTCCCGCCGGACTCGCATTTCGGCGGACAATCCGGCCGTGTGTATGCCAGTCCGCCGTACTTTTGAAATGAGCGGACTTTTCCCGCCCGGAGAAAAGTCCGCTCATTGTGAGCGGGTCTCCAGGTAGGCGGGGCCCGCGAAGGAGACGTCGCTGGCCCCGCCGCCTGGTATGGACTTAAAGGGGAACCCCAACACCGAAAAAAATCGGCATGGGGTCCCCCCCAAGTCCACAACAGACCCTTGTCCGGGCCCCCCCCTCCTGAGCCATACCAGGCCGCGTGCCCTCAACATGGGGGGTGCCTTGGGGAAGGGGGGGCCGCGCGGCCCCCCCACCCCAAAGCACCTTGTCCCCATGTTGATGAGGACAAGGGCCTCTTCCTGACAACCCTGGCCATTGGTTGTCGGGGTCTGCGGGCAGGGGGCTTATCGGAATCCGGGAGCCCCCTTTAATAAGGGGGCCCCCGGATACCAGCGCCTCCACCCTATGTGAATGAGTATGGGGTACAATGTACCCCTACCCATTCACCTGTAAAATAAAAGTACAAAAAAAACACAACACACGAGATAAAATACTTTATTGCACAGCTCCGGGGGTCTTCCGTCTTCGGGGGTCTTCTCGCCGGACTCCTCCGCTATCTTCTTGTAGCTCTTTTGCTAGCGGAGGACTCCGGCTTTCTTCCTCGCCGCCGGCCTCTTCTTCCGACTTCGGGGGTCTTGTCCCCCTCTTCGGTTCTTCTGCCGGGCCACCGCGCCTTCTTATAGTTCTTTTACAGGCGGTGGCCCGGTCTTCTGTCGCCGCCGCCGCCTTCCGTTCTTCTTCTTTTTCTTCTCCTTCAGGAGATGTTGACTCGACAATCTCTCCGGCCGCAATGCCAGGGACGCGCTGCGCTGCCACTTATATAAGGACAAGGGGCGGTGTCACATGGGTTTATGTCACATGGGTTGGTGTCACATGGTGACCCCGCCCCCTTACGATGTCACAGTCCCGGAGGATGCTGGGACTGTCGCCATGTGACATCAACCCATGTGACCAACCCATGTGACATAAACCCATGTGACACCGCCCCTTGTCCCTATATAAGTGGCCGCGCAGTGCGTCCCTGGCATTGCGGCCGGAGAGATCGTCGAGTCAACATCTCCTGGAGAAGAAGAAGAAGAACGGAAGGCGGCGGCGGCGGCGACAGAAGACCGGGCCACCGCCTGTAAAAGAGCTATAAGAAGGCGCGGTGGCCCGGCAGAAGAACCGAAGAGGGGGACAAGACCCCCGAAGTTGGAAGAAGAGGCCGGCGGCGAGGAAGAAAGCCGGACTCCTCCGCTAGCAAAAGAGCTACAAGAAGATAGCAGAGGAGTCCGACGAGAAGACCCCCGAAGACGGAAGACCCCCGGAGCTATGCAATAAAGTATTTTATCTCGTGTGTTGTGTTTTTTTTGTACTTTTATTTTACAGGTGAATGGGTAGGAGTACATTGTACCCCATACTCATTCACATAGGGTGGAGGGGCCGGTATCCGGGGGCCCCCTTATTAAAGGGGGCTCCCGGATTCCGATAAGCCCCCCGCCCGCAGACCCCGACAACCAACGGCCAGGGTTGTCGGGAAGAGGCCCTTGTCCTCATCAACATGGGGACAAGGTGCTTTGGGGTGGGGGGGCCGCGCGGCCCCCCCTTCCCCAAGGCACCCCCATGTTGAGGGCACGCGGCCTGGTACGGCTCAGGAGGGGGGGCGCTCGCTCGCCCCCCCTTTCCTGGCCGGCCGGGTAGCGTGCTCGGACAAGGGTCTGTTGTGGACTTGGGGGGGACCCCCACGCCGATTTTTTTCGGTGTTGGGGTTCCCCTTTAAGTTCATACTAGGCGGCGGGGCCAGCGACGTCTCCTTCGTGGGCCTCATCTACCTGGAGACGTGCTCGAAATGAGCGGACTTTCCTCCGTGTGTGTGGGTGAGTCCGTTCATTTCAAAAGTAGGGCGGATAGTACGGCGGACTTAGTACGCCGTATTAGTCCGCTCAAAAAGTGCCGTGTGTGGGCAAGTAGCCCGTTCGGGAAGTCCGCCAGACTAAGTACGTCGGACATACCGCTACGTGTGTACGCGCCTTTAAGTACATAGATTATCTGCAGAGAGACAATACATTTGTATTAAGATTTCTATTAAATCTATGATGTATATTTGTGTGTGAGTATGGTGTGTGTCTATATATATATATATATATATATATATATATATATATATATATATATATATATATATTCCCAAGGGTTGCTAACCGGGATAAGTGCCTGGGTGCTCACCCACAGAGATATCCATACAAGTCCAAAAAAAGTATAGAGACACTCACGGGTCTTATGCCCTGTACACACGGTCGGAGAATCCGTCGGAATGCGTCTTATCGGACCGTGTAGTCAGATAATCCGACTGTGTGTGGTATGCATCGGACTGATTCCGTCCGAATCTCCGTCCGACCCAATTTTCCAACATGTTGGAAATATTTCCCGACCAACTGGGCCGGTCGGACCTAATCCGATCATGTGTAGAGCATTTTGATCGGACCAAGTGCCACGCATGCTCACATTCAAATTCCGACACGGAAGCGCTCGTTCAGGTGAAACTACTGCTCGTAAGCGATATAGCACATTCGTCACGCTGCAATGTTAAAAATTCATTCATCAAGCGCATTCTCTTGATCTTTAACAATGCTGCAAGAACAAACTTCTTTTGATGCTCATAGTCACACACACTTCTCCCGAACGGATTTCATTACTCTTTTTTAACCATTTCAGCAATACAATTTTAGTTTGCGTCACATCTACACAATGTTTGATTTTGTTTTTTATTTTTTGGATGTTTTGGGGGGGGGGGTCCCTAAAAATCTCCTTTAAAGACACTTTGCTCATAGTGTTGGTACCCCTTGTTATTTAGTTCACTTTGTATTTTGGAAATGTACCTGCCTGCTCACAAATAAACTGTACTTTTTGAAGGAAAACAAATTACACAAGTATTTCATCAAACAAAAAAAAAAATTATTTTGTTTGCTAGAAAAGAAAACTAGGAACGCAGCACTGGAGAAACTTCTTAACTTTGGTGCAGCCTTTGGCCCCCAGGGCAGACATGACTAAATGAGATCTTAAAAAATTGGTGGCCTGAGGAGTGGATACCTCAGGGAGAGAAGTCTGGTCCCAAAGTCCTAGAGAGCAGGAAATTCCGATGCCATTTCTGTCCCCAGGATGTGGATCTTGAAGAGGCTGCATCTTCTGGCACACCAGACTCAACCCAGGCCATCACTCTCTGGTCTTCCTTTGTGACTTCCCACCAGGCATCCTTCCAGGCTGTGGCTGGGCTCCTGTAGCTGGGGCAGGAGGAGAAGGAGGGCGTTGGTGGACCTCCTGGCTGCCACTTGCCACAGCCTCCCCCCGACTGAGGTCTTCCTGTGTATGAAAAGGGGACAAAGTTTTAGTTTTTTGATCATCAATCACAACATTTTGTGCTCCTGGCTTTTGCTAATTGAATGTTACCAAATAGAACAGACTATCATTCTGACACCAGCATTTTTCTTTCCCGTCCAAATCATTTTTGGTCACTACTGTCTCTTGAGATGTAAACCACTTGGAGAAATCTCAACTTACTGATCAATAAGAGCATCTAGTTAACATCATTAAATGTAACACAAGAAATATGTTCAACAATGCAATACCTGTCTCAAGCTGGGCCCCACCACATGGTGCTGCCTGGAAGGCCCAGGTTGGACATCAGAAGCCTCAGCTGGGGGTGAAGGATGCCTTGGAGGAAGCCTGGAGAGTGGTGGCCTTAGTGGTGGCCTGGGTACTCCTTGGTCTACCAGAAAATGCAGCCTGTCAAAGTGCACCATCCTGGGGTAATAAACAGCATCTGGATGTCCTGCTCTCAAGGACTCCAGGTGCTTCTTTCTCTCCCTGAAATATATAAGCTTCATGGCCACAATTTTGCGATTCAGATAGGTCATGTCTGCCGTGGGGACCCTGATCTGCAACAAAGCAAGCAGTTTCTCCAGTGCTGCGTTCCTCTTTGATCTGTTATTATAAAACTTGTTGTGGAACTGCCACAGGCAGGGCATCTCCATGTACAGTTGAATAGCCCCATAAAGTTGGCATTGTTGAATGGATCCATTTTGTCTGCAAGACACAACACAAGACAAACCCTCAAATACTAATAATGCAATTAAAATCCCTCCTAATCTTGTCCCAACATCGGCCTAGATACAAGCAGTCTAGTCTAGTGAAGCACCAAGTTAAAAATGTTACCTTCGTTTCCACGTTCACCGCGTCCTTGACTCACACTCTCCTCCCAGATCGTACGGACGATACACATGTGTTGCGTTTTATATACAGTGCGCATGCGTGAAACTCCGCCCGCCTCTGACGTTCTTTCCAGACTATTCCCCGCCCCTTCGCTTCCCGCGCAGTGGGGAGAGCACATGGCGGAGAGAACGCAGGTGCGCACTAATAGTTCCACTAACGAGGAGGAGCGTGAGGAAAGCCCGGAGCCTGAAACGTCCCCATCCAGGAAGACAAGATTTAAGGCCTCAAATATGTCTTTTGGAGAGATGTTGGAGATGGTTGACATATTGAACAGGACCGACTATGATGGGAAGTATGGACCTTACCCAAACCCAAATATCAGAAAGGCCAAGATCATGAATAAAGTTGTGAAGAGTCTTCTGAAGAATTTTGGGGTACGCCGATCCAAGGATCAACTGAGAAAATGCTGGTCAGACCTGAAACTGAGGGAGCACGAGCAGTACCTAAGGATCAAATGTGCTCTTAAAAAAAGTAAGTAGTTGTCGTGTGTTCATATGATTATTCTTGCTTGCATACATGCTCCATGTGCTTTGATTTCATGTTGTGCATTTTAAAATGGCCACTTTCAAGGTCATGGTTTCGTTCGTTCGTATGAAACATCGTTCTGCAGGGAAGTATTCCAGCTTAACAAAGTGTCCCCAATAATGTTCTCACCTTGGAACTCGGCCCAAAAACACAATTGTACAACACTTCCAAGCAATGTTTCAGATTCCTATTTCTGCCCTCTGTGTGCTAATTAATCTTTGTTTACATTCTCATAGGGGAGAGAAGACTCGGCAAGTATGAGGACACCAGGGACCATGAGGACACCAGGGACCACACCCCTCCCAAAGAAGGGCAACTTCCAAAAGAAGAAACAGAGGAGCAGGAGCAGAAGCAGGAGGAGGAGGAGGAGGAAGGAAGGAGAGATCGTGGAGGTTGGACAAATTGTCACCACAACAGGTGAGTGTCAGAGAACACAGCTTCCGGTAAGCTCATCAATGTATATCACCATATTTGGAGTACATGGTGTGTTTGTTTGCTTTGTTTTCTAGGTGATGTGGAGGAAGATTCCCGTTTTTACCAGTAAAGTGCCCAGATCTTGATCGGGGAGATAATGGGGTGCAATAGGGATTTGGAAATTGTACAACAAAACATCAATGATGTTAAAAATAAAATGAAGAACATCATTGATGTTTTGGGGAGAGTGTGAAAAATAAAAAAACTAGATAGGGTTTTATTTTTGCTTTTTAACATAAAAATGTTGTATTTTGCATAATTAAAAATTTGGAAGATGCACAGAGTGTGTAAACATGCGCTATCTCTCATCATGGGGGATCAATGTACATATTTGTGGAAAGTGTCTGAGATGAAGGGGTTTCCGCCCCAAAGCATGTACATTGATCCCCCATGATGGGAGTTAGCACATGTTGACACACTGTGTGCATCTTCCAAATTTGGATTTTTCAGGGGTCACAACCCATGTGATGAAGGCAATATCAGCCCAGTTTGTACATACTCATGTCTGATATTGTCTTCACTTTTCCAAGTTGAACTTTGTAAGTTCCTGTGTTCTGTATTTTACGGTTTGATACATGCCTGTTTACACAAAAAAAACAAGTAAAACAAAAATATGATTAAACTCTGTTTTGGATACCCAAAATATCTTGGTTTGTTGTAAAAACCTTTAATAAACGCACATATGAATGTGCTTGTATTAAAAAGTTGAATTCTCAACAATGTGTGGCTTCCCTTTTCATTGGGCTTAAAATGTATTTGTAATCAAATTTGAGTTTGTGCTGAGAAGGAATGCGATTTAATAAAGGCAACTCCACTTTGCACTCCAAGTGCAGTTTCAGGTGTACTTTTGCAATGCACTTGTAGTGCATAGTGGATGTGCCTTTAGTAAAAAGCACCCACAGTGATGTGTAAATTTGGACAATCATGCCATTTTCCTGCCATGGTGCTGAAAATTAGCATGATTGGTCAGTAATTCACTACATATATTAATTACAAAAAGAAGGTGTGTGTGTAGCAGACCCACAACATAATAAGATTATCTGAAGAAGAGACTGTCCCCTTACCTCGCTCTGAACTTGGGTTTGCACTGTTGGTGAAAAAGGCACAACTATAATAAAAATGGCAAAGTGGGAGGCCACAGTCTGCCATTCCTGTGGCGTTGAAGGACACTGTGTAGTGACACAAGAAAAAAAACAAGTAATTTGACAAATCAACATTGCATGCAGATTAGACACCCACATTTTTGGACAAAATTAGTATAACATTTTTTGAAATTAGTATTTAAAGCCTAAAGTATAAGGTCCCCTTATGAGAGTCATAACCCCCCCATCTGATGGGCCCTTGCTAAAAAATGAGGGGGGATGTTTAGGACAGGTAACGCTCTCCACTTGATTGAGAGCTGAATGCCTAAATAATGTGTGATACTTTGTGAAGCCCTTCCTTAGTTACACTATTGGCAGCCCACCGGACAGGTAAGAAGTGTCATAATAACAAAATGGAAGGACATTTTGACATTATGCTATTACATAGCAAGAAAATTAATGTGTTTTTTTTTTTTTTTAAATAAAATTTTATTGAAAAAGGCATAGAACAAATTGTACATAATACAAAGGCGAAAGTTTTCTCATTAAAATATAAGGATCGAGTGAAAACAATCATACAGCTTATGGTTTGGTAGTAACTAAACAGTGTGTACATGACTTAGGGGAAGACTAACCATTCTCCCCGGAGAAGGGAGAAGGGGAAGCTTCAACTGGATGGATCTGGAGGTCAGAAGATAACCTGGTGTGTTGTATAAAAGCGAGCTACAGGATAAAATAAAGTATATACTGAATATAAAATAAATATGAAATAAAATAACCGTGGGGGGGGGAGCAGGAAGGGGGGGGGGGACTGGTCAGTGGCAGGTGCAGTTCATTGCATAATGGGGGGGGGGAGAGGTGCTGCACAGATCCCGGCTGTCCATGGAGGTGAAGAGTCCCCGTGTGGGGGGAGAGAGGTAGTCAGGAGCACAGAGACCCGCTTGGTACAGATTCAGGTTGCAGCGATTATTGCCGTTGGCGCGTGTCCCTTATGGATGAAGGAGTGGTCCTCAAGGTGGGCTCGTTCCTGTGGGGTGAGTTTAGACGCCATATAGAAGCCCCATCTGTTGTGAAAGCGTAGTTTGGCTTTGGCGTTGAGAAAGCTAGTATTCAATTTGTCCCGGAAGAGGAGATGCAGAAGTTCTCTGTCTACTTGTGGAACAGAGGGTTTGGTCGTGGTTGTCCAGTTGGCTAGGATGTTTCTCCTAGCGAGTAACAAGCAGAGCAAGGCCCACTCCTTGCCCAGAGGTGTGGGGGTAGCCGACCAGGGGAGTAGTTTGGGGTCCCAATACCCGAAGATAAGGAGTAGCGGGTCCTTGGGGAGTTTCAGGAGTGTTATCTTGAAAATAAAAGCCAAAATTCCATCCCAGAATGAGGAGATGACCAGGCATGACCAATAGCGGTGGGTAAGGGAGGGTCTTGGATGCTGGCAGAGAGGGCACAAAGAAGCAGCAGATTGACACGAAGGTGAGGAATGTAGAAAAGGTATGTGTGCTCGATGTACAATTTTTAGTTGGGTTTCCCTCCAAGTTTCATTTGGTACCAAATTATAGACTGTTTGGAGTCCGTGTAGGATGTTATCCACAATATCGGTACTTGGGAAATCTTTGGCCCAGTTAGAGACCGAGGAAGATTCCAGAGAGGGTGTAGTATTCAGTAGGAGAGGTTTGTAAATATCAGAGATGCCATAAGAGTCTTTGTGGAGAAGTACTTCGATGAAAGAGGATTGGAATCTTGCATGTTCCGCTCTGCAAGTTTTCTGCAAGAAGCTGAGGCATTGGCCATGGTGAAAGGCGGATGAATCCGGTAAGGAGAACTTGATAGCTAGCCGGTGGAAGGGAAGTGCTCGACCAGAGTCCGGGTCACATAAGGAGAAGAAGGTGGCGAGGCCCTGTTGACGCCATGTTTCATAGGGTTGGCGGTCCAGCCCCGGGGTAAAGTGCGGGTTGCCTTGTATCGGGAGGTGTCTAGAAATGAAGGGGGACAGCTTAAGGCTCTTCCGTGCTTCTCTCCAGGCAATAGCCGTGTCCCTCAGTAAAAGGTTGTGTTGCAATGACGGATCCAATTGTTTCCATTTGCAATGGAGAAGAGCAGCTAGGGAGTAAGGATGGGTCATTGCAGCTTCCAGTGGGTAGTTAGAGCAGCGGGATTTTTGGGATATCCAGTCTAGACCTACCCTCAAAAGACATGCTAGGTTATACATTCTAAGGTTGGGAAGGCTAATACCCCCTTCGCTCCTGGGAAGGTGAAGTTTAGAGAAGGCTATGCGGGGTCTTTTGCCTCGCCACAGGAATTTAGAGATTGCTGAGTTTAAAAGTTTTGTATCCTTATGTCTAAGGAGTAGGGGTATCGTCTGAAGAGGATACAGGAGGCGTGCAAAGCTGACAAATTAATGTGTTTAAAAAATAAAAATAGCATTTGAAAGTATTGAGGCAGGCCCTTACACTACATGCTTTGGTGAATTTGTCCATAAATGTGATCATGATAAAGGTATTTAGAGTGTGTATTGGGTTGGGTCAAGTCATGAGATAGAAGATTGCTATCAGCTGAGGTAGCAGTTGGGGAGAGGGGGGTTACTAATGAGTTTGGCACAACTCCAAAAAAGGGGAAAGCAATACTATGGAGCTGCCAAAAGACATTGTTAAGTGACTAGACTATAGTTTTAGGGGCCAAGAAGAGCATGGTGGGGAAGTTAGTGAGGCAAATCTGCATGAGGACAAAGGGGCAGAGCATATGAATTAGAGCATATTGCAATGATGGTAATTAGGGAATGAGGAAAGAAATGCAAGACATTAGCAATCATGAAATACATAGAATGTGATGTTTAAGGCTAAAAATTAGCATAATATAGTCCTTCTGCAGGAGCTGAATGATGGCAGAACAGGTCTCTGGAATAATGATCCCCAGAGCCTGGGGGGAGATGCCTGTAGAGAACTTGAGGTCCTGAAGGCTTCTCCCTGTCGCCAAGTAGCGCAACATGGCGATGAGCCTCTGCTCCGGAGTAATGGCTTGCCGCATGCAGGTATCCTGCCTGGTGATATAAGGGGTGAGCAAAGCCAGCAGACAGTGAAAAACGGGGTCCGTCATCCTGAGAATAATCCAGAAATGATCAGGATTATTCTCACGGATCTCACGGAGCAAAGGCATGTGGGAGAACTGGTGACACTGGCGCAACAAATTCTTGGTCCACAAACGCCTCCCCTCCCTGTTCATGGACTGGGCTTGTGTCAAAGTCAAAGTAAGAACCCCTGCACAGCACAAACTGTACGATGAGTACGTAGACGAAACATGTTTGGAAAACGGTCGGCTGGTCAGAACAGACACCAGAAAGCACCGATAAACAGCAAGGCCTGAAAGGACGACCTGAATAGCAGAAGCCAGCGGACAATAAAATATGCCTTTCGGGGGCGTGACCGGAAGCCGAGCTGGAAGGACGCTGTGAGTGAGAGCTCTCCTCCAGCCCAGCGCTACAACGGCCTATTTCGGGGGTTTTATAGCACAGCACGATGGGGAGATCGCGAGCCACCAGGTCCTCGTCTGCCCGGGGATCATCCCAGTCACCCCCGGGCCCGTCATCCTCCCTGAAGTCATATTTCCAGCCGCCCGTGCTCCCGCCGGGCGAAGGCCGCAAGATGGCGCCGGACGACCCGACCACGATGCCGCGGGACCTCCCACCGCCGCCGCCGCTGATGGGCGAACGCCGAGCGGTGCACCTGCACCCGTCTGCCGTGGACCCCCCTTGGGAGATGGAAGACCTGGGACACCCCCCGTGTGATTCCGGCCGTAACCAGGCCGCGGGTGTGAGCAGGCCGCGATCCGGCCTAGGCCGCGCGGACGGCGTGGAGCCTGCAAGCCTGGAGGCCCAGCGCAGGCACACAGAGCCTCTTTACCCTCCTGGCCACACGGGATCCTGGGATGGCCGGAGGGCCCAACAGGAGCCTCTGCACGATGCATCAGCACAAGGGGTGAGTCAACAGCATCCCCCCCACGCCTCCTCCCCCACCTCTCCAGGGACTCATACTGCCATCCTGCAGCCCCACCTGCCCTTCACACAATGCTCAGAAGCATTCCCCCGTCTGTTGCGAACGGCCTCGGACCCAGAGATGAGAGGGTCCTTTACCCCCGTTTCTTCAGGAGCCACAGGAGATCCCCATGGCCTCCCCAGCCGAGCGGTAGCAGCAGCTCTCCCCCTCTCTGATGGGGGGCCCCAAGATGCCTTGAGGCTACTCGCTCCCCCCAAGGCCCAGAGACAGCCCCGCTCCCGGGAATCCAGCGCAGTCAGAGGCCAGGACACTGCCCATCTTTCTTATGCCCAAGCAGCCCACCCCCGCTCCCCACGGTCCCAAGGGGCCTCTCCGGACCCTATGACTCTCTCTCCCCATGCTACATCCTGGCCGGACCACGGACACCCTTTGTCCCCCTGGCCCCCCTCCACGGCCTCGGGTCCCCCGCAGGGAGGCTCCCCCCACCGCCCCCCCCAATGTCCTGCGAGTCCCCGCTTCCCCACGGAGCGGCATGGGGATGGACACCCCCCCTGGCACGCATATTTGACCGCTATCCCAACTAAGGACGACTTCAAACAACTGGTGGCAGACGTGAAAGCCACCTGCCGAGCTGAAATCCAGACTCTGCATGCTGGCCTTAAACACCTAGCTGAAAGGGTCGAGATGGCGGAGGAAGAGATTCAGGAGACTAAAATGGCTGTACACCGCACCCAACTGGAGAACTCGGATCACCGCCTCCTCCTGCGGGACATGCAGCGCCATGTAGAGGACCTAGATAATAGAGGTCGCAGGAACAACATTCGTGTTCGGGGACTCCCGGAGACGGATGGACCCGAGGACCTACAGACTTCCCTGCAAACGCTATTTAACGAAATGCTGGGAGAGGACCCGGCCAAACATATTGAGATGGACAGAGCACACCGGGCCCTACGTCCTAAAGGCCCTGCTTCCAAACCAAGAGATGTTGTTTGCAGGATACACTCCTTCCCCCTCAAAGAAGACATTATGTCCAAATCCCGATCAATTCGCAACCTCATGTTTGATAACGCCCCGATTCAGGTGTACCCGGACCTCTCCTGGATAACCCTCCAAAAACGTCGGATGCTGCAGCCTCTCCTCCGCACCTTGCAAGACAGGAACATGCCATACAGATGGGGTTTTCCCTTCTGCCTCACGGCCAGACATCAAGGGAAATCGGCCTCCCTTCGCTACCCGGAGGACCTCGACTCCTTTTGTGACACCCTGGGCATACCGGTCCCTAAACTCCCGGCCTGGGACTTGATAGCCTCCCCGCCACCCCCGCCAGTGCTCTGGCAGAAGGTACCCTCGGCCAAGAGACATAGAGGACCGGACCCGGATCGCAGATCACCTACGCACAAATGACATGGATTCCCCCGCCGGTGGAACTCCCTGCAGTTTATTTCTGACCCGCTTTCCGCCTTTTTTCTCTTTTTTGTCCTCCCCGGAGTGCTCTCTCTCACTTTTTTCTCCCCACATAGGGTCTGCTCCCCACTCCCTCCCCCGAGGGCCTGAGCTTTACAAGGTTTCTACTTGGAACTGTCTTTTACCTAGGGCTGGACTAGGAAGAGTCCGAGAGCAGTTCGACTCCCAGGTTACTGATCCCCCCCGTGGTTCATTCCACCCTTTGGTTCCTCCAGAGACTATTAACTGTTGGTGTCTACCTGCCCGGACCCCCCCCCCCCTTTTTTTTGGTGTTTCCGGGCCAGGAGACCTATTGGAACCGCTTAGGCTCGGTGTCCCTGTAGGGCACCCGGACCTAGCATATGTTACAGCTAATGCTGGTTATGTTCTTTGTCTGTGTTTCTCTCTTTCCTTTCTTTGCCAGGTCTTCTCTCTACCCCGCCCTCTGTGTGGATATCGCTCAGAAGTCGTCTTGGTCGCCAGTCCTTCCCCGACGGTCGCCTCTCTCCCCGGGACATTCGTCGCTTCATCGGTCTCAGCTAAGTATGACTACCCCCGACCACCCCCCTGACTATGGCTAAGATACTGTCGCTCAATGTCCACGGGCTAAACTCCAACAAAAAACGCCATCTTGCGCTTCGGGAATTCCGGCAATCTGGGGCGGACATAGTGATGGTCCAGGAAACTCACTTTAACCAGGGCGATTCCTTTAAGTTTGCCTCTAGACATTTCCCCCAGGTCTTTCAGGCCTTCAGTACACGCAAGCGGGCGGGGGTGGCTATACTTGTCCGGAAGGGTTCCCCCTTTACATGCACGTCGACATACCTAGACCCAAAGGGCCACTATGTCATACTCCGAGGTACCTGGCACACGCAGGCCCTCACCCTGTGTGCCCTTTATGCCCCTAACGCACGCCAGCACCGTTTTCTGTCCGGAGTTTTGTCCCGCCTTTTTAAAACACACTCCGAGCTTCTGGTGATAGGGGGGGGACTTCAACCTTGCTCAGTCAGTCCCACAGGATCGCCATGTGGGAAATCCACAGGCGCCTCAGCCCAGAGTCCTGAGGGACTCCAAGTTGTTCCGCCAGATCACCAGAAGACGAGCCCTGTTTGACGTTTGGCGAACCCTGCACCCCCAAGCCCGCCAATATACGTTCTACTCGGCCCCCCACCGCACTCATTCACGCATTGACCACTTTTTCGTAAACAATCACACGTTGAGGGCTGTCCGCTCCGCACACATCCTACCTATTTCCTGGTCTGACCACGCCCCGATAACCATGACGCTAGACATTGGGGTCCCGCTTCGCAAGCCTTGCAACTGGCGACTGAATAATTACCTATTGCAGCATCTCCCGTCCAAAGCGGAGCTGGAGTCTTCACTCCAACTGTACTTTGCTGAAAATGACACTCCAGACGTTACCCCCCCCACCTTGTGGGCAGCCCACAAAGCCGTTTTACGGGGTCGCTGCCTTGCCCTCTCCTCGGCACTGAAGAGAGACGCACAGGCCGCCAGGCTGCTGGCTGAAGGTCGATTGAAGACCCTCGAGGCTAAGCTCCAAGGAGCCCCTTCCCTGACACTGATTAAGAAAATCGTACAGACGAGAATGACTCTAAGGGATCTTGCTCTGGGATCAGTGGAGAAGGCGCTTGTCCGTCTGCGACAGCTCTATTATGATAAGGGGAATAAAGCACATACCCTGCTGGCTAGGAAACTGGCTGATCAAACACAAGCCTCTACGCCTTCCCAAATCAAAACCAATAAAGGGGACCTTCTGTCTCATCCACAGGCCATCGCGGACACATTTGCGGCCTTTTACACTGATCTCTATAACAAACAGGATATACCCCATAATCCACCCTCCCCCGCATTGACAGCCCGCATTAACAGTTACCTGGAAAACATGACACTGCCCCGACTGAAGGACTTGGACCTTCACGACCTTAACGCCCAAATTACAGATGAGGAACTGCTGGAGACTGTAAAAGCGCTCCCGGCTCACAAATCCCCAGGCCCTGACGGATTCCCATACGAGTATTATAAGACATTCCTACCTATCCTGAGTCCCTACATGACCAAGTTGTTCAACTCCTTCCTAGCACGCACCCCGGCCCCGACTGAGATGCTGGCCTCCTTTATCTCTGTCATTCCGAAGCCAGACAAGGACCCGACTCTCTGTGCCAGCTACAGGCCTATTGCTCTATTGAATTCAGATTTGAAAATTTTTACAAAAATTCTAGCGAATCGCCTTAACGCGATTCTTCCGGCTCTGATCCATAAGGATCAGGTGGGCTTCGTACCTTGCAGACAGGCGGGTGATAACACTAGGAAAGTCATCGACCTAATAGATGTAGCTAATAAGACTGCTCTCCCCTCCCTGGCCCTGAGTTTAGACGCAGAAAAGGCATTTGACCGTCTGAGCTGGCCTTTCATGATGACGACTTTACGCCACATGGGATTTCAGGGTCCTTTCCTGCAAGCAATACGGCACCTCTATACCACCCCCACCTCGCAAGTTAAAACGCTGTATGCTACGTCTCCAACCTTCTCTATTGCCAATGGCACCCGCCAGGGCTGCCCCCTTTCTCCTTTGCTGTTTGCTCTCTGTGTAGAGCCCCTGGCGGAGGCCATTAGAAGCAATCCAGATATCAGGGGCATTTTAGTTCGGGATAGGGAATTTAAAATATCTTTATTCGCTGACGATGTCATCCTCACCCTGACTCAGCCTAGGACATCCCTGCCCATCTTGAGTGCGGAGCTGCAGCGATACGGGGAGATCTCGGGATACAAAATCAATGCCTCCAAATCAGTGGCCCTCCCGATTAATATGCCAGCGACGGAAGAGGCTCACCTACGAGCGGTGTTTCCCTACAGATGGGAGAAATCCTCTCTTAAATACCTGGGGGTTCTCATTACCCCCTCCTTTCACACCCTCTACCAGGCCAACTTCCCCCCCCCTCTATAGGGAGATCAGGGCACTTCTCCATAAATGGAAGGCTCACCAAATATCGCTCTTAGGGCGGCTCGCTTCTATTAAAATGGTGATCCTCCCCAAACTTCTTTACTTATTCCAGACGCTCCCAATCCCGATCCCTTACGCGCACCTCCGTATGCTCCAGAGGGACTTATTGAAGTTCCTATGGAACTATAAAAAACATCGGGTTCCCGCCTCTGTCATGATTGCCTCGCGCTCGGATGGGGGTCTGGCGTTCCCCGACCTGGTTAGGTACTACCAAGCAACGCAATTACGGGCTATAGTTTCATGGTACACGCAGTGGTCATACAACAAATGGTCGGAGATAGAGAAGCTATGGTTAGCCCCGATGCATCCGAATAGCCTCCTCTGGGGCACGGACACACAGGTTGATACGAATCGCCTACTGGGGCCGATGGTCCAGCTTAATCAGCTCTGGAGGAAAATCTCCCGGGAACACAGGCTCCACTCGGAGGCGTCCTTGCTAACCTCGTTTCTTTGTAACCCTAAACTCCCGGACGGCCTTACTCACCAGATGTCTTGGCCCTGGGCGTCCCGGGGTCTATTTCATCTGGGACACCTAGTGGACCCCAGATCGAGAAAACTGCTGTCTTTCTCGGACCTACAGACTAAACACGACCTCCCCCAACGGACGTTCTATAGTTACCTACAGATCAGACATTTTGCGCAAACAATAGCTCCGAGACTCCAATTTTCCCCGCCCACCCCCTTTGAACTGATCATACTTGAGGGACGGAACCGTCGGGGCATGATATCAGATATATACCGCATCCTTAACGCGCACCACTTTCCCACAAGGGGCAAGCACAAGTATATGCTGAGATGGGAAAGAGAGCTGGGTGAGGAACTCCCCCTCGAAGCTTGGCAGGGGGTGTGGAGGCAAGCGGCCAAATCCTCCTTGTGCACACTTTACAAGGAAAATTTTTATAAAATTCTCTACCACTGGTACCAGACCCCAGCCGTGCTCCACAAAATCTATCCCTCTGCCTCTGATCGATGCTGGCGCTGCCTACAGGATAGAGGTACCCTACTTCACATATATTGGGCTTGCCCTTTGATAGCCCCATTCTGGACATCAACCCAACAGCTCCTTGGCCGGGTATTTGAGGTGCCTATCCCGTTTACGCCCAAGTTCTATCTCTTTGGCCTGTCCCAACCGCGGATGGCTAAGCCGTCTCGGCAGCTCCTGCGGCATATCCTTACTGCAGCTCGTTGTCTAATAGCCCTTAACTGGAAGAGTCGACTGGCCCCATCTATGGAGGCCCTCTACTCCAGGATTAAGGATGTAGAATTAATGGAGAAGATGACGGCCAGATTGAGGGACAGGCTGGAGGAATTTGACCGAATATGGGAGAGATGGCGACTGCGGGAGGACTAGGGGCGAAATGGGTGAGGTATGACGACCTGGATTTCTGGCACTTTCTCCTCTTTCTTTTCTTTCTTTTCTTTCCCCTTTCTCTGTTTTTCTTTCTCATCTCTCCAGTTTTTATAGCGATTCTCACTTGCTATGCATTTTATGTTTGGTTTAGGCCACTTGGCAGCACGTACTGGGTCGTGGGGGCTATGGGGTGGATGGCTGATTTTTGGTGCCTCCCGCCCCGTGACACTCCATCGCCCGAAACACTGGACTCTATTGCACATGTCTGTGCTCCGCTGCTGCCTGTCACATATCTATATTTACTTCTGTATAGCCCTATATGTGATTGTCTTTTATTGCACTACTGTACTGTTTCTATGCCTCTGTTTTCACTGATGGTGAATAAAACGTTATTTGAAAAAAAAAAAAAATATGCCTTTCAAAGCGTACTATACCAAGATATAGTCCACAATGAGAAGCAAATACTTGATGACTACACGCACTGATTATCAGATATGCAAAGACAAGCACAAACTGAAGAGCGGTAGCGATCTGAATCACTAATCTGAAAAGCGCGAATCGTCTCTCACCAAACTTCTACTAAAACACGAGATCAGCAGAAGGAGACCAAAGAGTGACGGACGTGGTGCTGAACTTCCTTTTTCTAGTCCCGCCGTACACGGCTTACGTCACCGCGTTCTTGGCAACCGCGAAATCAGACAACTTGGCCCGACTGTGTGTATGCAACAGTTTCGGACACAATCCGTCGGACTAAATCCGACAGACAAAATCCGACGGATTTGGTTGCCAAAATCTCCGACCGTGTGTACGTGGGCTTACAGTGGAGACATTGAAGCAACAGCATTTTATTGTCAATGTTCCAATTGTGTTCAGTCCATCTGCCTCGAAACTCTAGAAAGACACCCCATTGCAACTGAGTGAGGCAATAGCAATAAATGGGATAATGTAAAGGGATCTTAATGCATGTGTAAATTCAGCTCAGTGCACTCTTATGCCCTGTACACATGGTCGGAAATTCCGACAGAAAAGGTCCGAGCAGATTATATTGTCTAAAAATCCGATGGTGTGTGGGCTCTATCAGACTTTTTTTGAAATTTGAGAGCAGGATCTAAAATTTTCCATCAAAAAAATCTGATCGGACTTTTTCCGTTCGTTTGTAGAGAATTCCGATGGACAAAGTGCCACGCATGCTCAGATCAAATTACGAGACCAAAGCTATTGGCTGCTAGCCTCTACGTAGTCCCGTCATATGCAACGAACATCACCACATTTACGAACAACTTTTTCTGACCGTGTGTATGCAACAGCAGTCGGACAAAATCCGTTGGTAAAAATCTGACGGATTTTGTGGTCGGAATGTCCAACCGTGTGTACAAGGCATTAGACCAAGTCATTGAGGTAGGGGCACTTTAGAGGAAGAAGGTAAGAGGACATAGATATCTGCAAGTGGCATGAAAGCAGTTACAATCACAAATACTGTATGTTTTTTGGCATTACCTTCATTTTGAGCTGAATTTCTCCAATAATGTAATCTGAAATTTGAGTCGTGCAAAGTACAGACAGTGTAATTTATCAAACAACACACACAAATTGGCTGATTTACTAATGTAGTTGAGAATCTTCACATAATAAATTGTATGAATATTGGCTTCATTTATCCAATCATGTGACAATCAAATTCCTGTTCACTTACTTAAAGAGGAATTGATGATTCCCTGCAAAGGTAAATCATAATGGCCTACTATGCATCGCATAGTAGTCCATTATCTGTCACTTACCTGACACAGGAGCCAGCGAAGTCACCGCTGTCTCCTGTAGTTCCAAGCGTCCATCTTCTTGGTGGGTCTCCGTGGGTCTTGCTGCTCCAGCGCTGTGATTCGCCGGAGCAGCGATGACGTCACTCCCGCACATGCACATGGGAGCCGACACTCACAGCATATCACTGCGATCTGCGGCATATCGCCGCGATCTGCGGCTTACCCAGTGCGCCTGCGTGCCACTGTCTACGGCGCATGTGCCGTAGACAGCGGTGGCTGTCTTCAGGTAAATATCTCCTAAACCGTATAGGTTTAGGAGATATTTCTTGGACCTACAGGTAAGCCTTAATCTAGGCTTACCTGTAGGTCAAAGTGGTTTGTAAGGGTTTACAACCACTTTAATCTGCACATGATGGTATTTCAAAGCGAACATGAATTTGCTATTCACATAATTTGTTAAATTAAGTGAATATTCTATGATAAATCAGCCTTATTACATCAGATCTTTATGGAGTTAATGATTCAAACAGACAAGGTCCTTTATGAAAAAAGTCAGTGAATTTGGTATTCCAATCAACGTGATGAGAGTAGAGGTGTGATTTGAGGCTCTCCTGTTCTTTTAACCACTTGATCACTGGGCACTTAAACACCCTTAATAACCAGGCCAATTTTCAGCTTTCGGTGCTCTCACATTTTGAATGACAATTACTCAGTCATGCAACACTGGACCTATATGAAATTTTTGTCCTTTTTTTTCACACAAATAGAGCTTTCTTTTGGTGGTATTTAATCACCGCTAGGTTTTTTTATTTTTTGTGCTATAAAAGAAAAAATACAGAAAATTCTGTAAAAAAATGAATTTTTCTTTGTTTCTGTTATAAAATTTAGCAGATTAGTAATTTTTTCTTCATAAATTTTGGCCAAAATTTATACTACATATCTTTGGTAAAAATAAGTACAAATTGGTGGATATTATTTGGTCTTTGTGAAAGTTATACAGTCCACAAGCTATGGTGCCAATATCTGAAAATTGATTACACCTGAAGTACTGACGGCCTATTTGAATTCTTGAGACCCTAACATGCCAGAAAAGTACAAATACCCCCCAAATGACCCCTTTTTGGAAAGAAGACATTCCAAGGTATTTAGTAAGAGGCATGATGAGTTTTTTTAAGTTGTCATTTTTTCCCACAATTCTTTGCAAAATCAAGATTTTTTTTTAACTTTTTTTTTTCACAAAATTGTCATATTATCAGTTTATTTCTCACACACAGCATATGCATACCACAAATTACACCCCAAAACACATTCTGCTATTACTCCCGAGTACGGCGATACCACATATGTGAGACTTTTACACAGTGTGGCCACATACAGAGGCCCAACATGCAGGGAGCACCATCAGGCGTTCTGGAGCACCCAGGACAATTCTGACATTTCTCTCCTACATGTAAAAATCATCATTTATTTGCTAGAAAATTACATAGAATCCCAAAACATTATATATGTTTTTTAGCAAACACCCTGGAGAATACAATGGTGGTCATTGCAACTTTTTATCTCGCAAGGTATTTGCGCAGCAATTTTTCGAATGCTTTTTTTTGGAAAAAAAAATGTTTTGTGCTTAAAAAAAAAAACAAACACAGTAAAGTTAGCCTAATTTTTGCATAATGTGAAAGATGAAGTTACGCTGAGTAAATAGATAAAAGAAAAATGAAAATGGATTGTGGGACTTTAAATGAGGCATGGATATGTATTTGAAATGGTCTAGGATACCTGAAATGTTATTCATTGTCACTGTCCCTGCGGGAAAATATGTATACCCATAAAGAATTGCTAATCAATCCAATAAATTAAATAGAGATACTGAATAGTAGGTATATATAATGTATCATAATATATAATACATGGATCATGCAACAAGAAGCATAATTAATTGTAGTAATAATCATATTGACATATTTTTTTTACATTCAAGAAATATGTTTATTGAAAGGTAATAAAAGTACAGAGAAAAAGTACAGACTCGGAGTTGAATCAGACAAAAATAAGGCATAAGAAAACAAATTACTGGTCAATAAGTGCATCAGGTTATGTCCAAAACAAGAATTATCTACCAGCTCAAATCTGAACAGGACTGTGAACCAGGGTTGGCAGCACAGCTAATTGGCCGCATATATTGTAGCTAACAATGAGCAGCATAAAATATCCATACTTCGTGAGATAAAGGAGAGTAGGAAGGAACAGAGAAAAAAAGGGGGACAAAAAGGAAAGAGAAAGTAGAGGCAGCAGGAATGACGGTGGGGGATCCGGTGGACTCAGGACACTGTATACAGCATGTAATAAGTATCATAGTGGAGGGTCATCTATCTAGCCAGTGGTTATTTTGCATTTCTGCCAGCCCAAACTCCAGGTCACAGGACCAAAGTTTTGAATTCTGGCGAGAGCCGGTACTCGAACCAGGGAGACCAGGTCTTATGGTAGCGTTCAATGTTTTCCTCCGATTGTGCTTTAGTGTCTTCCATTTCACAAATGTAAGAAATTTTAAGTAACCATTCTTTCAAGGAGGGAGAGCGAGTGGTCTTCCAGTGTAGGGGAACAAGTGACCGAGCCGCATTGATCAAGTGCCTAGATAAGGAGTTTTTGTACTTCTTCATAGAGAAGTTGGTGATGTTGAGTAGACAGCACGCAGCATCCAAAGTAAGCCTGGTGATTCGACGCACCAGCCCAATCACTTCATCCCAGTATGGCCTTATCTTTTCACACGTCCACCAAATATGTAATATAGTACCCTTATCCTTGTGACAGCGCCAACATAAGTCACTCGACAGAGGATACCAATTGTGTATTCTGTCGGGTGTAGCATACCAACGGGTAAGTACCTTGTAAGCTGTCTCCTGTATCCTTGTACTGATGGAGCACTTATGAGCCAGTGAGCAAGCCCTCTCCCATTGGACGTTAGAAATGTTTACATTCAGGTCCTCCGAACATCTCTCTCTGAACCGGTCGCTCGTTACTGCTTTTAGGTGCTGTAACCACTCGTAGGCTGTAGAGGTTGTTTTTAGAACCCTGTCCCCCTTGAGGCACACCGACTCCAACTCCGTGAGGTCCCTAACAACAAAAAAATGCTTACTAGACCGTCGATTAACAAAAGAACGTATTTGGAAATATGTCCACAGGGGCAGGTCGGGTATATCGTTGTCAGTTTTCAGGTCAGAAAAGTCCTTCATGGCTCCCCCGTTGAAGCAGTGAAGTGCAAGGAGGGGGAGTTGTTTGTTATTGGGTCGTAACAATTGGTTCCCCAATCCTGGGGTAAATTCTGGATTGTTTTGTAAGGGCGTGAGGGGACCCAAGGGTGTGGTAAATCTGTCTTGTTTAGATAATAAGTGGAAAATGTCCAGTGTTGTCCCTATCAAGGGATGTTTTTTTAGTTGCGAAGGGTACACGGATCTCGAGATCCAGGGGGAAAAGAGCAGAGGTATTGGGGCAGACTCCCTTTCCAGCACCACCCACTCCTTTGTATCGGCATGACAGTGCCAGTCAATAATGCGGGCGATGTGGGAGGCATGGTAGTAAGTCTTGAAGTTCGGCACCCCCAATCCTCCCAGGTGCTTGGGTCTCATTAATAGAGCGAACCTAATACGAGGCGTTTTTTGCGCCCACACGAATTTCAGCAGTAATGCCTGCATGGACCTAAAGAAACTTTGGGGAATTCTGACAGGGAGGGCGCGAATTAGATATAGTACCCTAGGCAGGACATTCATTTTACAAATAGCAGCCCTACCAAACCATGAGAAGAGCTTGGCATGCCAATTTTGCAAGTCCTTCTCAATTGACCGGAGGAGGGGCACAAAGTTATGGGTGAAGATAGAGTCAACCTTGGGAGTTAACCAAACCCCCAGATATTTAATGGCATGCGTGACCCATCTGAAGGTACTATTGTCCATAAGTTGTTGCAATTTCTGTGCCGGCAATGATACGTTCATCGCTTCCGACTTGGAGTAGTTTATTTTAAGGTTAGAGATGTAGCCATACGTCGTGAATTCCTTTAAAAGGGATGGCACTGTTATGTGTGGTTCGGTGACAAAAAATAGGAGATCGTCTGCGTAGCCGGCCACCTTAAACTCTCTCTCCCCGACCTCGAAACCTCTCACCGACCTGTTGGTCGTGATCTTTCTGATGAAGGGTTCAAGCGTAAGGAGGAATAGTAAGGGGGACAGGGGACAACCCTGTCGAGTGCCATTCCTTATGCTTACCCTGTTAGACAACACGCCGTTAATCTTTAGCCTAGCTGAGGGATCCTGGTACAGGGATGCTATCAGGTTCAGGATGCCGGGTCCCAGTCCCACATATCTACAAGTCTCAATCATGTAATCCCAGGCTACTCTATCGAAGGCCTTCTCCGCATCGGTCGACAGGAGAAGGCCCTCGATCTTTCGCTCATGGGCCGCATGTATCAGGTCCAGGGCCTTAGTGACGTTATCTCTGGCCTCTTTTCCAGGCATAAAACCCGCCTGACTCGGGCCTATCAGTTTGGGAAGAAAAGGTAACAGTCTCGTAGCTACAATCTTCGCTAGCAGTTTGACATCTAGATTTAACAGCGAGATTGGCCTATAACTAGCGCAGTTTACTGGGTCCTTGTCCGGTTTTAAAATAACTGCAATGTAAGCAGACAAAAAGTCAGGTGGGACCTGCCCTCCCTCCGTCAAAGAATTCAAAGCGGTAAGAAGGTGTGGGGTCAGTATGTCTCGGAATGTCTTGTAGTATATGGCTGTGTATCCGTCCGGGCCCGGGCTTTTGCCCGTCTTAAGTTCCTTGATTGCCAAACTGAGTTCTGCTTGGGTTATGGGGGCGTCAAGAACATTAGAGTCTTCCTGTGTAAGTGTGGGGAGTCCCGAGTCATGTAGGTATTCCCGTATCGCTTGTGTCCTATCACTCCGTATGTCTGGGGGTTTGTGTTGTGGCGGGAGGTTATAGAGCTTAGTATAAAAATCGTGAAAGTGTTGGGCTATTTTGTCAGTCGTCCTGTCAACGTGACCGTCTTTGTTACGGATACCTGGTATGTTGGTATTGTTTGTAAGGTCCCTCAGGGCTCTAGCGAGCAAGCGTCCTGCCTTGTCTCCCTGTTCATAATACATCTTTTTCCGAAGAAACAGAAGACGCTTGGTTTTTGAGTCAAAGAGCTGTTTAAGGGTCAGCCGCGTCTCTAGTAATGTTGTAGCTGAGCGTTCGGACAAAGACTGCTTATGGAGGGTTTCTAGACGACGAATGGTGTGAGTCAGTCGTCGAATTTCGTCCTCTCTTTCCCTCTTCCTTTGAGCTCCCATTGCCATCAGTGTCCCCCTAACGGTACATTTATGGGCTTCCCAGAGCACTAAAGGGTCAATATCAGGGGTCGCGTTATGCTCAAAAAATTATTTTATGGCCGCATCAATTTTTGGGAACAGTGAAGGATCCGTCAGGAGTGAGGAGTTCAGTCTCCACATGGGGGACGTTTTAGTGTTAGACCCCAAGTCGAGACTGAGCGACACCGGGGCATGGTCAGAAATAGTTTGAATTCCTATATGGGCCGCCTGTACTAAGTGTAGATCCCTTTGGGAAACAAATAGGTAATCGATCCGCGAGTGTCTGTCGTGAGGGATAGAGTAAAATGAAAAGTCTTTATCAGCTGGATGTAGGTAACGCCACGTGTCTATCAAGTCTAAAGTGTGGAGAAGAGTTTTTATTGTTTTCAGGGTCTGGAAGGAGACGAGAGTCTTCCCAGTAAAAGTGTCCAATAAGGGGTTGAGCGGGATATTAAAATCCCCACCCATATTGACATATTTAATGTATATAATGGATAGACATAATTGGTACAAGCAATCACAATTAAAAAATTGAATGGACATACAGAGCAGGTGAACATGGTTATCCTAATAAATATAGCAATAAATTAATAAAAGAAATTCATGATTGTAGCAAACTTGACTTGGCATCCCTGAGTATGGACTCTACGCGTTTCATGGCGATTTCAGCCAATCAGGAGTGGGATGCATCAAAAAAAAAAAAATCGCTAAATAGAGAGATGAAATAAATGAGTAAATTGGTCGGTCACAGTCTCAAATGAAAAATCATTGCTTTCAAAAAGAGAGCAGATGTTGAATGTGAATGCATTACCTTTGGCCACGTTCAGATAAGTAACCCAGCAGACCCAAAAAGGGAATAGGATGGTGGCACTGAATGAACCGTCTCCCCCGGGGTTGAGGCGGGGACAAATCCCCCTCACCCTAAGCCATAGCTCTCCAAGGAACCTGGAGGAATGGAGAAGGGGCAGTGGCCAACGGGAGAAGCGAACAGCCACACCACAATGCCAGAGTATGAGGTATGCACATATGGGCCACAGATCAGAATCTAAAAGAGTAAATAAATAAAATGAATTGAAAAAATAAATAGTGAAATAAAATAAAATAAAAATTGGATGATAAAAGCTATGATGAATAATGACGTTTTAAATGGAGGAGAAAAAAAAAGTGTTATAAAATGTGTGTGAAGTAAGGGGAATTGCAAAAAACAACACTGTTCACCTAGGCTTAAACACCTATCAAGAAGTGACTAGGTGATAAAAAACATTACAAATAGGTGAGTGTATATATAATGAAATAAACTAAGTAATAAGTGATAGAAAAAAGGGTTAAATAGCCTATATATACACAAAAGTCTAAGTGTTATGCAAGCATGTGTCTAGATTGATCCTTAAATAGGACCTCCTAATTACCTAGAGTGTAGATCAGAGCCCATAGAACCTCTCCTCCTGATGGAATGTGTGAAGTGAGCTGCTGGCCTGACCCTGCCTTTGTATCCACAGATATGGGGCGTGTCACCGCCAACGTCATGCGATTGGACAGAGTGGACACCCACCCGTGGTGCAGAGACCACAGCTGTAGTCCATCCCGTCCATATAGCCTAGCTAGCTCTGTATGTCCATTCAATTTTTTAATTGTGATTGCTTGTACCAATTATGTCTATCCATTATATACATTAAATATGTCAATATGATTATTACTATAATTAATTATGCTTCTTGTTGCATGATCCATGTATTATATATTATGATACATTATATATACCTACTATTCAGTATCTCTATTTAATTTATTGGATTGATTAGCAATTCTTTATGGGTATACAGATTTTCCCGCAGGGACAGTGACAATGAATAACATTTCAGGTATCCTAGACCATTTCAAATACATATCCATGCCTCATTTAAAGTCCCACAATCCATTTTCATTTTTCTTTTATCAATATAGGGATGGAGGCATGCTTATGTTGCATTGGGGTCCAAACAGGTCACACGCTTTTTAGTATGAGTAAATAGATACCTAACATGTCATTTTTCAAAATTGCACACGCTCGTGGAATGGCGCCAAACGTCGCTACTTAAAAATCCCCATAGGCGATGATTTAAACATTTTTTACTGGTTATATGTTTTGAGTTACAGAGGAGGTCTAGAGCTAGAATTATTGCTCTTGCTCTAACGTTCGCAGCGATACCTCACATGTGTGGTTTGAACACCGTTTTCATATGTGGGCGGGACTTACGTATGCGTTCGCTTCTGCATGCGAGCACATGGGGACAGGGGCACTTTAAAAAAAAAATGTATTGTTCATTTTGCTTTATTTATTTTAGTTTGACATTTTTTTCCCCAAAAATAATTTTTTTTATCACTTTTATTCCTATTACAAGGAATGTAAACATCCCTTGTAATAGGAATATGGCATGACAGGTCCTCTTTACAGTGAGATATGGGGTCAATAAGACCCCACATCTCACCTCTAAGCTGGGAAGTCTGAAAATAAATAAATAATAATAAAAAAAAAAGATTCTGGCTTTGATCGTATTGGCGAGTCAGTAGAAGCACCGGAGGGCGGCGGGAGGGGGGGGGGAGATGTCTATGGCTGGGTATTGCAGGGTATCACCGACTATTGCTGGGTATGGCTGGTTATCTCCGAGTATGACTGGGTATCTCAGAGTATGGCGTTGCAGAGTATGGCGTTGCAGAGTATTGCGTTGCAGAGCATTGCAGGGTATTGGCGGGTGTTGCAGGGTATTGGCGGGTGTTGCAGAGCATTGCAGAGTGTTGCAGGGTATTTGCGGGTGTTGCAGAGCATTGCAGAGTATTGCAGGGTATTGCAGGGTATTGCAGATTGTTGCAGGGTATTGTAGAGTGTTGCAGGGTATTGCAGGGTATTGCAGGGTGTTGCAGGGTATTGCAGGGTGTTGCAGGGTGTTGCAGGGTATTGGTGGGTGTTGCAGGGTATTGGCGGGTGTTGCCGAACATTGCAGAGTGTTGCAGGGTATTGGCGGGTGTTGCAGAGCATTGCAGATGGTGCAGGGTGTTGCAGAGCATTGCAGAGTGTTGCAGGGTATTGGCGGGTGTTGCAGAGCATTTCAGAGTGTTGCAGGGTATTGCAGAGCATTGCAGAGTGTTGCAGGGTATTGCAGAGTGTTGCAGGGTATTTCAGAGCATTGCAGAGTGTTGCAGGGTATTGGCAGGTGTTGCAGGGTATTGCAGGGTATTGCACAGTGTTGTTGCAGGGTATTGCACAGTGTTGTTGCAGGGTATTGCAGAGTATTGCAGCAGAGTATTGCAGAGTATTGCAGCAGAGTATTGCAGGAGTATTGCAGAGTATTGCAGCAGAGTATTGCAGAGTATTGCAGAGTAATGGCAGGGTATGATGGGGTTAATTTTCGGTGAGCAGCGATGTGGGCACTGCAGATGCAGCCCACAGCGCTGCTGACACTGATCTCTTCCCCCTCCGCTGTACCGATCGGTACAGAGAGGGGGAGGGAGGAACCGGCGTCATAACATGAGGCCGATTTGTTTACAAGTGATCACTCCGTCATTTGACAGAGCGATCAAGTGGTAAACGGCCGCGATGAGCGGCCGTTTACCGTGATCCGTGATGCGCCGGGTCCTGTGGACCCGGCGGTCATGGATGCTCTCGAGTGCACGCCCCAGGGGGCGCGCGAGAGTGGAATTCTGGGAGGACGTCATATGATGGCCTCCCAGAGTTACACAACCGCCCTGTAGCCGTCATTCGGCTATGGGCCGGTTGTTAAGTGGTTAAAATGTGCACAGTTTTGGTTTCTAACTGACACTGTCGGAGGGTCAGAAAGCTACAGCACTATCAGGAAGTGCTAGGCTTTGCTTGGCTTTGAATATCATAACAAATATGAATTTTCCTATGATGGGAGTTGCCTTTAATTGCCAGCATTTTCTATCAGCAGCAGGTTATTTTTTCTATTTTGATGACAGAAGACATTGTAAATACAGCGGGGTCATCCAGGGGTTCAACGTTCTCCTCTTCTCACACCGATACAGCATGAGTGGAGAGGAGAGCGATCATGTGCCCAAACGTGAGTTTTATCCATATTACTGTGCCAAGCAAGTGCTCAGCAGTTCCCACCATTGCTACATCAGTGCTCCACTGTGCCATCTTTGCCACCTCTGTGCCATCTGTGCCACCAGTGCTACATCAGTGCCTTGCAGTGGCAATCAGTGCCTCTACAGAGCCACATCAGTACCACCAGAGCCACACCAGTACCACTACAGTGCTCATCTGTGCCACAGGCACAGCAGTTCCACCTGTGCTCATCAGTGCCACCTTTGCCCATCAGGGCCACTACAGTGCTCAACTGTGCCATCAGTGCCACATGTACCCATCAGTGCCACTACAGTGCCAAATAGTGCCATCTGTGCCAACCAGTGCCCCTTGTGCCCATCAGTGCAACTACAGTGCTCATCTGTGCCATCAGTGCCACTACTGTACCATCAGTACAACTACAGTGCTCATCAGTGCCACTACAGTGCTCATTAGTGCCACTACAGTGCCCAATAGTGCATATCAGTGCCCATAAGTGAGTGCTCATCAGTGCCACCCTATCATTGGATCCTCATCAGTGCCAGCTAATCAGTACAGCCGCAGCGCATTCGTGCACATTAGTGTACCCTCACCAGCACCCAGCTGTGCAGCCTCTTCAGTAACCAGCAGTGCACCCTCACCAGTACCCAGCAGGGCACCCTCACCAGAACTCAGCAGTGCAACCTCATTAGCACCCATCAGTGCACGCTCCCCAGCACCCAGCATTGCACCCTCATCAGCACCCAGCAGTGCAGCCTATTCAACACCCAGCAGTGCAACCACACCTGTCCTAGTTTATGTATCACACCACAGTCACCAGTATGGCAAAAAAATATTTTTTCAGCGAGGATTTTCAGCGAGGAGGCCTACCAGTGTCTTAGCCTGAATGATGAGAGCAGCGGGGAGCTCAGTCCAAATCTGATTCAGCATTTGAACCTGTTTCAAGCAGTGGGTCTGCTACACAATTGGAGGAAAAGGAACGTGTGCCTATGAAAAGAAGGCATTCTGGTGTGGAGCAGGAGCCTACTACAAGCAGCGCAGTGCCGTCCACCTCGAACGCAGTGCCGTCCACCTCATACCACTGCAACAAAGGCGAAGCACTAGTGGGGTGTCATCTCAGCCCCAAAGGGATAGGGCCCATGCCAGCCTTCCCTATGCCCTTAAAAACCCCTGTGGCTTCCCTCTAATTCTGGAGGAGCAAACATCCCCCCTTTCACCGCCCAGCCAGGGGTCCAGGTGAACACTGATCATTTTGTCCTTCTTGATTTTTTTCATTTAAGTTTTACTGAAGACTTACTATCATCCATCGTGGCTCAGTGCAACCTCTATGCACAGCATAGTTCATAGTAAGCAGCCTTGGTTCTAGTTACGCCCGCCACTTTGAATGGAGAGAACTTTAACGTAGAGGAATTCAAATTTTTTTTAGGGCTAACTTTTACTATGGCACTCACAAATAAAAATTGTACTCCTATTGGTCGACCAACCCCATCCACCACTAGTGATGGCTGAACGGTTCGCCCGGCAGTCGTTTCGCGGCGAATTTCAGCTGTCCGCGATTCGCCCGATCGGCGGACTATTGCCGCCGGTCGCCCGGCGGACTTCCGTGTTTACTGTGTAAAAGAACTTTGACCTATGATGACACATCCATCATGGGGTACAGGACAGCCAATTGAGACATTACAGCACATGGACACTTGGACATCCCCCCTAACTTATAAATACACCCGATCCGGCGGCCATTTTACATTCTTTCTTCTGTCACTATAGGGAGAGGTTGCTGTGTGGAGCAGTGAGAGATTGCAGTGACCCAAATCGCTAGCTATTTGGTACACAAAAGTTATTTTCAGGACTGGTATAGGTGTTAGGTGTATATAGGTTTGCTGTGCTACTGATTGTTGCAGCAGCCTGAGCGTCTTTTGTCAGTTTAGAGAAAGGGACAAGACGGTGTGTCTGCTGTAGGGACAGTCAGTTTAGTCATTAGCTGTTACTATCAGGTCCACAAAAGTGCTATTCCAGTTATTGTTCCAGTAGCCTCTGTTTTGTCAGTTTATATAGGGACAGGCAGGAAGCAGTGTGTGAGGCAGTGAGGGTCAGTTTAATCAGTAGCTGTTACTATATTAGGTCCACAAAGGTTATTTTCAGGACTGGTATCAGTGGTATGGTAATAGACTTGTACACCTATAATATTCTTTCTTGCAAATATAGAAAGAATATTATACTTGACTGCTGCCCTTCTGCTGCAGTCTGCTAATCATTCACAACCTACTTGTTCCACAAAGGTCCTTTGTAAGGACTGGTAATAACCTGGTGTAGGGTGCTATAGTACATAGGGTTGAGTGAGGTACAGTCGGCCATTCTATAAGGACTGGTATAGGTCCACAATACATAGGGTTGAGGTGCACTACTGCTGACCGCTGCCCTATACTGCAGCAGTCCTTCATCGGTATAGGGACTGAGAGTTTTGTCACAGGGTCATTTAAAAAATGACAAGCAGAGGAAGAGGCAGGCCCTTCCACAGGGGTGGTAGGGGTAGGGCAGGAGCAACAGGCTTGAGCCAAAGTGGGAAGTTGCAGAAGGTGTGTTCAATTACTTTAAAGGACGCACCAGACTTGGTTGAGTGGCTCACTCTGCACCCTCCTCATCCTCTCGATCTGCACCCTCTTCTTCATTTTCTGCTATGTGCACCCCCAAAGACACTACCACCAACAACACCACCACCACCACATACCTTCCGCTTGAGTCACAGGAATTATTTTCCGATCCATATCAAGACATTTCTGATGCGCAGCCACTCTTGGTATTGGATCAGGAAGAGGACGTAGCAACAACCGCTACTCAGCAGTCTGATGACAGTACCCAGATCAGCCCAAGGAGGAGGTTGGTCCCCGGTGTTGCTGCCTATTCCGAGATCTCTACTTATAGCGCTGGGGAAGGTGACGTTGATGATGACGTGTCTAGTGATGTCACTTGGGTACCCACAAGAGAGGAAGAGGAGGGGAGTTCAGAGGGAGATATGGACCAGCAGATAGGAAGGAGAAGCAGGAATAACTTACATTGCACAGGAGGGACAAAGCAGACTGCAAATGTATCAGGAGCGAGTCATCGACCATGTACGGTCACATCTGGCGCTCCCAGGACACCGGCACATGGCTCCGCAGTGTGGGCTTTTTTTAACGTGTCCGCTGCTGACAATAGCGTTGCCATCTGCAATCTTTGCAGTCAACGCATTAGTCGCGGTAAGCCCAACACTCACCTAGGGACGACCGCCTTAAGAAGACACATGAGCAGCCATCACCGAGCCCAGTGGGAGCAACGGAACACACAAAGCCACACTCCAGGCTCTCACCGTCCAGCCTCGTCTTCTACTTCTCCTTCTCCTCTCTCCTCACAATTGTCCTCCACTCCACCTTCCATCATGCCAAGCTCACGTTTTCCTGCAAAAAGGCAGGCTTCCGTGGGCCTAATGTTCGAGCGTAAAAAAATGATGACGCCGGATAACCCTCTTGCCCAATGGTTGATGGCTGGCTTTTCAGAACTCATAGCCCGCCAACTACTGCCATATAAACTGGTGGACTCGGAGGCCTTTCGCAAATTTGTGGCCATTGGAACACCACAATGGAAGGTCCCAGGAAGGAAGTATTTCTCACAGAACGGCATCCCAGAGCTATATGGCCATGTTCAGCGGCAAGTGAATGTATCTCTGGCACACAGTGTCGGTGCCAATATACATCTGACCACAGACACGTGGTCTAGCAAACACGGGCAGGGAAGGTATATCACTTTTACTGCCCACTGGGTGAACCTTCTGACGGCCGTCAAGCATGTAACCCGTGGCACCCGTGTAGATTTGGTTTTACTGCCACGGATTGCATGCAGGCCTGACTCTTCTTCTCCTCCTCCTCCTACTCCATCCTCCTCCCTCTCCTCCTCGGCTGACTCCTCCTTTTCCGCTGCTAGCGTCTCTTCTGCTGCGCCGCCCAAGCTCCCCAGAACCTATTCGACATGCCAGGTGAGACGTTGCCATGCCGTGCTGCATCTGTTGTGCCTGGAAGCCAAGAGCCACACTGGCCCGGCACTCCTTTCAGCTTTGCGTTCACAGGCAGATCAGTGGCTAACACCGCTCAATTTGACAGTTGGTAAAGTGGTGTGTGACAACGGTGCCAATCTGCTTAGCGCATTGATACAGGGCAAAATCACGCACGTGCCATGCATGGCACACGTCTTAAACTTGGTCGTGCAGCGATTCCTTGTCAAATACCCTGGGGTCCAGGACATCTTGCGGCAGGCAAGGAAAATCTCGGCCCATTTCAGAAGATCTTACACGGCCATGGCTCGCCTTGCTGACATTCAGCGGCGACACAATCTGCTGGTCAGACGTCTTATTTGCGATTGCCCGTCGCGATGGAACTCAACCTTCTATATGCTTGATAGGCTGCTCCAGCAGAAACGTGCAGTTAACGTCTACCTGTATGAACTCTGCGGCAGAACAGGTTCTGGGGAGCTGGGTTTTTTTTCACTGCGCCAGTGGCTGCTCATGCGCGACGCATGCAGACTTCTGCGGCCATTTGAGGAGATCACCAAACTGGTCAGTCACAGCCATGACGCCATCAGTGGCATGGTACCTTATGCCTTCTTTATGGAGCGTGCATTGCATCGTGTCATTGATCAAGCTGTGGAGGAGCAGGAGCGGGAAGATGAGGAAGTCGCAATGCTGGATGAATTCCCAGGGGGGCTACTCTATCTGAGAGAAGTCAACAACAGGAGTCTGAAGAGGAGTCAGAGAAGGATGGTGCCGGGGCGGATGAGGAGGAGCAAGAAGAGCATGCTTTAAACCTTTCTGGGATCCCTGTTGTGCGTGGATGGGGAGAGGAGAATGAAGAGGACGACATTATCCTGGATGATGAGCAAGAGCCAGGCCACCACACCGCTTCCACTTTAGTGCAAATGGGGGCCTTCATGCTCCAGTGTTTTAATAGGGACCCCCGTATAAAAAGCATAAGGGTCAAGGACCAGTACTGGGTGGCAACGTACTTAGACCCCCGGTACAAACACAAAATGGTGGAAATGTTACCGCCGTCACAGAGGGCTGGCAGAATGGAGCACTTCCAGGCCTTGCTTCAAGAAATGCTGCATTCTGCTTTTACGTGCGCTGGCAGAGGAGCAATTCCCACTCCCAGAGAAGGAGTTGCGGGTACCAATCCAACAGCGCCTGCAAGAAGAGGCCGGTTTGAAGATGTGTTGGTGACTTCAGATATGAGGTCATTCTTTCAGCCGACCCATCGACAGGTGTCATCCGGATCCAGCATCAGGGAACACCTAGACCGTCAGGTGTCCGACTACATCGGGTTAACGGCCAATGTGGACGCTCTGAGGAGTGATGAACCCCTGGACTACTGGGTGGGCAGGCTTGACCTCTGGCCAGAGCTTGCCCAATTTGCAATCGAACTGTTGGCTTGCCCCTCATCCAGTGTCCTGTCTGAAAGGACGTTCAGCGCAGCAGGGGGGATCGTGACCGATAAGCGTACTCGCCTAGCTCATGACAGTGTTAACTACCTCACATTTCTAAAAATTCATGAGGCATGGATCTCGGAGGAATTCAACACATGTGACCAGTAGACCATGTATATGTCTATAAACAATTTTTTTAATCGAGCACAGAGACCTTCTTTCTTCATTTGGCTCACTTCCTTGTCCAAAAAAAGCACACCGTACTGTATGCCCGTACCCTCCTCTTTGAAGAGGTTGAGCGGTGTCATGTTTCTACTGGGGCTGCTTATTATGAGGGGCTGCCACCATCTCTGTGCTGTGCTGACATCCTCCTGGGGCTATACCTCTGCTGTGCATATTATGAGGGGCTCCCACCATCCCTGTGCTATGCTCATTATGAGGGGCTCCCACCATCCCTGTGCTGTGCTGACTTCCTCCTGGGGCTGCTTCTTATGAGGGGCTCCCACCATCCCTGTGCTGTGCTAACTTCCTCCTGGGGCTGCTTATTATGAGGGGGCTCCCACCATCCCTGTGCTGTGCTGACTTCCTCCTGGGGCTGCTTATTATGAGGGGCTCCCACCATCCCTGTGCTATGCTGACATCCTCCTGGGGCTGCTTATTATGAGGGGCTCACACCATCCCTGTGCTATGCTCATTATGAGGGGCTCCCACCATCCCTGTGCTATGCTCATTATGAGGGGCTCCCACCATCCCTGTGCTATGCTCATTATGAGGGGCTCCCACCATCCCTGTGCTATGCTGACTTCCTCCTGGGGCTGCTTACGGTGCAGGTGTCAGTGATGTATATCACGGTGCTGATGTCAGTACTCTCTATCACGGTGCTGCTGTCAGTGCTGTATATCACGGTGCTGGTGTTAGTGCTTTATGTCACGCTGCTGATGTCAGTGCTCTCTATCACGGTGCTGTTGTCAGATCACTCTATCACGGTGCAGGTGTCATTGCTGTATGTCACGCTGCTGATGTCAGTGCTCTCTATCAAGGTGCTGCTGTCAGTGCTGTATTTCACGGTGCTGGTGTTAGTGCTTTATGTCACGCTGCTGAGGTCAGTGCTCTCTATCACGGTGCTGTTGTCAGATGACTCTATCATGGTGCAGGTGTCATTGCTGTATGTCACGCTGCTGGTGATCATCTCCTGCACCCTCTTCTTTGCCTACCCTGGTCCCTGACCTTCCCTCTCCTCCATTGCCTTCATGCACTCCACAGTCCTGAATTGTCACAACAATTTCCCATATAAAAAAAGAATGCTTGTAGTTGTCGATCCCAGATTCACCTCATACATGTGTTATGTCCATGTGGTGGGACTATGTTTGCACAGCTATTAATTATTTTGTGGCTGCAAATTTGACCTGTAGGTTTGCGAAGTTCGCCTCCCATTGAAGTCAATGGGGCCCGCCGTGAACGTTCCGGTTCCCGAACTATCGGCTGCGTTCACGGTCCGCGTTCGCGAAACGTCCAGTCGGAAGTTCGTCCATCACTATCCACCACATCCAATCTTCTCATCCATTGTGCCAAGGTCAAGATACCTTATGATTATGCTGTTCCTCCACTATAATGACAACACTGTGTGCCCTCCCAGGAAATGACCCAGCTTTTGACAAACTATTTAAAATTCGGCCACTCCTAAATTATTTCTTTGAAAAGTCCCCCCAGTTACTGTATATACCCCTGGCCAGAATATTTACGTGGATGAGTCTCTTGTCAAATTCACAGGCAGGCTGGGCTTCAAAAGGGCTTGTTATGGGGTTAAACTGTAAAAACTTTGTGACCGAGCCACAGGGTATATCTACACCTTCCTGCTGTTCTAAGGGAAGGCCTCCCAATTACATCCCCCTGAATGCAGTATATTGGAGCCAGCAGAAAGGGATCTTGTGTATCCACTCCTTGGAAATCATCTTTATGTGGATAATTTTTATACAAGCTTGCCCCTCTTCTGCAATCTTCACCGGAGGGACACACCAGCATGTGGTACAGTGAGGGCCAATAGAAAGGGATTCCCACAAAAACTCATCAATGAAAAGCTATGATGTGGTACCAGGAGCTATTGGCTTTCAGGTGGAGGGACAGACGAAACGCCCACATGCTTACATCTTACCCATAACTATACCTACGTGGAAGTCCCCAGAAGAAACGGCCGACTATAATTTATTCATGGGGGAGTGGACTTCAGTGATCAGATCAGATTATCGAACCCTACCTTCCCACAAGAAAATCCTGCCATTGGTATAAAAAAGTCTCCATTTATTTTTCCAGTTTGACCATGTAAAACACATATGTTATTTACCAAAAGTCTACCGAGGCCCCCGTATCCTAGCTACATTATCAAGAAGAAGTTATCTCCACCCTTTTGTACCCAGAAAATATTTGCACTGATTCAGTGAGCAGACTCCATGAACGCCATTTTCCTGAGAAAACCCCTCCCCCCCCCCCCCCCCGTGAAACAGGCCACAGACATCAAATAAAATGCCGGGTGTGCTCCACAAGAGGCGTTAGAATAGACAATGCAAAGGCGCTGCAATGATGGACAAGGCTGCAGATGGACACTGATAAGGTTGCATTGATGGGCATTTAAATGTAAGGTTTTTTCCTTAAACTTCCCTCCTAAAAGTTTTTTTTCTTAACCACTTAAGCCCCAGACCAATTTGCAGCCAAAGGACCAGGCCCCTTTTTGCGATTCAGCACTGCGTCGCTTTAACTGACAATTGCGCGGTCGGGCGACGTGGCTCCCAAACAAAATTGGTGTCCTTTTTTTCCCACAAATAGAGCTTTCTTTTGGTGGTATTTGATCACCTCTGCAATTTTTATTTTTTGCGCTATAAACAAAAATAGATAACGACAATTTTGAAAAAAATTCGAAATTTTTTACGTTTTGCTATAATAAATATCCCCAAAAAATATATAAAAAAACGTTTTTTTTCCTCAGTTTAGGCCGATATGTATTCTTCTACATATTTTTGGGAAAAAAAATCGCAATTAGTGATTATTCATTGGTTTGCGCAAAAGTTATAGCGTTTACAAAATAGGGGATAGTTTTATAGCATTTTTATTAATATTATTTTTTTTTACTAGTAATGGTGGCGATCAGTGATTTTTATTGTGACTGCAACATTATAGCGGACACATCAGACATTTTTGACACATTTTGGGGCCATTGTCATTTATACAACAATCAGTGCTATTTAACCACTTGCCGACCGCCGCACGACGATATACGTCGGCAGAATGGCACGGGCAGGCATATGGGCGTATATATAAGTCCCTGCCTGCCCGCGGGTGGGGGGCCCGATCGGGCCCCCCCCCGGTGCCTGCGGCGGTCGGTATTCCTTCGAGAGCGATCCGGGATGAGGGGGCGGCCATTCATTCATGGCCACCCCCTCGCGATCGCTCTCGACGAATGGAAATCCTCCGTGACATCACTTCCTCTCCTGTAATGTAAACACAGGAGAGGAAGTGATGTATTCTCTCCTCCGTGTCGGTATTTTTCGTTCCGGCACCGAGGAGAGAGGTTCGGTGAGTTGCACCAACACACCACACATACAGTAGAACATGCCAGGCACACTCACACCGCCCCTTTACCCCCCGATCACCCCCCCAATTACCCCTGCCCCCCCAGTCACAGTGACACCAATTGTTTTTTTTTTTTTTTTTTGCATTGGTGTCATTTGTGACTGTAATAACTGTTAGGGCAGTTAGGGTTAGCCCCCTTTAGTTCTAATGTACCCCCCTAACCCCCCCAATAAAGGTTTAACCCCGTGATCACCCCCCGTCGCCAGTGTCACTAAGGCTGGGTTCACATTGCAGCGGTTTGAGAACGGATGTGATTCGCACCGCACTGCAGTGCAAATCACATCCGATCTCTGTGCGATTCGAGTTCAGCCATACAGATAGTATGGCTGAATTCGTGTCGCACCCGCCGCAAACTCGCACGGGACCCTTTTTTTGGTCCGCAGCAGAATCGGATCGCATGGGTGTTCACACCATGCGATCCGAGTTTGCAGATCGCACTGCGATATGCGAACTGATCTGGGGTTGTCATTATTTCACTGACACTCCCAGCAGTTCGCATAGGGCAGTGTGAACTGCCGCCGGGAGGCATGCGATGCGGGAACCCGCCGCGCATTCGTGGCGTTCCCGCATCGCTCCAGTGTGAACCCAGCCTAATAAGTGATCATTTTTCTGATCGCTGTATTAGTGTCACAGGTGACGCTAGTTAGGCAGGTAGGTATTTAGGTTCGCCGCAACTTTTTATAGCGCCAGGGACCCCCATATACTACCGCATAAAGCCCCCTGATTGCCCCCTAGTTAACCCTTTCACAAGTGATCACCATATAACTGTTACAGGTGACGCTGGTTGGTTAGTTATTTTTTTATAGTTTCAGGGCACCCGCCATTTATTACCTAATAAAGGTTTAACCCCCTGATCACCCGGCGGGTGTCATTTGTGACTGTAATAACTGTTAGGGCAGTTAGGGTTAGCCTCCTTTAGTTCTAAGGTACCCCTCTAACCCCCCCAATAAAGGTTTAACCCCGTGATCACCCCCCGTCGCCAGTGTCACTAAGGCTGGGTTCACATTGCAGCGGTTTATGAGAACGGATGTGATTCGCACCGCACTGCAGTGCAAATCACATCCGATCTCTGTGCGATTCGAGTTCAGCCATACAGATAGTATGGCTGAATTCGTGTCGCACCCGCCGCACCCGCCGCAAACTCGCACGGGACCCTTTTTTTGGTCCGCAGCAGAATCGGATCGCATGGGTGTTCACACCATGCGATCCGAGTTTGCAGATCGCACTGCGATATGCGAACTGATCTGGGGGTGTCATTAACATTTCACTGACACTCCCAGCAGTTCGCATAGGGCAGTGTGAACTGCCGCCGGGAGGCATGTGATGCGACGCGACGTGATGTGACGCGCATTCGTGGCGTTCCCACATCGCTCCAGTGTGAACCCAGCCTAATAAGCGATCGTTTTTCTGATCACTGTATTAGTGTCACAGGTGACGCTAGTTAGGCAGGTAGGTATTTAGGTTCGCCGCAGCTTTTTATAGCGCCAGGGACCCCCATATACTACCGCATAAAGCCCCCTGATTGCCCCCTAGTTAACCCTTTCACCAGTGATCACCATATAACTGTTACAGGTGACGCTGGTTGGTTAGTTATTTTTTTTATAGTTTCAGGGCACCCGCCATTTATTACCTAGTCTCACTAGTGTACCCCTAAATTTAGGGGTGTCTACTTTCCAAAATGGGGTCATTTGGGGGGGGTTTGCGCCATCTTGGCATTTTATGGCCTTCAAAACTGTAACGCCCTTAGAAAGCCTGAAGGCAGTGCTTGGTTTTCGGGGCCCCGTACGCGGCTAGGCTCCCAAAAAGTCCCACATATGTGGTATCCCCGTACTCAGGAGAAGCAGCAGAATTTATTTTGGGGTGTCATTTCACATATGCCCATGGCATGCGTGAGCAATATATCATTTAGTGACAACTTTGTGAAAAAAAAAATAAAATAAAAAGTTTGTAATTTTCCCGCAACTTGTGGCAAAATATAAAATATTCCATGGACTCAACATGCCTCTCAGCAAATAGCTTGGGGTGTCTACTTTCTAAAATGGGGTCATTTGTGGGGGTTTTGTGCCATCTTGGCATTTTATGGCCTTCAAAACTGTAATAGGTAGTGAGGAGTGAAGTCAAATATTTACGCCCTTAGAAAACCTGAAGGCGGTTCTTGGTTTTCGGGGCCCCGTACGTGGCTAGGCTCCCAAAAAGTCCCACATATGTGGTATCCCCGTACTCAGGAGAAGCAGCAGAATTTATTTTGGGGTGTCATTTTACATATGCCCATAGCATGTGTGAGCAATATATCATTTAGTGACAACTTTGTGAAAAAAAAATAAAAAAAAATTAAAGTTTGTAATTTTCCCGCAACTTGTGGCAAAATATAAAATATTCCATGGACTCAAAATGCCTCTCAGCAAATAGCTTGGGGTGTCTACTTTCTAAAATGGGGTCATTTGTGGGGGTTTTGTGCCATCTTGGCATTTTATGGCCTTCAAAACTGTAATAGGTAGTGAGGAGTGAAGTCAAATATTTACGCCCTTAGAAAACCTGAAGGCGGTTCTTGGCTTTCGGGGCCCCGTACGCGGCTAGGCTCCCAAAAAATCCCACACGTGTGGTATCCCCGTACTCAGGAGAAGCAGCAGAATTTATTTTGGGGTGTCATTTCACATATGCCCATAGCATGTGTGAGCAATATATCATTTAGTGACAACTTTGTGTAAAAAAAAAAAAAAAATTATTTTTTTGTCATTATTCAATCGCTTGAGGCAAAAAAATAAAATATTCGATGGGCTCAACATGCCACTTATCAATTTCCTTAGGGGGTCTACTTTCCAAAATGGGGTCATTTGGGGGGGTTTTGTACTGCCCTGCCATTTTAGCACCTCAAGAACTGAGATAGGCAGTCGTAAACTAAAAGCTGCGTAAATTCCAGAAAACGTACCTTAGTTTGTAGATGTGACAACTTTTGCGCAAACCAATAAATATACAGTTATTGACTTTTTTTTTACCAAAGACATGTGGCTGAATACATTTTGGCCTAAATGTATGACTAAAATTTAATTTATTGGATTTTTCTAATAACAAAAAGTAGAAAATATCATTTTTTTTCAAAATTTGCGGTCTTTTTCCATTTATATCGCAAAAAATAAAAATCGCAGAGGCAATCAAATACCATCAAAAGAAAGCTCTATTTGTGGGAAGAAAAGGACGCAAATTTTGTTTGGGTACAACATTGCATGACCGCGCAATTACCAGTTAAAGCAGCGCAGTGCCAAATTGTAAAAAGACCTCTGGTCATTTACCAGCAAAATGGTCCGGTCTGAAAGTGGTTAAATGCACTGATTTCTGTGAAAATGACACTGGCAGTGAATGAGTTAACCACTAGGGGGCAGTGTAGGGGTTATATGTGACGTTATGTGTTTTTTTATTGAAGGGGGCGTGGCCTGGCAGGCATGTGACATCACTGATCGTCTTTCCCTATAAAAGGGAACAGACGATCGGTTGGTGACAGCCACACTAGGAAGCGCGGGGAGAGGTTTGTTTACACAGATCTTTCCTCCTCCTTCAGCTCTGTGACCCGATCACGGAACACCAGCGGCGATCAGGTCCACTGGTCCCACTGCCATGGTCACGGAGCTCAGGACCAGGGCTGGTGGCATGCTCCCGACCCACATACAAGAGCCACATACAGGTATATGATTGTGCCCAGCCCTGCCATTCTGCCAACGTATATCGGCCTGAGTCGGTCCTTAAGTGGTTAATATTCCCTCCTAAACTTGGGGTGCGTGTTATAAGCTGACGCGTGTTATACACCGATAAATACGGTATCTGTAAACTTGTTTCAGGTTAGTGATAATGATGCCATTGAAGCAAGTTCAGCTTGACAATATGACAACTAACATTTTCAAGTCAAAGATGGGGTCTGCGTGAGGGTGACTTTTTCAAAATAATAACCAGCTGAAGGCAGACTCCCCATCAACACTTGCATACAGCTTGTAAACACATATGCACATTATAGCGGCAGATTACAATACTATTTACAGACCCTACAGTGCAACTGACTTGTTGCTAGGGAGAATGGTTAGAACCAGATTTTCTCTACTGGAGATAATCACAATCTGGGGGCCCCAGTCCTACACCACCCTACTAAGATCATCTCTCATTTTCTTGTTTTACTGGTCCTATCCAATTTAGAATATTGTGCCAATGTGCAAATAAGCTGAAAAATAGCCCCTTCTTTGTTTCTGATGCTTCTAGGCACAGGCCTACAGTGTTTAGCGGTAAATTTGATTTTGGTTAAGTGTTATGGTTACAGATAGGCAAAAGTTAAGTGCTAGGGTGATATTTCCTAGAGGTAACTGATAATTATTAAGGGGACATGGGTTCTTATTGTAAACATTTTTTCAGTTGCCAAAAGTTCTTCTCTCCAAAGTATTGTGACAGGTTTTCATAAGTAAAAAATAATGCACTGTCCCAGGCACCACACGTTCACAAAACAATGGTGATCATCAGCACTGGACAGGTATTTTGTAAGGGAAGCATGATACTGAATGGGTCAGGGGCCATTAATAATATCAAAATATTCAGTGGATTAGTGAACTAGGGCACTACATTTAAGATATAAAGTCCCGTTAAACCATTTGTGTACTTGACTGCCATTTGGCATGTATTAAAAATACATTATTTTTTAAAATGTTATATTTAAGAGAACAAAGCCACTATTCATGCAGAAGAGTTGTGCGTACAGGTCCCCATATATAATTATCATAACAACTTCCTGGGATTTTCACACTGAAACATTTTACGGCAGAAAAGAAAAAAATCTCTGTAGCGTAAGATAGGCAGAGCAGGTGGAATTACACCTCTGCCATATTGCCTTTTAATAGAACATCTGGCCTAAATATTAATTATAAAATGAGTAAAATGTTTAACAGGTACACACACAGAGGATGAGGTCATTTTCTGGAAAGCATTATTTGATTCAGCCTCTAAAAAAACATAGGGAGTCAGGAGAATACACTTAACATTCTAGAAAAGCCACACAATGCATCTTTAATTCAAGAATTCCTTCAATACTGTACACCTGTAAGACCCACATTTTATGTCAGGTTATGAGGAAATATGTAGTGTGTTATTCAAACGTCTGCATATTAAATCAGGTCAAGCCCAGGTGGCTTTGAAATCATTTTGAGAATTGGTATAATCCAGAAAAGGAATTTGACTTAAAATTTGATTTTTTTTCCCTGCATTTACAAATAGTTTTCTGTGCAAAAAAAAAAAAAATACTATTATTTTTTGTCTGTGTATGGGTTCATGAAAACGTCAGTTTAACTGCCTTAGGGCTAGCCTAAAGAACTGAATTCACGATGAACAATGTATTACTAAACACATTATTCACTGATGTTCCTAGTTTGTGACATTGTAAGTAATTATGGTATCCATATTTTTGAAAATTAATTGTCTCAATAATTTTAGAGACAGGTTGTCTTATATTTTAACCACTTGTCCTCCAGAAGATTTAACCCCCTTCCTGACCAGGCCTTTATTTGTGATACCTCACTGCGTTATTTTAACTGACAATTGCGCAGTCACGCATTGCTGTACATAAATTTAATATATGTCCTTTTCCCCCCACAAATAGAGCTTTCTTTTGGTGGTATTTGATCACCACTGCATTTTTAATTTTTTTATGCTATAAGCAAAATTCTGAAAAAAAAAACAATATTTTTACTTTCTGATATAAATCATATCCAATAAAAATTGAATTAATCATATTTCTTCATAGATTTAGGCCAATATGTATTCTGCTACATATTTTTGGTAAAAAAAAATCTCAATAAGTGTATATTGATTGGTTTGTGCAAAAGTTATAGCATCTACGAACTATAATATAGCCATACTAGTATACTGGAATTTTTATTTTATTTTTTCTAGTAATGGCAGCGACCGGTGACTTATAGTGGGACTGTGATATTGCGGCAGAAAATCTGACACTAACTGACACTTTTTTGGGAACCAGTGTTGATTATTTTGTACTAATACAATGTTCAGCGCTAAAATATACACTGTCACTGTACCAATGATACTGGTTGGAAAGGGGTTGAACATATGGGGCAATCAAAGGATTAAAATTGTGCCTAGCCAGTGTTTTTGTGTACAGTGTGTGGTACTTTTACTAAGGGAAGAAATGGATTTTATTTCCTGCTTTGAAGGGAAAGAAAATCCATTACTTCCCCATTGATAGGGCAGAGCTCTTCCTTGTTTACATAGGCAGGGCTCTGTCCTGTGTGTCTTGTGGATGATCGACAGTTAAATATTTCATCCTTTGCTACCTCTGGGTCACTGATGATTATAGTATCTGCAAAATTCTCCTCCCAGCCATGTACTACTCCCAAGGTTTCTGGGGACTGAAACCATCTCTTAAGGTTTGACATATGTCTTCCTCTGCTTTAATGCCTCCAAAACTTCCAGAATCCTCCTCCTCCCTCTCCTCCTGTGTGTTCTGTGTTATCACAAGAATGGCATCTGCATAAAGCGGGCCTTGAGAGGAAAGCTAATTCTCGAGTGCCCTATCCATAGTGCCATGCAGAGCATGCTCCAGCAGGAACACAAGAGGGATTGGGTCACTGATGCATGCATTGTCACACCTCACCATCCTTGTCGCCTCCTCAAATGGTGGCAGTACAGTGCATGCATCCTTTATCAGCAGCCATTGGCACGGGGGAAAAAAGCCGAGCTCCCCTAAGTATGTTCTTGTACCATACTCACACAGGTACTCGTTTTACGGGCAGGTGGAATTCCCACAGAATTTCAAACAACTGAACACTGGCTGTCTACTGTATGACTGCTTGAAATGGCCTGCCTTAGAAGATCTTGCAACCCTGGGCACCTGATAAAGAAACCCTGCACCACCAAATTGAGGACATGTGCCAGGCATGGTACATGTGTTAACTTTCAAATGGCAGACAGTAGGTTAGTGCCATTATTGCACACCACCCTTCCCGGCTCAAGCTGCCGTGGCATGAACCACCTCTGGGCCTGCCCCTGCAGAGCTGAAAGAATCTCTGCTCCTGGCCCCTAGGCATGCTAGCTGCAGCACTGCATGGCATCTTTTAGTCTGACTCATTGACTAGCCCCTAGAATGCTTAGGGAGTACTGGTGGTTCATAGGACAATTCAGCAGAGTAGGGCATGGAGGAGGAGGATGGGGCAGAGCTGATAGATCTTGCATCATCACCACCAGCTGCCTGTGTGGAGATGTGACAGCAAAAAAAATCCCCATCACTAAGCCCTGTCCTACATCCTTCCTAGTTGCAAGCAGAGTTACCCAGTGTGCTGTGAACAAAATATATTGTCCCTGACTACCCTTGATGGACCATGTGTCAGCAGTAATGTGGACCTTAAAGCTGACTGCCTTGACCAACGATACCAAAACATTGCCTTCCATCTGATGGTACAAAGCTGGAATGGCCTTATGTGCAAAGAAATAGCAACTGGGAACTTCCCATTGTGGTACAGCACATTCTACAAATTCACGGAAGGGGGCAGAATACACCAGATGGAAAGGCAGGAGTTGGAAAGCCAGCAATTTGGACAAGCTGGAATATAGACTATGGGCATGTGGGTGGCAGGGAGAAAATGTAGTTTTCCGATGCAGCAGCTGGGGCAGAGAAATTTGCCTGCTAAGCTAATGCTGGTGGTGTGCTTCTGGCAGACATGTTGCAAGGACCTGTGACATCCTTTGCTATACCATCATTCCTGTCTGTGGAGGCAGCTGAGAGGTCTTGAGATACATATGAAAGGTGAGGCATGAGGAGGAGAAGAATTGTGCCCCTTGTGTGTGGTTTTCAGGTGTTCTTGCCAATGGGCTGAGTGGTGGGAGGTTAAATGCCTTTGCAAGCATGTGGTACCCAAATGGCTGGTGTTTTTGCCACACTTGATCTGCTGGTGGTATAGATTGCAAATTGCAAAAGTGCGATTGTCTGCACATGTGCTAAAAAAGGCCCAGATAGCTGATTTGTGGGAAGTGGCCCGGAAGATAATAGCTCCACAAGCTGATGGAATATGGTGGCTGCTCTCTACTCTTCCACGATGGCTGCCTATGGAGGACATCCTGCCTTGTTGGGGTTGTGCCTCACCCTCACTTTCCTCCTTTGCTCTATCCAGAACTTAAGTCATATCAGTGGCCTCATCATCATCCCCTCCATCCTCATCATCACTGGAGCCAACTTGGCAGTATGCTGAAGCTGGGGGAACATGCCTGCCAATTTGTTATTTATCAGTGTTCTCCCCTCTCTGTAGGCTCCTGTTACTCCCTTCTTCAGAACCAACATCAGAATCAAGTAATGCCTTCCTCAAGAAGCAAGTGGCTCACTTTGTGTTCAAATAATTCAGTTCCATGCACGAAACTGGGGCTATGGCAGGAGTAGCTATGGACAAGGAGGCAGAATAAGGCAGCTGTGGTGGACTGCACACTAGTGTCAGCTTAGGGCATAGAGGATGAGGAAGATGAGGATGGTTTAGTAATCCAGTCCACCACCTTCTCTGCATGCTGTGGCTGGATTGCACGGTCAACATCACTAAACAGAGACAAATATGCCCTGCCTGAAGAGTCACCATGTCCACTTTTGCCTGCGGATACAGATGCTGCTGGCCCCCTCATAGTGGCATTGGAATGTCTGCCTTGTTGACCTCCCAAATATGATGGGGGGGGGGCTTATTACCCAAGTTTAAAAGAAACTGGGAAATGTGTGATTGGATGCACTGTATTGAATGAAAAGTGTTTGTAATTTGAGAACTGCCACTTTAAGAAATGTAAAAATCTATAAAAAAAAAAAAAACATAAAAAAGAGGGAACACCAGTGTCGCAATTAGAAAAAGTGTGGCTGACCATTTTAAAAAAAGGGAGCAGGCAGGGGACAAAAAATAAAATAAAAAAATCTGAAAAAAAAAAAAACATGCAGAAACCGAAAAAAGGGAATACAACACTGTATAAAGCAATAAATGTTATGCAATGCTGTGTTAAACACTGCACTACACTAACACACCACTGAAACTACACTATACTTTTGTTGATCGACTAAAGGGGTATAGGCTGTTTGCTCAGCAAGGGAATTTTCACTTAATTTAGTGCATGAGGTTAAATTTAGCTGACCTTAATAATCCAGTCATGTCCAATCCTTGCATGCGATCGGGTATACTTTGCAGAGTGCATTTTAACCACATTCACTAAGATAAGTGAAAATCCCTTGCAAACTGTAAATGCACTTTGAAAGAGTACCCCATTGGATCAGAACATAGTGAAACAACCAGCAATTTTAGGCTACATAGGTCAGCAATGGAAGGCTACATATTTTCTCAGGTAGCAGGGCTGAGCTATTCTGTGTGTGTCTGTCAATGCAGGCAACACAGTTTGGAATCATGCCCTCAGGTGTGCCACCATAGGAATTGACTGCCTATTGTGGCACACTGAGAAGAGGAGAAGCCAGGAGCACCATCGGGAAAGCCCAGAAGAGGATCTGAGCCCATCTCTGCAATTCTATTACACAGACCAGGTAAGTATAACATGTTTGTTATTTTTTTTTAAAATTACATTACAATCACTTTAAAGAGTAAAGCCTCGTACACACAATGCATCAGACTTTTGGCCGAAGGGCGTGTGCCAGGAACTTGTCTTGCATACAAACAGTACACAATTGTCAGCCAACAAACACGAACGTAGTGACGTGCTATGAGGAATTTCAGCTCTTGAGCGCCACCCTTTGTGAGCATTGACTCTGAGCATGCGTGTTTGTACTTTCAACTTTTGTGTGACAGACTTTTGTACACACAATAGGAAAATATGACAAGAGACCGCCGAAAATTTACTATCCTGCCATCCAACATTTGTTGGCGGAAAGTTGGACAGCAATTGTCTGATGGAACATACTAACGGTCGCTAGTTTCTCATTATTTCACCAGACTGACACATACTCATTCTGAATGGGACTGACTTCTTCACTGAAACCAGCTGGTTTACTTTGTGATCTAAGGAGGAAAGATGCAGTGTCGTTGATGCATCTCTTTAGAAGTGATTAACCCTTGTATTTACATTTCTATTAAGGTAGGTTCCTAAAATTTGACTTGAATCTTAGTGCAGACTTCTGGGAAAAATCAGTGAGTCAATCAATTGGAGCTGTTCTAAACACCAACTGTGTACGGAAGGCATCCAGGTTTTCATAATGAATCAAATTTTTACAGGAAATTACAGCACTGCAGATTGAAAATGAAAGGTAATTTTAATAACATTAAATTACAATATGGCTTGGGTATCAATGTATGTGTTTTTTTTTTTTTATTTACTGTTGTTTTTTTCCCACAAAAGTGGCATTACTCTTTAATCTGAATTATCTGTAAATGCATTTCAAGAAACTTGTGTAAGTTCCTATGTTTCTGCTTTCTGCGTGTATAGTCTCATGCAAACTTTCACGGCTGTTGTGGCTTTAAGCAACATGATGTGTTCTGTACGTAACAGATAACAAGCAGGCTGCAGCGGGTGAAGGTGAAGTTGTCCTTTAAACTATAACTGAAGCCATTTTTGTTGTTTTGGACAGAGTACGGAGGCGTTAGAACCTCTGCCAGGTTTTTGCTACTGTCTATGCCCTGTTGGTGAGGTTTAACCTTTCATTTTGTCCTGGTGATAATATCAATGGAACTGTGAAATCTTTCAATGCAGACACTTATTCCTGTGAAAAGTTAGCTGATTTTACTTACTTTGAAAGATATTTACTCGGTTTCTGTTCTATACTGAGAAGAGAAGTGAAGGAAAATATCCACAAAGGGACATAGACAGCAAATTCTTGTCAGAGGTTTAACTAGTCCCTGCTAAATCCAAAATATAAAAGTTGTGGCTTTAGATTTCAATGGTCTATGTAACTTTAGGCTATATGCAAAGTCTATATATATATATATATATATATATATATATATATATATATATATATATATATATAAATATAAATATAAATATATATATATATATAAATATATATATATATATTGCAGTTATCACTCTTGTAACCATAGCCCTTAAAGGATACATAGGATACATATTACTGTTTGTGCACAGAAAGCCTCCAGAAAACAAAATTCCTGCTCAAGTGATAGGCTATTTTCACTGGCATTATCTCATTACATCACACGGACTAATCACGTGGTTATAGTGGACAGACGCTCTAAATTAGTCCCCAGGGAGGAAAAATGTTATGATGGGACTATGTTCAGGCTAGTAGCCAATAGCTTTGGTCTTGTAATTTGATCTGAGCATGCGTGGCACTTTGTCCGATCAGAATTCTCTACAAATGATCAGACAAAGTCCGATCGGATCATGTTGTCGGAAAATTTTATATCCAGCTCTCAAACTTTGTTGGTTTGACATTCCGATGGAAAAAGTCAGATGGAGCCCACACACGGTCGGATTATCCGACAACATTTTCCGTCGGAAAGTCCGGCCGTGTGTACAAGGGCTAAGTCCCCCTATCAATGTTAAATTGGTTATCTCAACCCTGTAACTGCCATCTTTGCTGGACAGCTTGGCCTCCTAAACAAAGTTTAAAATCTTTGTATATAATAATAATATGTTTATATATACTGAAACCTCACTAGAACATGTTAAGACAAACAATCACTCCCCTAACTCTATTTCTACCTGCTTTCGGGATCTCTTTTTTACTCACAGAGTAATAAACTTACTACAATGCTTGCTAAACATCTACAATGCAATCAACTTACTGTATATCACACTCTAGTCTATGTGCTCCGAAAATGGGCTTTGGTGAAAACTTCCTTGCATGGATTTAGGCCTTATATGCAAAACCTTCTGCTATAATTAAGTATGTAGTTTGTTTGCTCCACAATCTTCCAAATCCTTTGAGGTACAAATACATCTATCCATAGTCTTTAAATTGCAAATATACACCACAAAATATGATTTTCACCAATAATAATCTTCTTCATATCTCCTACCTGCATATCTCGTTACAAAATATCTTTCATATACTTAAGAAATTTTCACTTTTCGTGTCTTACAGTCAATGAATTGAAGGCCTTAAATATTTCCCTAAATCCTCAATGCTGTAATCTACTTGGAAAGACTCACAAATTTGCATGGCCCCCCATTTTACCCTATCTGGGTAGCCGCATCTCGTCTACCCTGGATTCCATGTACTCTGCCAATTACCCACCCCTTTTCAGAGAATTAACTTAACTGTTATCCACTTGATGTTCATGCCCTTGATCTTGGTTTGGTCAGATAAATACCGTAAAAATGTCATATCTTCCTAAACTACTATATTTTTGTCAGGGTAATACCGCTCCCCATCTCTTGCCACATACTCAGAATTTAACAAGAAAAATTTCTTACATTTATTTGAAATGCCCAGAAACCTCACATTGTGGCTTATTTACTTTATTGTAAAAAAATATTATTTAGGTGCTCAAATTGCACCTCTGGTACTGTTTCATGGTATTTCAGATCTTCCAATCTGCACCTGTCTGGATAGTATACAAAGTTCACCCGTCTCAATTCACAATTTAATATGGACCCCTCCTCTTCATTGACCCTTCATTGATGATCCTATTCTACAACATTCTCTTAACTATTTGGACCACATCAAGTTTTCTAGCTGACCAATTTCCTCTCACATTCCCCATGTCAGGACTTTTTATTAACCATATGCTTCCCCCATCGCCTTGGACAATTCAAAAACTTTTAAGTGGTGATTGCAAAAAGGCATATATGACCTTCTATCACCTGATGGAGTTAAGTCACATTCCTATCTTCTAGAACACTTGCATCTCCCATTTGTGAAATTGTCTTGATTTCATCAAATATCTAATTTTATTCATACTGTCTTCAAAAGCATCACAACTTATCCGACTCTATTTAGCCCCTTTGAAAAAAAACAACCCCACTCAATTGGACTTATTGGACAAGAGACTATTTGTCTATCATAATATTATCATATTTATCCTATCGTATTTTACTTAAATCTTGTATTTATTTTAGTCTGATATGTAATTTGTCATTTTATGCATTTTATTTCCATTGTATTCTCTTTTTTTAAATACTTTGCTTTTTAAAATCAATAAAAAATATTTTACCTATAAAAACCTTTTGTTTTCCCCTTTCAATGGGAACGCACCGCTATCTCGTACCTAGGTATTAAAATCCCACATCACTTCTCTGACCTCTTCCCCCTCAACTTTCACGCGGCCTTGACCCACACCCAAACCTATCTTAAGGAGTGGAATCACCTTAGGAGGATTTGCTCGGCCTTCCTTTGGAAAGACTCCCCCCCCGAGGATCAAATACTCTAGACTTACACTGCCCAAACCTAAAGGAGGTATTGCCCTCCCGGACCTACACAAGTACTATGTAGCCTGTCATCTCACCAGGATTGCAGACTGGAATATCCACCCCCTCGAAAAATTGTGGGTATCTCTGGAAAACGCCTTTTCCCCTGCTCCCATCCACCTCCTTCCCTGGCTACTCCCGAAACAATGGCCACATTCACTGACCACACACCCATTCATCTACACCTCCTTGATGTTATGCAAGAAAATCTCCCTCACCGTACCTATCGCGCCGTCCCCGGGCCCCTTAACCACACTGCGATGCAACCCTGACTTTCCCCCTGGAAATTCACCCAACTTTCTTCGGCAGGACTGGCCCTTTGAGGACGTCCTTGCCTCGCACTTTTACCCGGGGGGCAGGATCGCCTCTTTCGATACTCTTAGTAGCCTCTCGAAATCCTCCTCCTTCTCGTTCTGGACGTACCGTCAAATTCGCCACTTCCTCTCCACCCAGGCCTCCCCGGAGGACTGGACGAGACCACTTACCCCTTTCGAGGATTTGTGTAACCGTAAGACGCCCCAAAAGCACCTCATCTCCCTCCTATACGCCCTTATCTCGGACCCGGGTGCCCCGACCCTATCCCCGTCGCAATCCTCCTGGCACAAAGACCTGTCGACCCCCTTAACATCGGCCGAATGGACTAGAATCCATGAATACGCACACGGTGGTTCACTGAATGTTGCCATCCAGGAGAATGAATATAAAATTATCACTAGATGGTACAGGACTCCATCCCCCCTCCACAAATTCTCCCCTGCCATCCCGAATGTCTGCTGGAGATGTAACGCCGATGTTGGCACGATGTTGCATATATGGTGGGCATGTCCGGGCATCCAACCTTTCTGGAGGGAAGTTCATAGACTCATCTTAGCAGTCACCACCTTTGATCTAGACTTTTCACCGGAACAATTTCTCCTCCACCACACGTCCCTCTCCCGGAGGGCCTATTTTAAATCCCTGGCCATGCACATGGTCAACGCTGCAAGGTTGTGTATTCCTAGACACTGGCGAACCACCCGCGCCCCAACTTTGGGCGAATGGTTCGCGACCTTCTCCTTCCAGGATTGGTGGCATGGAAGAGTTGATCCACGTCTCCCAAGAGAGAATGGAGAAATACTCCTTTACGTGGGCCTGTTGGTCTCACTTTACAACTACCCCTGAATTTAAACAACATGTTCCCCCAGATTAAACATTGACTCTCACCTAGAGTCCTGCTACTCATTCCTTCTGCCCCTCAGAGTCTTGGAGCGAGGGGCTACACCCCCCCCCCTTCTTCTTCTTTCTTTTTTTTTTTTTTTTCTTTTTCTTTTTTCTCTCTTTTTCTTTTGCTTCTTTTCTCTCTTTTCCTTCCTTTTCCTTCTCCCACCCCTCCTTGCTTCCCCTCCCCCCCTCCTTTCCCTATTACCCCTTCCCTCCCCTGTTGTTTTCTCTGCTGCCCGGTTTCCAATGCCTCTTTTTGCCCCACCCTTTGGCCCGTATTTCAACTCTAGGGCGACTCGGGCGAGCGCTGGTAGCCACCCGAGTCGCCTTCCTCCCATCACTGGTAATCTAACATAGTAAGACTTGGCGTAAACCTGGTATAGTTGTTGGAACAGACTTCCCCACCCATTCTCTTGCCTGGTACCCCCAGGAGGTTCCTTTGGGCCCCTCCTTTGCTGTGTTATTATTGCTGAATGTCTCGGAAGCTGTACCTGTTTATTTGTGATTATCTGTTCCTGTTATTTTTGCAAACCTCAATAAAATCTTTATGGAAAAAAAAAAAACCTTTTGTTTGGGGGTTGAATACCACTTTAAAGGATAGGGGGGCAACCAACCCCCAGGACTTTTATGGCGGCACTAAATATACTTAAACCATATGTAAAATCATTGAAATTTTTATTTAATGTACAAAAGACATTTTGCGAACACAATAGACAATTACATCCAATAAACAGACAAAGTGACAAAGTGCATATACAGATACAGAAAGTTGGTATGTGGGCTTATGCAGCTCCATCCATTACCACATTCTTATATGATTTAAACTGCATTGTTTCTTTCCTACATGTTTCGCTCTTCAGAGCTTCCTCAGGACAATTGCAGCAAACAAAAAAAGAAAACTGAAATTATAGAAGAAAATTTGTTTCAATACACATATATAGCATTTTTGTACATATAATAAGCCCGGAACACAGGCATAGGAAATGTCCACCTGTATGGTTTGACATATCATAATTACATTAGTCTAGTGATGGATTCACCCCAGTCTAACAAAAACGGCCCTAACTGCGGGGAAACCATCACCAGAGAAATATTTATATTTAAACATAAGGACATAATTTGCATATCAATAGTAAATCTATGAATTGTTTGTCAAAAAAGGGGGCAATTGATGTTGGGAAGACCAAACGTCCCTTCTTCCACCGCATCAGGGACCATGTGTCCCTGGTGCGGGGGAGGAAGATGGAAACCCCAATCAGCCGACATTTTGGTTTATACCATCAGTATAATGATAGTCTTATGCATTTCTTCCCCCTGGAACATGTCCCTCCGGGAGAAAGGGGTGGAGATTACAATAATATACTCTTACAGCGGGAGACTAGATGGATACACAATCTGGGGGCCACTCGATCTCCGGGACTCAATGATTCAATCAGTTTTAAACCTTTCCTTACATAGGCAGGGAGGAAATAAATGTGAGATGGAAAATGTTTTTTTTTTTTTTTCCCCCTTAACAGCACGGGCCTGGGCCACTCGAAAAGCCATAAACAATGAGGTGTTTTCAAGCCAGCGAGCTGAGGTAGGCACTCTATGATACAAAAGGGACCCTCCTTTATTTATTTTTTGCCCCCTTTTGGTCTGTACGGGCACCCCGGGGCGGATCTGACCTACAACCTTCCTCAACCAGTTGAGGGTTTGGTCAGCCCGCCCCATTTCAAATATGGGTTAATCCCCCTCTTCGGGTTTGCCGGTTTCAAGTATTCCAGTTTCTATTTCCATCATTTGAAACCAGGGACATATGGCAACCGACACACAAGTCGGGAGCCTGTGTACCCATTTGCTTGAATTATGACTCACAAGGGTCACTACTGGCAAAGCCCTTCACTTCGGCCAGAATCTAAAATGGCCGACGCGTTGTACGGACGTGTAACACGTTCGTTACGCATGCGCACTAAACACCTACGTGCGCACGAAGGAAATACGTCGTGCGCGCGTGCGCACGAAGGGGATCCTCCCATTAGGTGTGCCCGCAGCCCAGCAATGACGTCAGACGCTGCTGGGCTGGAGACACGAGTTTAAATTCGCGGTTCCCGGTCAGTGCTATCCAAGCTAGCATTGGGAGCGGACACGTGGAGCCACCAAATGGATGGAGGAAACTCCTAAAACTTTATCGAATAGACCACGTTGCTTCATTTAACAGGTAAGACAAATCTGTCTTTACTGGACCAATTGGACATGCCTGCAGTCCTAATTTTTTAGGGCTATGCATTTTTTACTCTTATTTTTGGGATGGCTATAATGAAGACTTGGTCTCTTCGTTTATTTCTCCTGTTTCAGAGATCAACACAGAGAATTTTCTCGTGTTCAGAAACACATCTTATCCAATCTTTATCTGACAATATATGGTACATGTGGATACCGGGCTGCGTGAACTGGTTTCATTTCTTCATTGTCATATCACTACCAGGTATGTTAGAAACTTGGACAGTGCCATTTGATAGATAAATAAAATCCAATAGTTAAGATATATTTTACACATATTTCTCGTGCCTCTGCAGATCCTTCTGGGGACGGAAATGGGGGATCCCTAAATGGGGGCTCTTGCCGCGGTTCGCTGGCTTGATAAGCAAAGGAGGAAGAGATTATCTGTCCTCACTCCAATGTTAATTGATATACCCAATTTACGATATTAACGACAAATAATACAAGCAACTTGCCTGATTATATGGGGTAAGACTTCAGTTCTATATATATATATTTTTTATATTTTTTATTTCTATATTTATTATTTTATTCTTTTGTTGAAAAGTAGATATATCTCATGGTCCAGTTGCTGGTTCCCCTTTTTTTTTTTTTTTTTTTTTTTTGTTTTTTTTTTTTTGTGTTCTACAACCCAATCTGCATTTTCCTTAGTAGGAAAATTACACCATTTATGCACTAAGTATGCGAATAAATTTGGGGACGCCATTCTTGGAAATGGTTCAATTGCCCCCTTTTTTGACAAACAATTCATAGATTTACTATTGATATGCAAATTATGTCCTTATGTTTAAATAGAAATATTTCTCTGGTGATGGTTTCCCCGCAGTTAGGGCCGTTTTTGTTAGACTGGGGTGAATCCATCACTAGACTAATGTAATTATGATATGTCAAACCATACAGGTGGACATTTCCTATGCCTGTGTTCCGGGCTTATTATATGTACAAAAATGCTATATATGTGTATTGAAACAAATTTTCTTCTATAATTTCAGTTTTCTTTTTTTGTTTGCTGCAATTGTCCTGAGGAAGCTCTGAAGAGCGAAACATGTAGGAAAGAAACAATGCAGTTTAAATCATATAAGAATGTGGTAATGGATGGAGCTGCATAAGCCCACATACCAACTTTCTGTATCTGTATATGCACTTTGTCACTTTGTCTGTTTATTGGATGTAATTGTCTATTGTGTTCGCAAAATGTCTTTTGTACATTAAATAAAAATTTCAATGATTTTACATATGGTTTAAGTATATTTAGTGCCGCCATAAAAGTCCCGGGGGTTGGTTGCCCTCCAGTCCCTTTTGTTTCTCATCCCTCTTCTTTGTATAATTTTCACTGGGACGTGGCACTCTTTAAGTATATAGATTAAATGTAACTAGACCACTAGCCTATATCTATACCTATCTTTTACCACTTTAAAGGAATCTAGTGAGTAAATCAAATTCACCAGAGCTGGTCTAAGATCAAAGAACTAGGTAAGCTATCAGGTTTATTACCCCGTAAGACATTTTCCATATACAGTACATACACTGTTCACATATTTCAATTGTATAAGAAAAACAGAAATGTTTTCCTCTTTAAAATCTCTTCTATATTACTATCAAATTTTCTGATAAATGTTAAAATATTTCAACTTCTGTATTACTGTACTCTTTTATACCTTAGCTTTAACCTTTTAAATTTTATGTATAATCCCTATGTAATGTAATGGTTTATAAACACTTCCATATTATGTGTGCCTACTTTAAACTCTAACAGCCTGCACACGTTTCTACCAAAAATTGTATTACTCTGACAGGCCCAAAGTGGTAAAAACAGAGGATGGTGGTGTAACAGTGATGATGAGAGGATTTTTGGATAATCACACGCCTATGACACATATATTGGTAGACCTTCTATAACCTTAATTCAAAATGTTAAAATAAATTTGAAATTTTAAAATAAATGTAAAAAATGAAAAATAAATTCTGTTCACAACTAGCTCATAAGTAAAGGTAAGTACGTTGAGCACTGGATCTCAGACTCAAGATCCAATACTGCCTTAAACTACAACTACAGTTATTGAGAAAGAACAATCCAATCTTGGTACATTTTGTACATTCTTTGCTCTACTCTGGAGAAACTTTTTATTTCATCATGGTCATCAGAAACATTGGCTCCCCCAGGAGCCATATTTCTACTGGGTGGCAGTCATTAAAAAAAAAAAAAAAAAGTGGGAAATACACATTCCATTCTATTGCCGTGGTGTGGACAGAAGTTTCAAGTGGCCTATAAAGGACAACTGTACCTTTAGTACAAGTTGTCCTAAAGGCATGCCTATTTTAGTACAGTCCAGCTTAAGAAACGCTAACCTTAGTCTACAATACAGATATCTCCACTCTTCAGCCCTGTGTTAAGCGCCACAGCCTTGCTTCAGAATGCATACCTGTTGGGGATTCTTTCTTCTGTGCATTGTGGCCCCATTCATACCTGTTGGGAGCCACACTGTGCAAGACCTCTGAAGGCTGTCATGAGTATTGCTCCCCATAGGAATAAATGGAGAATTAGTGCACATGCACAGGATGAAGTGAAACTGGTGGAAATGCTTTCTGAAGCAAATCTGTGCTGGTTCTGGCAGGGATGCAGAAAGTGCACAGGACAAATTGTATATATGGTACTGTTGCCCTTTGACACATTTTTTCCTAAAGTGTATGTCCAGCCAAAACTTTTTTCTTAGTTAGGAAAAGAGTGAGATTTATTAGAATATCTTTCAGATTTTTACTACTTAATGGAACTCTGTTAGAGAGATTTATTTTCAGTTCCTGTCCTGCTAACTATATTTTACCAGACAACAAATGAGGGGAACTGTCCAATACCAATACAGAACTAAAAGTGCTTTCTTTACCAGAGTAGGGTAAAGCTAGAACTTTTGTCCAATTTTTATTTCTGTTGGTGTTGCAGTGGCGGGTTTTTCCTCCTTTCATGTCTGGTAAACCTGTTGTCAGCATTGGATGAATGAATATGAGCTGTCTTCCATCACCATGCTTTAAGTTTTTGATTGTGTTTTCTTTACACAATGTGATTTTCATTTTAGCTCTCATGGCATTTAGCTGTCATATGGAAACAGACCGCTGTTCCAGAAAGAACACAAGAACATTCTCCCTAGATTGTTTCATAACTTTCCTGGTCATTTTTCTCTAGGGTGTGTCTGTTGAGAAGTTTTTCCCCATCACTAGCGAGATTTACAAGTATTTTTCTTATTTCCACTATTTAGGCTGGAAGAACATTTTAACCACTTTCAGGTCGGACCATTTTGCTGGCTTAAGACCAGACCACTTTTTGAGATTCGGCACTGCGATGCTTTAACCACTTTCAGACCGGACCATTTTGCTGGTAAATGACCAGAGGTCTTTTTACACTTTGGCACTGCGCTGCTTTAACTGGTAATTGCGCGGTCATGCAATGTTGTACCCAAACAAAATTTGCGTCCTTTTCTTCCCACAAATAGAGCTTTCTTTTGATGGTATTTGATTGCCTCTGCGATTTTTATTTTTTGCGATATAAACGTAAAAAGACCGCAAATTTTGAAAAAAAATGATATTTTCTACTTTTTGTTATTAGAAAAATCCAATAAACTCAATTTTAGTCATACATTTAGGCCAAAATGTATTCAGCCACATGTCTTTGGTAAAAAAAAAGTCAATAATTGTATATTTATTGGTTTGCGCAAAAGTTGTCACATCTACAAACTAAGGTACGTTTTCTGGAATTTACGCAGCTTTTAGTTTACGACTGCCTATCTCATTTCTTGAGGTGCTAAAATGGCAGGGCAGTACAAAACCCCCCCAAATGACCCCATTTTGGAAAGTAGACACCCTAAGGAAATTGATAAGAGGCATGTTGAGCCCATTGAATATTTTATTTTTTTGCCTCAAGCGATTGAATAATGACAAAAAAAATATATATTTTTTTTTTTTACACAAAGTTGTCACTAAATGATATATTGCTCACACATGCTATGGGCATATGTGAAATGACACCCCAAAATAAATTCTGCTGCTTCTCCTGAGTATGGGGATACCACATATGTGGGAGTTTTTGGGAGCCTAGCCGCGTACGGGGCCCCGAAAACCAAGCACCGCCTTCAGGCTTTCTAAGGGCGTAAATTTTTGAGTTCACTCCTCACTACCTATTACAGTTTTGAAGGCCATAAAATGCCAAGATGGCACAAAACCCCCACAAATGACCCCATTTTAGAAAGTAGACACCCCAAGCTATTTGCTGAGAGGCATGTTGAGTTCATGGAATATTTTATATTTTGCCACAAGTTGCGGGAAAATTACAAACTTTTTTTTTTTTTTTTTTTTTAACAAAGTTGTCACTAAATGATATATTGCTCATGCATGCCATGGGCATATGTGAAATGACACCCCAAAATAAATTCTGCTGCTTCTCCTGAGTACGGGGATACCACATATGTGGGACTTTTTGGGAGCCTAGCCGCGTACGGGGCCCCGAAAACCAAGCACCGCCTTCAGGCTTTCTAAGGGCGTAAATTTTTGAGTTCACTTCTCACTACCTATTACAGTTTTGAAGGCCATAAAATGCCAAGATGGCACAAAACCCCCACAAATGACCCCATTTTAGAAAGTAGACACCCCAAGCTATTTGCTGAGAGGCATGTTGAGTCCATGGAATATTTTATATTTTGCCACAAGTTGCGGGAAAATTACAAACTTTTTTTTTTTTTTTTTTTTTCACAAAGTTGTCACTAAATGATATATTGCTCACGCATGCCATGGGCATATGTGAAATGACACCCCAAAATAAATTCTGCTGCTTCTCCTGAGTACGGGGATACCACATATGTGGGACTTTTTGGGAGCCTAGCCGCGTATGGGGCCCCGAAAACCAAGCACCGCCTTCAGGCTTTCTAAGGGCGTTACAGTTTTGAAGGCCATAAAATGCCAAGATGGCACAAACCCCCCCCAAATGACCCCATTTTGGAAAGTAGACACCCCTAAATTTAGGGGTACACTAGTGAGACTAGGTAATAAATGGCGGGTGCCCTGAAACTATAAAAAAATAACTAACCAACCAGCGTCACCTGTAACAGTTATATGGTGATCACTGGTGAAAGGGTTAACTAGGGGGCAATCAGGGGGCTTTATGCGGTAGTATATGGGGGTCCCTGGCGCTATAAAAAGCTGCAGCGAACCTAAATACCTACCTGCCTAACTAGCGTCACCTGTGACACTAATACAGCGATCAGAAAAACGATCGCTTATTAGGCTGGGTTCACACTGGAGCGATGCGGGAACGCCACGAATGCGCGGCGGGTTCCCGCATCGCATGCCTCCCGGCGGCAGTTCACACTGCCCTATGCGAACTGCTGGGAGTGTCAGTGAAATGTTACTGACACCCCCAGATCAGTTCGCATATTGCAGTGCGATCTGCAAACTCGGATCGCATGGTGTGAACACCCATGCGATCCGATTCTGCTGCGGGCCAAAAAAAGGGTCCCGTGCGAATTTGCGGCGGGTGCGGCGGGTGCGGCGAATGGCTGAACTCGAATCGCACAGAGATCGGATGTGATTTGCACTGCAGTGCGGTGCGAATCACATCCGTTCTCATAAACCGCTGCAATGTGAACCCAGCCTTAGTGACACTGGCGACGGGGGGTGATCACGGGGTTAAACCTTTATTGGGGGGGTTAGGGGGTACCTTAGAACTAAAGGGGGCTAACCCTAACTGCCCTAACAGTTATTAGTCACAAATGACACCCGCCGGGTGATCAGGGGGTTAAACCTTTATTAGGTAATAAATGGCGGGTGCCCTGAAACTATAAAAAAATAACTAACCAACCAGCGTCACCTGTAACAGTTATATGGTGATCACTGGTGAAAGGGTTAACTAGGGGGCAATCAGGGGGCTTTATGCGGTAGTATATGGGGGTCCCTGGCGCTATAAAAAGCTGCGGCGAACCTAAATACCTACCTGCCTAACTAGCGTCACCTGTGACACTAATACGGCGATCAGAAAAACGATCGCTTATTAGGCTGGGTTCACACTGGAGCGATGCGGAAACGCCGCGAATCCGCGGCGGGTTCCCGCATCGCATGCCTCCCGGCGGCAGTTCACACTGCCCTATGCGAACTGCTGGGAGTGTCAGTGAAATGTTACTGACACCCCCAGATCAGTTCGCATATCGCAGTGCAATCTGCAAACTCGGATCGCATGGTGTGAACACCCATGCGATCCGATTCTGCTGCGGGCCAAAAAAAGGGTCCCGTGCGAATTTGCGGCGGGTGCGGCGGGTGTGGCGGGTGCGGCGGGTGCGGCGAATGGCTGAACTCGAATCGCACAGAGATCGGATGTGATTTGCACTGCAGTGCGGTGCGAATCACATTCGTTCTCATAAACCGCTGCAATGTGAACCCAGCCTTAGTGACACTGGCGACGGGGGGTGATCACGGGGTTAAACCTTTATTGGGGGGGTTAGGGGGGTACATTAGAACTAAAGGGGGCTAACTCTAACTGCCCTAACAGTTATTACAGTCACAAATGACACCAATGCAAAAAAAAAAAAAAAATGACATTGGTGTCACTGTGACTGGGGGGCAGGGGTAATTGGGGGGGTGATCGGGGGGTAAAGGGGGGGTGTGAGTGTGCCTGGCATGTTCTACTGTGTGTGTAGAGTGTTGGTGCAACTCACCGATCCGCTCTCCTCCGTGTCGGAACGAAAAATACCGACACGGAGGAGAGAATACATCACTTCCTCTCCTGTGTTTACATTACAGGAGAGGAAGTGATGTCACCGGGGATTTCTATTCGTCGGGAGCGATCGCGAGGGGGTGGCCATGAATGAATGGCCGCCCCCTCGTCCCGGATCGCTCCCGGACGAAAACCGACCGCCGCAGGCACCGGGCGGGGGCCCGATCGGGCCCCCGACCCGCGGGAGGCAAGGGACGTACATGTATGTCCTTATGCCTGCCCGTGCCATTCTACCGACGTACATCGGCGTGCGGCGGTCGGCAACTGGTTAACTGACAATTGTGTGGTCGTGTGACGTGGCTCCCAAACAAAATTGACGTCCTTTTTTCCCACAAATAGAGCTTTCTTTTGGTGGTATTTGATCACCTCTTTTTATTAAACAAAAAAAAGCGACAATTTTGAAAAAAACGCATTCTTTTTTACTTTTTGCTATAATAAATATCCCCCAAAAATATATAAAAAAACATTTTGTTTCCTCAGTTTAGGCCGATAAGTATTCTTCTGCATATTTTTGGTAAAAAAAAATTGCAATAAGTGATTATTGATTGGTTTGTGCAGAATTTATAGCGTCTACAAAATAGGGGATAGTTTTATGGCATTTTTATTAATATTTCTTTTTTACTAGTAATGGTGTCAATCAGCAATTTTTATTGTGACTGCGACATTATGGCAGACACATCAGACATTTTTGACACATTTTTGGGATCATTGTCATTTACACAGCAATCAGTGCTATACAAATGCACTGATTCCTGTGTAAATGACACTGACAGTGAAGCAGTTAACCAGGGGGTGGCAGTGTAGGGGTTAAGTGTGTCCTAGGGGTGTGTTACTAACTGTGGGGGGCTGGGCTGTGTGTTAGTGAACACTGATCTCTGCTCCAACCACAGGGAGCAGAGATCAGTGTCACTTGTTCCTAGGCAGAACGGGGAGATGCGGTTTACATCGGCATCTCCCCGTTCAGCCTCCCCTGAGATGATCGTGGGTATCCCCGCAGCGATCGAGTCCACGGGACCTGTGACTGGACCCACGGGGTCTCGACCGGCACACGCGTGCACCGCAGGCGACGTGCATACGATGGCAGGGCGGCAATTTCAACTGGACGTACCTGTACGCCAGTTTGCCTGCCTGTGCCATTCTGCTGACGTACATCGTCGTGCGCCAGTTGGGAACTGGTTAAATAGCACATTAAAAAGAGCATCAGTCTTTTAACATCTATCCCTGTTAACCAAAGGACTTACCAAAGTTAACCAAAATCTGTGCGTTGTTTCCTATTCCCGGGTCTTGGGTGCACGCTGCCAGAGACCCACTACTGCTGTTATTGGACACAGCAGGAGCCAGTCAGCGGATCCGGTGATCGCGATGGCTGCCGGCCACTCACGGTCATTCGTAGAAGAGGCAGAACGGCGGTCTGCCTATGTAAATAAGGCAGACCATTGTTCTGTAATCGTCTTCCTCCAGGCAGTCCATCCCACCACAGTTAGAAAGCACTGCCTAGGAGCATACTGTACCCTTTGATCACCCCTGATGTTAACCAACTTCCTCGCCAGTGTCATTTATACAGTGACAGTGCATTTTTTTAGCACTGATCACTGTATTGGTGTCACTGGTCCCCAAAAATTGTCACTTAGTGTCCGATATGTCTGCCACAATACCGCAGTCCCGCTAAAATCACTGATCTCTGCCATTACTAGTAAAAATGCCATAAAATATCCCATAACTTTTGTGCAAACCAATCAATATACACTAATTGGGATTTTTTTTTATACCAAAAATATGTAGCAGAATACATATTGGCCTAAATTGACAAAGACATTTTATTTTTTTACATATTTTTATTGGATATGTTTTATAGCAGAAAGTAAAAAATATTGTTGTGTTTTCAAAATTGTCACTCATTTTTTTGTTTATAGCTCAAAAAATAAAAAACACAGAGGTGATCAAATACCACCAAAAGAAAGCTCTATTTGTGGGGAAAAAAGGACATACATTTTGTTTGGGTACAGCTTTGCATGGCTGCACAATTGTCAGTTAAAGTAACGCAATGCCGTATCACAAAAAATGGCCTGGTCATTAAAACCTTCTGGGGCCAAAGTGGTTAAAATACTTATTCACACGAAAAATCTAAACGGTAACAACCACAATTATTCAAAATGTATCATCCCAGTATTTGTATAAAAAGATCAGTAACACTGGGCACATTGTGGATTAATATTAATTTATTGCCTATTTAATTCTATTATCTTTGGGATGTTGTGCTGTTGCTTGTGAACCCCTAGTTGGTTCCTATTGTCCATGGGATTTTTTCCCCCATCCACAATGTGCCTAGAGGTACTACATTTTATATACAAATATAGTGAGGATACATTTTGAATAATGGTTGTTTCTGTTTAGATTATCGTGTGAATAAGTGCACTAACAGCTCCTGTAGAAGTGGATCAAGTCCACAGAGAATCTACTGTTTTCTGATACAATATTTTGCTTCATTACACTGGTGTTTTAATATTTGGATTACAGTTTGATACTTTATGATATACTGTATGGATTAATAAAACATAAAATTATTTTTATGATTATTGATATCAAATAATCAAAGTTTTAGATATATGTTGTGCCTCAAAAGTCCCATTCTAGTGCAAGATTTTTCTTTTTCTCTTTTTTTTTCTTTTTTTGTATGACAGTATAAAGGGATGCGGCACTATTCTTTTTAATAATTTCATTACTATTTGTGTGAGTTACAGTAACCAATTAAATGTGTGATATAAGCTTCACTATGAAAACAGCAATGGAAAGATGAGGAATTGCTATAGAAGGCACTCCATCCCAAAGCTGCACCATTCATGGAATTTATTTTTACTTTCTGCTATATTAAATATCCCCCAAAAAAAACAAAAAACAAATTTCTTCCTCAGTTTAGGCCAGATCGGATACTTTTGACACTATTTTGGGACCATTCACATTTATACAGCGATCGGAGCTAAAAATAGCCACTGATTATTGTATAAATGTCACTGACAGGGAAGGGATTAAACACGGGGGTATCAAGGGGTTAAGTATGTTCCCTCAGCATTTTCTAACTGTAGGGGGGATGGGCTACCTCTGACGTGACAGAGATCAATATTCCCCATGACAGGGAACATAAGATCTCTGTCATGTTACCAGGCAGAAGAGGGAAATGCCTCATTTACATAAGCAGTTCCCTGTTCTGCCTCTCCTCACCGTGATCGCGGGCCACCGGCGGACATCGAGTCTGTGGGACCCGCGGGCACACTCCCGCTATCCTGCTTTTGTGGACTGACGTACAGGTACGTCAGTTTGCACAGGAGTGCCATTATGCCGATGTATATCGACGTGAGCCGGTTAGCAAGTAGTTAAAGTGTTACTAAACACACAACAGTAAAATCAGTCTGTATATGCAGTAAAAGGGGCTAAACATCTGCATTGTGTAAAAAGGCTGCATGATCCTGTCTTCCCTGTTCCTCCACTTCTTTCACAGTCCCCGAACCATCTCCTGATAGAACAGAGGCTAGGGGACAAGCTGCACATGCTCAATTTGGTATTGCTAGAGATTTTTTTTTCTTGGGAGAGTGCATGTGATCAGCACAGGACCAAGCACCACTGTCCAGACTGAGGGTCAGTGGTCCTGCAGCCTGATAGGACAATCAGAGCAGAATGAAAACTCCTTCTACAAGCTTTAACCAGACACTGATAGAAGTCACAAGACTGCTCTAACTGCTGTTGAAAAGAGGTATTTAGCAGTTTATTTTTACTAAAACTATTGCAATTCCTTGTTCGGTGTACTGTGGGGGACCAGATATAATGAATGCAGTGTCCTGGATTTAGTAACACTTTAACTGCTTGCCGTCCGCCCACCGTCAAATGACGGAGGGGTGGTATGGCTCTCGTTCTGGGACACCGTCACATGACAGCATCCCAGAATGGCTGCTCTCTGATCATCAGTGCCCTGATTACAATAATGTAAAATAGTGTCACAAATCAGTGCCCGCCATTGCCCACCAATGCCAGCTATCATTGCCCATCAGTGGCGGCATGATTGCTGTTTCTAACGGCAATCAGGCCGTTAATGGCGGCACCAGCAGGCATATGCGGGAGTGACATCATCGCGGCTCCGGCCAGTCACAGCGCCGGAGCCGTGATACCAAGAAGTCATTCCGGGATAGATGGCAGCGTCAGAGGAGGCGAGCGAGGGGCGATACCGGGGCTTCGATCTCAGCTCAGGTGAGCTATGCATACTAGCTCATTTTTCTTTGCCTTGCAGGGTATATTTTTTTTTAAGAGGCTTTACTTTCTCTTTAACCACTTTCAGACCGGACCATTTTGCTGGTAAATGACCAGAGGTCTTTTTACACTTTGGCACTGCGCTGCTTTAACTGGTAATTGCGCGGTCATGCAATGTTGTACCCAAACAAAATTTGCGTCCTTTTCTTCCCACAAATAGAGCTTTCTTTTGATGGTATTTGATTGCCTCTGCGATTTTTATTTTTTGCGATATAAACGTAAAAAGACCGCAAATTTTGAAAAAAAATGATATTTTCTACTTTTTGTTATTAGAAAAATCCAATAAACTCAATTTTAGTCATACATTTAGGCCAAAATGTATTCAGCCACATGTCTTTGGTAAAAAAAAAGTCAATAATTGTATATTTATTGGTTTGCGCAAAAGTTGTCACATCTACAAACTAAGGTACGTTTTCTGGAATTTACGCAGCTTTTAGTTTACGACTGCCTATCTCATTTCTTGAGGTGCTAAAATGGCAGGGCAGTACAAAACCCCCCCAAATGACCCCATTTTGGAAAGTAGACCCCCTAAGGAAATTGATAAGAGGCATGTTGAGCCCATTGAATATTTTATTTTTTTGCCTCAAGCGATTGAATAATGACAAAAAAAATAATTTTTTTTTTTTTTTACACAAAGTTGTCACTAAATGATATATTGCTCACACATGCTATGGGCGTATGTGAAATGACACCCCAAAATAAATTCTGCTGCTTCTCCTGAGTACGGGGATACCACATATGTGGGACTTTTTGGGAGCCTAGCCGCGTACGGGGCCCCGAAAACCAAGCACCGCCTTCAGGCTTTCTAAGGGCGTAAATTTTTGAGTTCACTTCTCACTACCTATTACAGTTTTGAAGGCCATAAAATGCCAAGATGGCACAAAACCCCCACAAATGACCCCATTTTAGAAAGTAGACACCCCAAGCTATTTGCTGAGAGGCATGTTGAGTTCATGGAATATTTTATATTTTGCCACAAGTTGCGGGAAAATTACAAACTTTTTTATTTTTTTATTTTTTTTTAACAAAGTTGTCACTAAATGATATATTGCTCATGCATGCCATGGGCATATGTGAAATGACACCCCAAAATAAATTCTGCTGCTTCTCCTGAGTACGGGGATACCACATATGTGGGACTTTTTGGGAGCCTAGCCGCGTACGGGGCCCCGAAAACCAAGCACCGCCTTCAGGCTTTCTAAGGGCGTAAATTTTTGAGTTCACTTCTCACTACCTATTACAGTTTTGAAGGCCATAAAATGCCAAGATGGCACAAAACCCCCACAAATGACCCCATTTTAGAAAGTAGACACCCCAAGCTATTTGCTGAGAGGCATGTTGAGTCCATGGAATATTTTATATTTTGCCACAAGTTGCGGGAAAATTACAAACTTTTTTTTTTTTTCACAAAGTTGTCACTAAATGATATATTGCTCACGCATGCCATGGGCATATGTGAAATGACACCCCAAAATAAATTCTGCTGCTTCTCCTGAGTACGGGGATACCACATATGTGGGACTTTTTGGGAGCCTAGCCGCGTACGGGGCCCCGAAAACCAAGCACCGCCTTCAGGCTTTCTAAGGGCGTTACAGTTTTGAAGGCCATAAAATGCCAAGATGGCACAAACCCCCCCCCAAATGACCCCATTTTGGAAAGTAGACACCCCTAAATTTAGGGGTACACTAGTGAGACTAGGTAATAAATGGCGGGTGCCCTGAAACTATAAAAAAATAACTAACCAACCAGCGTCACCTGTAACAGTTATATGGTGATCACTGGTGAAAGGGTTAACTAGGGGGCAATTAGGGGGCTTTATGCGGTAGTATATGGGGGTCCCTGGCGCTATAAAAAGCTGCAGCGAACCTAAATACCTACCTGCCTAACTAGCGTCACCTGTGACACTAATACAGCGATCAGAAAAACGATCGCTTATTAGGCTGGGTTCACACTGGAGCGATGCGGGAACGCCACGAATGCGCGGCGGGTTCCCGCATCGCCTGCCTCCCGGCGGCAGTTCACACTGCCCTATGCGAACTGCTGGGAGTGTCAGTGAAATGTTACTGACACCCCCAGATCAGTTCGCATATCGCAGTGCGATCTGCAAACTCAGATCGCATGGTGTGAACACCCATGCGATCCGATTCTGCTGCGGGCCAAAAAAAGGGTCCCGTGCGAATTTGCGGCGGGTGCGGAGGGTGCGGCGAATGGCTGAACTCGAATCGCACAGAGATCGGATGTGATTTGCACTGCAGTGCGGTGCGAATCACATCCGTTCTCATAAACCGCTGCAATGTGAAGCCAGCCTTAGTGACACTGGCGACGGGGGGTGATCACGGGGTTAAACCTGTATTTGGGGGGTTAGGGGGTACCTTAGAACTAAAGGGGGCTAACCCTAACTGCCCTAACAGTTATTAGTCACAAATGACACCCGCCGGGTGATCAGGGGGTTAAACCTTTATTAGGTAATAAATGGCGGGTGCCCTGAAACTATAAAAAAATAACTAACCAACCAGCGTCACCTGTAACAGTTATATGGTGATCACTGGTGAAAGGGTTAACTAGGGGGCAATCAGGGGGCTTTATGCGGTAGTATATGGGGGTCCCTGGCGCTATAAAAAGCTGCGGCGAACCTAAATACCTACCTGCCTAACTAGCGTCACCTGTGACACTAATACGGCGATCAGAAAAATTATCGCTTATTAGGCTGGGTTCACACTGGAGCGATGCGGAAACGCCGCGAATCCGCGGCGGGTTCCCGCATCGCATGCCTCCCGGCGGCAGTTCACACTGCCCTATGCGAACTGCTGGGAGTGTCAGTGAAATGTTACTGACACCCCCAGATCAGTTCGCATATCGCAGTGCGATCTGCAAACTCGGATCGCATGGTGTGAACACCCATGCGATCCGATTCTGCTGCGGGCCAAAAAAAGGGTCCCGTGCGAATTTGCGGCGGGTGCGGCGGGTGCGGCGAATGGCTGAACTCGAATCGCACAGAGATCGGATGTGATTTGCACTGCAGTGCGGTGCGAATCACATTCGTTCTCATAAACCGCTGCAATGTGAACCCAGCCTTAGTGACACTGGCGACGGGGGGTGATCACGGGGTTAAACCTTTATTGGGGGGGTTATTGGGGTACATTAGAACTAAAGGGGGCTAACTCTAACTGCCCTAACAGTTATTACAGTCACAAATGACACCAATGCAAAAAAAAAAAAAAAAAAAATGACATTGGTGTCACTGTGACTGGGGGGCAGGGGTAATTGGGGGGGTGATCGGGGGGTAAAGGGGGGGTGTGAGTGTGCCTGGCATGTTCTACTGTGTGTGTAGAGTGTTGGTGCAACTCACCGATCCGCTCTCCTCCGTGTCGGAACGAAAAATACCGACACGGAGGAGAGAATACATCACTTCCTCTCCTGTGTTTACATTACAGGAGAGGAAGTGATGTCACCGGGGATTTCTATTCGTCGGGAGCGATCGCGAGGGGGTGGCCATGAATGAATGGCCGCCCCCTCGTCCCGGATCGCTCCCGGACGAAAACCGACCGCCGCAGGCACCGGGCGGGGGCCCGATCGGGCCCCCGACCCGCGGGAGGCAAGGGACGTACATGTATGTCCTTATGCCTGCCCGTGCCATTGTACCGACGTACATCGGCGTGCGGCGGTCGGCAACTGGTTAAGGATTTGCCCCCTTAATGACCAAGCCAATCTTGGGCGTTGCTTTAACTGAAAATTGCGCGGCCGTGCGACATTTTACCCAAACAAAATTGATGTCCTTTTTTCCCCACAAATAGGACTTTCTTTTGGTGGTATTTGATCATCTGTACAGTTTTAATTTTTTGCGCTATAAACAAAGAGCGACAATTTTGGAAAAAAATGTTTTTTTTTTTTACTTTTTGCTATAATACATATCCCAAAAAAAATGTATAAAAAACAAATTTATTCATCAGTTTAGGCCGATATATATTCTTCTAAATATTGTTGGTAAAAAAAAATCACAATAGGCGTATATTGATTGGTTTGCACAAAAGTTAGAGCATTACAAACTTTGTGATAGATTTAGGGAATTTTATTTTTTATTCTTTCTACTGCTAATGTCAGTGATCTGCGATTTTTAGCGGGACTTTGACATTGAGGTGGAAAATCTGACCCCAAAAGACACTTTTTGGGGACCAGTGACATTAATAAATTGATCAGTGCTTTAAAAATGCACTGATCAATGTAAAAATGACACTTGCAGGGAGGGGGTTAACACTAGGAGGCAATCAAGGGGTTAAGTGTGTTCCCTTAGTATGTTCTAACTGGGACATGAAAGAGATCACTGTTCCCGATGACTGGGAACACTAGATATCTGTCATGTCATCTGTGAGAATGGGGATCTGCCTTCTTTAGAAAAACAGATCCCCATTCTGCCTTTGTACTAGGCGATCGTGGGTCATTGAGTCCGCCCCGACTTGCAGGGGCAGCGGTCGCGAGAGCACACCACTAGCAGCGTGCGTTCACCTGCAACTGTGCCTGCAGGAGCCAACGTACAATGATGGCAATTTGCACAGGAGAGCCAACCTGCCACTGTACAACTGTGGTGGGCAGTCATTAAGTGGTTAACTTAGGAAATTTATAACAACATATCACAGAAATGGTAATTGAGAGCTTATAAGTGTGTAGAACATCTTGTGTATAGGAGAGGATAAGGGTCGGAGAATAGGGAATAAGGTATATAGGAATGACAGTTTCTCCTACCAGGAATGAAAGCATACATATTATTATCCTTGGAGGGATCTTTTGTGATAGGGCAGTTGAAATCTAAAATCCACTCTGGCCAATGTTGTCCTCCTATTAATTTGGAGTTCCTGGATTTGGAAAAACTCTCTAGCAGAATATGAGGGTACAGGGACAGAGAGAGAGAGGAAAGGTAAAAAAAGGGGGGGGTCCCCTATGATGGATATAGAGTAGAATGAAATTGGGTAACCTGTGTCTCATGCAAAGGGTAAGTATTTTCTTGGGGTAAGGAATAATATGGTGAGATCTGGTGAGAAACTCTCGACAGCCTATGCATCTTTATCTATAATGTGTTCTTAGCCATGGAAGTGGTAATCAATGACTACAGCAGGACAATCATTAAAATGTTTTGAAGGTTAAAGTGTGTGCCGTGTGACATAGAAAGTGGTGTCCTTTTTAAGGAAGGCTAGTTTTAAGAAGTATTGGAATTTGTGGCAAGGGTCTGTGAGTGAACAGTGTTCATTATGTGATTGTATGCATCTGTTGTGCGAAAGTGAAGCCGACAGGCCCATGTTGAGTTATATTTTTCTGGGGTTTCCTTAGCTATGTGTATCAGCTCCTCCCATTTCTGTCATTTTCTTAATGCGTGTGAACCTTTACTTTAAAGAGGGTACGCATGGCACATTCCAATGTATGCATGGCTTGGCCACGTTTATCATGTGCATTGCTAGTGGTTTATGATAACTCTTAATAGGGAGTGAGGTGTAATGCAGCAGGTACTGTGCTGGTGAGTACTCTAGTATGTCGGTGGTAACCTGAAGGGTGGTTGAATGTACTGCAGTCCAAAAGGGTTGCAGGAGTGGGCATACCTCCCGTTGACATCTCCAACATCTGTTGGAATGTGTAGGGTCAAATGTATGTAGAAATGCTGGGGTATTGTACCAACTAGACAGAAGTTTGCAGTTAGTCTCCTGAGTTGAGACGTTTACTGAACCCTTGTGGGTAATATGGAAAATGCGAAATAAATAGTGATCTTGCGCAATGGTGTATTAGCACTCAGCCTAAAAAACAGGCTGACAATGTGATAGTAGGCAATAAAGTCCAGGCAAATGGTCAAAAACTAGGAAAACGGGGAGTCTCGAATAACCAGAAGATTGAAAAAATTAAATATATAAATAACAGGAGTCCATACATATCAACATTAGTTATATGTCAAATCCTAAACGCTAGTCCTTATCTCACTTCTTACTTCTTATCTAACCCCCCCCCCCCAATTTTGGCCTGCCTCTGTTAGTTGGAAACCCCCAATTTACCTCATGTTTTCAGGGTTTGTGGCCCTGATCACTGTGGAAGAATTTAGGCCTTGTCCACTCAATACAAGGACCATCTTTAAAAACTATCCCCGAAAATTAACAGATTCAAACACCAGCTTTGATTTCTGTAGGGCAATGCAATTAAGTACACGCCTTACATCTCCAAGACACCCTGTGAACTTATATGTACCAAAATAAGGAATGGGAGACATACTCTTTCCCAGAGCAATACTCTGCTTCTACCACTAGAGGGCTATATCCCACACAATATCACTGAATGCGAGAATGTGCTGGGGACTCACTTCACCAAATGGACTACATTATTTATTTTGCCCAGAAAATCTCCATATCTAGCAACATTTTATTACCTGCAGACACAGGACTTATTACTTCTAAAATCATCTTTGATTTTTAAAGAAAATATATATTTTTATTTATTTATTTTACTCCTTTTACATTCATTTAGTTTTGCTTGTTAACCTTTCTGGGTAAAATCTGGGAGTATCTAAGACTATAGTCTATCCTAACTATGTTTCATGCATCAAATTACAACTTGATTACTTTGGGCAAAGTCCCAATGAGCATCAATGAACTTGGGACTATCCCAGATACTCAGGGATAAGTGGCTAATATTATAAACTTTTACTAAAGGTAAATCCACTTTCCACTACAAGTGCACTTGGAAGTGCAATCTCTGTAGATCTGAGGGGGACATGCAAGGGAAATAAAAAACAGCATTTTAGCTTGCACATGATTGGATGATAAAATCAGCAGAGATTACCCTCATTTCAGATTTACCCCACAGCGACTGCACTTCCAAATGCACTTGCAATGCACTTGTAGAGCAAAGTGGATTTGCCTTTCATAAATAACTCCCTTTGTGTCATTCAGAAAATAAATGTAACTTTGTTGATTTGTAAATGACTAGATATTTAGCATTTCATAAAACTTTAAAAAAAGCTAAAATCTGTGAATCTCAATAACTGATTGCAATCAAAATTACTGTAAATGATAGTATAACCAGTAGTTACAGCAAACCGTACACAAAGTCAGGATTGTCTGGTGGTGTTTTGCCAGTTTTTATTGAATCCTTGATGACCAGCACAGATGCAGCAGCCTTACTGTGCTTCATTCTACACAAGAGACTAAGTCTAAACCTTAAAACCTCTTGCATACCATAGGAAGTCATCAAGTTAGAAAAGGTTCAGCGCTTTTATTGTTACACCTCTTCCTACACATAGATTTGTGCAGCAGGTGCTGTACGTTCCAGTCCAGGGTCATTTAATTTTTTACAACATCCCAATGGCTTTCATAATAAAAATATTGCTATAAGCCTGTGTTTTCTTACAGACAGGTATGTCCTGTGGTTACTAATTTGTAAAATTAAAATCTTCATTGTTTTTCTTTTCATACGGTTTTCCTTTAGAAAATATAAGTAAAACAACGAAATAAAATATTTTTATGAAGTGATTCACCACAACAAATACTTGTTTTTTTTTCACTTTCAATTCAATTTTGCTTCATTTTTATCAGAGCCCAGGGTCCTGTTCTCGCCGTGTTACTAGATTCAGATACTTCATGCTGTGTTGCAAATGAATGAAAAGATATAAAACAGATGATTGTTTGACCTGTACAATAAGGTAAAGAAGACTGCTTGTACTGCCTACCCCCTCCCCACACACATACTACAAGAACATTTTCTTTTTCTCATATCGATGTAAATATTTGCTCTTGAAATCTTTTAGAACAATTGCCAGTAGCCTTGAATAAAACAATGGTTAGTTTAAAAATGAAGTTGCAGTTATAAATTGTCATAAGCAATTTTATAAAACAATAACCGCAAGTTGAAGTGCAAGTTAAGGTACTGACCCAAGGAATGCTGCATGAATTTAAAGCTTAACTGTGCAGCTGACGTTTTGCTTTATTTGGTGCCTAATATGTTTGAATACACCACACAGCAAAAATCAGCTGCTGACATGCACCGTTAGGCATTCTAAATATGCATTTTGAGGCTATCACAGTATACAGTGCTGTGGTGTGAGAGCCTTCTGTAAACATTTAGGGTTCATATATGTTGAGACTCGCTATGGACAGGGTGGGCCCTACCATGGGTCCTGCTGGGTCCATTGGACCCAGGCAGCAATTTCAGAGGGGTGGCAATTTGACGCCCAAGATTTTTTCCAGCAGTTTTGTGGGTCATCCAGGGCTGGACTGGGTGGGATGGCAGGTAGACAACCACCCTGTTAAAAGGGCACTCGCACACAGTCTAACACCGGCTAATAAACAAGCACACATGAAGAGCTCAGGTGTGTGTGCTGCCGGGGGGGCCGGGTATACACAGGAAACAGAGAGCAGTGAAAGATCCCTTCCCTACCAGCTCCACCATTAGCCGATGTTCAGGTGCAGCTTGCATTTCTCTTGGATGGAACTGGAGGAGGGGGTGCAGACAGCCTCGTGCCTGGCCTGCCTTCTTCTGCCCTGGTGCATACATGAGGCTAGGTACTGAAGACTAAAGGGGGCAGCATTTCATTCTTGGACACAGATTGCATAATGTCTTGGGCCAGCCCTGGCTAAGGAGTCTGAGTACAATGTATTGTTATAGTGTTTGTCTTGTGTGATAGCGTTATCATATGCAGGTGCTTGAAGTCTACTAATAGATAAAGAAACTGATTGTATTTCAGAAAGTAAATGCAAAGATAAGACTTTAATATCTGCTAATCACTAGCATTTGGCCGTATAGACTGTACAGAAACTAAAAATAATATTTAGGCAATAAATTTGGTAAATCTTAAGGATATTTTACAGAGATTATAAATCAGATTGGCATGTATGTCTATATTTACCTATTACATATTGACACTTTTTTTGTGAAATGGTAAGGGTACATTTGTGCCATGTTGCATTTCACACAGGGGCGTGGCCGGGATCTGGGGGTCCCCTTGTTAAAGGGGGCTTCCAAATTCCAATAAGCCCTCTGCCCGCAGACCCCCACAACCACCGAGCAAGGGTTGTGGGGATGAGGCCATTGTCCCCATCAACATGGGGACAAGGTGCTTTGGGAGGCTACCCCAAAGCACCCTTCCCATGTTGAGGGCATGTGGCCCCTCTTTTCCTGCCGCCTGCCAGGTGACGTGGATAAGGATAAGGGTCTTGGATAAGGGTCTGACCTGAAGGGTCTAGTATGGATTTTGAGGGGGACTCCCATGCCATTTTTTTTACATTTTGTTGAGGGATTCCCCTTAATATCCATACCAGACCTGAAGGGCCTGGTATGGAATTTGGGGGTACCCCCATGCAATTTGTTTTTTAAATTTTGGTTCAGGGTTCCCCTTAATATTCATACCAGACCCAAAGGGCCTGGTAATGGACTGGGGGGATCCCATGGCATTTTTTTCAATGACTTATTTTATCTGTATTGCCGGGACCAACAATTCATTACAGCCGCGAGTACTTTTAAATTACTTTTTTTCTTTTAGAAATGTCATTTTGTGCAGGGACTGTTCTAAACACAGAAAAAACGCGCCACTTTACAGGCATAATATAGACACCCCCCCAGGTACAAAATTTAAAGGAATAATTCACTTTTTTTTCACTTTAATTATTATTAAAATCACTGCTCCTGAAAAAACTGCAATTTTTAAAACTTTTTTTGCATTGATACATGTGCCCTGGGGAAGGACCCAGGTCCCCAAGCACTTTTTATGACAATAACGTGCAAATAAGCCTTTAAAATTAGCACTTTTGATTATTCATGTTCGTCTCCTATAGACTTTAACGGTGTTCATGTGTTCTGCCAAATGTTTTGCCTGTTCGGTATGTTCTGGTGCAAACCGAACCGGGGAGTGTTCAGCCCATCGCAATTTATTACCATAGAAGGTTTGCTTGAAGCCACACCAGGGGGTATTCTGATATAGTGACTTTTACACTGGGTTGCACAATTTAGTAAGGTTTAGAAACATTATCCTAAGAGAAGGAATGGCTTCAAAATTAAAGTGAAAACATTTTTCAAAAGGCAACATGTTACATTTATTAAAGCTGAACTTGTAGGCAAAAGCTAAATACACAATTGAAGTACATTTATGAGAGCTGTCTCATCTACTAAAATATTTGTAATTTGGCTTAGTCAGTTTTGTGATCTAGACACCACTGAAAGACATCATAGTAGGTTAGAAGACCTCACCTTTCTCCACTGCAGTTACCATATTTCAGCATGGTCATCTCTCCGTGGATTGAACTGGTGATGAGATCATCCATTTTCTTTTCACTTCTATAATTCTGTCCAGGATGCATTGATAGCACTGTACACTGCATTAGAACCTGATTTTGTTGTGCTCTGGATATCATGGTAGACTGATATCAGAACAGTATTCAGGTACTTACTGTAGTTATATTTGAATAATATATATCATAATTGATAATGAGTAAATACCTGGTTTAAATTGTGTTTTTTTTCAGTATTGCTTCTTAGAGTTCATCTTCGGATTTATTGTTATTGTTTTGGTTGCATAACTTTTGAATGTCCGTGTTCTACCAAGGTTGACCAGCATCATGTGATTTGTATTGCAAGGCTTTCTTTTCCTTATACTATTGTAGAAATGATCCCCAATCTACAAATGTTTATTGATGGTTATCTATTTTATCAATTATACTTTGCTTAGGAGTTTTGTTTTTGACTGTTAAGCTAGTATAAGGAAGACCACTGCACAATGTCTTTCACCTACTGGTGACTTTTTCAACTTTCCCTACTGTATATTAATGTAAATGTAATTGTTGAAATAACTTGAATATAATTAGCTACGCCCTAAAAACATAATAAAACCACAGCTACATTTTATCAGTAAGAAGGGATGTCAAAAGCTCTCAACAGATAATGAAGGGACTCCTCCTCAAAAGAGATTTACAAAAGCCTTTAGTATGGAAGAAGAAAAGTAAAAGACTTTATTTGTACAGTATATGAAGTAAAAACACATTTGGAAAACGCCATTACCCATATGTTTCTACATTATAATCAGATGTCTTTATGGCTTTGTGTAAATCCTATCCTTCGGCTGCTCTGGTAATATTAGAAACATTTCACTTTTATTAGAGGCATTCTCCATAAATATTTATGGAAATAAAAAAGCTGTCAAAATAAAGTGGAATGCTTTTTTTGCCACATGTGTACTAAAGAGGTTTTCGATGTTGCTTACAATCCCCAGCTTAGCACACTTTAAAGCATGGAGCTTTAAATGTTCTGTAATAGCACATTCTGATCACTGGGTCTGTTACTGTAAAACATTGTTTAAAGTGCTATTTAGAAAAACCTATAGTATGTTTGTGCAAGCTTCAACAGCATGTGGTTCTCCAGCTGGTTTTGAACTGTCACCAAGATTGTTTTTGGCTTGGTGCTAAAGTTGTCTTTGGCCAAATTTACTAAGTGGCAGGGGACTTGATTCTGTCACCCTCCTGATCTGTTCTTACAATGCATACATTTACTTATTTTCTAGTCATTGTTTTAAATACAGCTGAGGAACTAAATAATATACTTGCAAGAGCTCTGTGGATAACAGAAGTCTATGTTTTAGTTTTATATTGTAGTAGATCACCACTTATACATCTTGTACATTGACATTTGGTTCTAACCCATTAAATTATTTGAAAGTAAAGTGCTTCTCATTTCTCCCCAACCTGTAACTGAGGCACAGGGTTTTTGAAACATTCATTAATTATCACTTGGGAAAAGAATGATGTTGTCACACATCCCAGGAGGATGCAGGACCGGTTTCCCTGTGCGACATAATGTTGTGCATGCACAGTGTGGGGAACCAGCTCTGGAGTCCACAGCAGGCTGGCAAATCCAAAATGGCAGCTCCAGGTTTCCATCAGCAGTGAAAAGAATTGGGAAGGCAGTGCTGGACTCCATGGGCTGAAAAGTATCTGTTTTTTTTTTTTTGAAAGTCACAAGCTATAGCAACTGGAGCTGCTGGCATTTAATTTTGTAAATACTGAGTGAAGTTCTTCTTTAGTATACATATTTACTCTATTTTAGAGGAAATTGTATGGAGGTGGTGAGTGAATTTAAATGCGCAATGTGTTAAATATAACACACAGGCTCTCATGTAGACCATGCACAGAAGCCATAATTTATTTATTTGAACCTTGATATTAGGAGCTGCTTATATTCCTGAAGAAAAACGTCACCCTTATCCTAAACATTACATCAAAGGCATCTTCATAAATGTTTAGTAATGACTATCTATAAACAAATACTTATAGATAATTGCTGAATTTTTATTCATTGCATAACTTATTTTATTTCTCTTCTTTGTTCTTCTCACAGTGGCCATTTCCACTAAGGGCAGATTAATCCATCTCCGTTTACTTCCTGTAACTCTGGGTTTGCCCTTTGGAAGGAATGGTAGTGCACATCATCTGAGGGCATGTAGCCTTCACAGGATGCATCTATGAAGCCCTGGTTACATCACCAGTGCATCATTTAACCAGGAGTGGAAAAATAGTATTTGTAAATAAAAACAAAAAACGTTTGGTAACAATAATACAATTTTTATTGAAAGGGGATCAGCTGCCCCAGAGTTAACAGGTTGTAAATAGTAGGTAAGCTTGCATAAAGACAATAGTCCATTCAGTTCAACCTGTATAGGTTTACGTGTGTGTTTACGTGTGTCAGTGTCTATAATCATTCCCCATATCCCTATATGTTGTGTTTTTTAAGATACACGTCCAAGAGTTTAAAAAAAAAAATCCCAAAAAATATCAATACTCCTGGCTGCCACCACCAACTGTGGAAGTGAGCTCCAAAATCCTTATCACCCTGATGGTGAGAAACCCCCTGTACAGTTTAAGATTAAACCTCTTCTCCTCCAATCTAAATGTGTGGCCCCCATGTCCTCTTACACTCCCTGAGGTATTTGTAAATCACAATCATGTCCCCTCTCAAGTGTTGATTCTCCAGCAAGAATAACTTAAATGCTTCTAGTCATTTCTCGTAATTGAGGTCCTTCAGTCCCCTTATTAAATTCCTTGCCCTTCTTTAGACTCTCTCCAGCTCCAGCACATCCCTTCTTAGAACTGGTGGCCAGAACTGGACAAAATACTCCAGATGTGGCCTAAATAGAGCTTTATAAAGTGGCAGGATTATAGTTTTATCTCTGAAGTATATCCTCTTTTTTATGCATGCTAAAATTCTGCCGGCTTTGACACTGCATGATATTGCTCAGTCTGCCTTCTACTAGGACCCCCCGATCTTTCTACATCCTTGATTCCCACAGAGGTTCTCCCCCTAGTGAGTAGATTACATTTAAGTTTTTTAGCCCCCAAGTGCATAACCTTACATTTCTCCACATTAAAACTCATTTGCCATGTAGTTGCCCTCCCCATTCTTTTGTTCAAGTCTTTCTGTAAAATGTATATATCCTGATGTGAAGTCATTGCCCTGCTTTGTGTCATCCACAAAAACTGAGATTGAGCTATTTATCCCATCCTCTATATCATTTATGAATAAATTAAGACAGAGCCTTGGGGTACCCCATTTATCACTCCAGACCAGTTTGAGAACATGTTATTTATCGCCACCCTTTGCAAACACCCCTGTAACCAGATTTCTATAAAAGAACAGACCTTATAACTGGCACAGCCAAATAAAGTAGAACGGGCCTGTTCATCTTGCCAATATAAATTTTGGATAGGCATTTCCTATAGGACTACTATAAGACAGCAGTTTTCCTTCTGAGGTGAAATCACATCAGCATTGCTTCTACTGTTACTACTTAAACACTCTAGGATAGTGCCATCAGTAAGTAGCAAAAATCTATCTCCACCCACAGCCATTTAGATTAATAGCACATTGCTTTATAGATAAGAGCTTAGGGAAATTATATAAAAGGCCTGCCCAGTTCCTCCCACCCTCTAAAGCACTGTCTAGCAGGGTACAGGATAAATCCAGCTTCCCAGGTGCATTTACTAATAAATAACCAGGTGGGAAATTTAACATACCAAGTTTCCTTATAAATACTAGTTTATCACTTTCATAGGAAAAAAATAGTGGCTTTAGACAGACTTTAAAGTCCTATTATACCTTACATTTTAATTAAACCAAATAAATTCCAGGTGGACTAAAATAATGGTTGTTCAATGTCTTACAAATTCTTTCTAAAGCAGCTACAGTTTGAGTAGAAAAGACTGTCCCCTAACAGCATGATGCCCGACACACCCCTTGCTGAGGCTGACCGCCAGCTCCACAATCAGTGAAGGTTATGCATCTCAATGATTGGAATGCTCTGGCTCAACAGTGGGTGTGTCTGACCTCTGCATAGAGATACCTGCTTACATAGAGAGAGAAAAAGTCCAACTCTGCATAATGTAGGCTGTGGTTGCTGTAGAAATGAACAGATGTAAGACATTGAACTTCTTTTGCTTTGATGCACCTGGAATGTATTTAGCGGGTTTAAAGAAAGGGTTTTGGACTTTAGCCTAAGGGGGGGGGGGGGGGGGATTATCTTTTTATTGTGTTATCTGGAGTTGGATAACTTTGTCTATTCTATCAATTCTACAAGTAAAACATTTATTCATTGAGGTATGTATATTTTATCCGACGGATTTTGTCCGCAACTAATGTTGCATACATACGGTTGGACAAAGTTGTTGGAAAATCCAATTGTTCAGAACACGGTGATGCTCATTGCGTATGATGGGACTGCGTAGAGGCTAGTAGCCAATAGCTTTGGTCTCGTAATTTGATCTGAGCATGCGTGGCACTTTGTCCATCGGAATTCTCTACAAACGATCTGAAAAAGTCAGATTGGATTTTTTTTTTTTTTAATTTTATATCCTGCTCTCAAATGTTTTCTGTCTGAATTTCGGATGGAAAAAGTCCGATAGAGCCCACACACGATCGGATTTTCCCACAATATAATCCGATCTGACCTTTTCCGTAGGAATTTCTGACCGGGTGTACAGGGCATAAGGCCTCATGCACACTGGACATTATAATAGCGTTATAAAAACGCCAGTAGCTTTGCAGTGAGTTTTTCAACGTTTTTGCAATAGGGTTTTTTTAGCGTTTTTTTAATCGATCAAAAATGTTAAATGCTGATGAGCCGCGTTTTTGGAGTGTTTATCTGTTTTTTTCAATTTTTTTTTACATTAGAACGCCTCTCAGAACCCACTAGTTTTGGGGTTTTTCTTACAGCCAAAAACAGTTGATAACAGTCTATGGGGGTTATTTACTAAAGGCAAATCCACTTTGCACTACAAGTGCACTTGAAAGTGCACTGAAAGTGTACTTGGAAGTAAAGTCACTGTAGATCCTAGGGGAACATTTAAGGGAAATAAAAAACAGCTTTTTAGCTTGCACATGATTGGATGATAAAATCAGCAGAGCTTCCCCTCATTTCACAGCTTCCCCTCAGAACTACAGCGATCTACAGAGACTGCACTTACAAGTGCACTTTCAGTGCACTTGTAGTGCAAAGTGGAGTTGCCTTTAATAAATCAACCCATATGTGTTCATGGGCACATAGGCTAGCATGCTGGAGAGTATAATGACTGTCTGAAGCAGAAAGTCTGAAGCAGCTGTAAAAACATCCAAAAACATCCAGTGTTTATGAGGCCTTAAAATCAAGTAATTCTCGAAGCAAAAGTGTAGTCCAGCAACTAAAAGGAAATAAAACAAACACACTGTTCACAGATATAAAAATGCACAATTTTGTATGCCCCTCTCAGCACTTCCATCATCCTGCGACCAAGTCATAAAGAACAATTCCTATTTTCTATATGCAGATATAAAAATGCACAATTTACTGCACTTTTGTATTCTGTAAATTATTTTGTTTTGGAACCAAGTAGTGTAGGTATTGAAAACTGCCTTGATATTGACCTTCACAATTGAATTCAGACTGAGAGAAAGAGGTTGATCATTAGGAGCCAATGAGACTCGTTGGGGGTTATTTACGAAAGGCAACTCCTCTTTGCATTAAAAGTGCACTGCAAGTGCACTTGGAAATGCAATCTCTGTAAATCTGAGGGGTAGATCTGAAATGAAGGGAAGCTCTGCTGTTTTTATCATCCAATCATGTGCAAGATAAAATGCTGTTTTGTACTTTCCTTGCATGTCCCCCTCGGATCTACAGCGACTGCACTTTCAAGTGCACTTGCAGTGCAAAGTGGATTTGCCTTTAGTAAATAACCCCCTTTGTGTACACATGTGCTGACAAGAAACATATTGACAGGAGGGGAGACTGCCCAATCACAGTTGCCTATGTTACCTAAACTATGTGACTGTGCTTTGTGGCAGGGCTTTATAAAACCCCGGACTATATTGATAAAGTTACAAATGATGTGACAGGTTAACAAGCTCCCATTTATGTATTTAAACTGTCTATATTTAACTGTTGCCTGGAATTCAGCTTAAAGTTCCATTATTAATAATGCTTATACTAACACCATACTAACATCCATTTTGTACTATACTTTGTTTAAGGATTTCCATGTTCCAAAAAAAAAAAAAAAACGCGGTATATATCAATGATGCAATGTGTGTGTTTTTGTCTTATTTTTAACAGGCATTATTGCATGTATTTTCTGGAGAGGTGTGTTCTTTTCTACTACTTGTGTGCAGTCGCAATCATGAAATTAACCACTTGCTGACCGCCGGCCAGGCGGCGCACCTATTGTGGCGGGAGGGCGTCATATGAGGTCCTCCCATTTAAACAGGGAATGCGTGTGATCGTGCACGCGCATCCCTGTTCCTTTCGCTGGCGGTGTGTCATGGAGACACCTCTCGTCAACGAGGGGGGTGAACAGCCATTAGGTATGGCTGTTTACCACATGTGATCAGCCGAAGTCAGGGCCGATCACAGATGGTTACACCCCCACTGTGCACGATCGCAAGCGCGCTGTGCGTGTACGTCGTGGCGGCGTGTTCCCGGACACACTGCTCATCACCGATGCTGGTAAACAGCCATTGACTGGCTGTTTACCCACGTGATCGGCTGTGATCGTTTCACAGCTGATCACTAAATGTAAAGAAACCACGGTAACGAGATGTTACCGGGTTCTCCTCCTCACACACCGATCATGTGTGAGGAGGAGATTGCGGTAACATCTCGTTACCACTTACAGTGTACACCAATCACACTGATTTCCTCCCCAATAAAGAGGACCTGTCACCACCCATCATAGTACCTGTCACTCACGGTCCATCAGAGTACCTGTCACAGTCCATCAGAGTACCCGAGTACCTGTCACAGTCCGTCAGAGTACCTGAGCACCTGTCACAGCCCATCAGAGTACCGAGTATCTGTCACAGTCCATTCGAGTACCTGAGTACCTGTCACAGCCCATCAAAGTACTCGAATACCTGTCACAGTTCATCAAAGTACCCGAGTACCTGTCACAGTCCATCAGAGTACCCGAGTACCTGCCACAGTCCATCAAAGTACCAGAGTACCTGTCACAGTCCATCCGAGTACCTGTCACAGCCCATCAGAGTACCCGAGTACCTGGCACAGCCCATCAGAGTACCCGAGTGCCTGTCCCAGTCCATCTGATTACCCGAGTACCTGTCCCAGTCCATCTGAGTACCCGAGTACCTGTCCCAGTCCATCTGAGTACCCGAGTACCTGTCCCAGTCCATCTGAGTACCTAAGTACCTGCCCCAGTCCATCTGAGTACCTAAGTACCTGCCCCAGTCCATCTGAGTACCCAAGTACCTGTCCCAGTTCATCTGAGTACCCGAGTACCTGTCCCAGTCCATCTGAGTACCCGAGTACCTGTCCCAGTCCATCTGAGTACCTAAGTACCTGTCCCAGTCCATCTGAGTACCCAAGTACCTGTCCCAGTCCATCTGCGTACCCGAATACCTATCACAGTTCACCTGAGTACCTGTCACAGTTCATCTGAGCACCCGAGTACCTGTCACAGTTCATCCGAGTACCCGAGTACCTGTCACAGCCCATCAGAGTACCTGAGTATCTGTCACAGCCCATCTGATTACCCGAGTGCCTGTCCCAGTCCATCTGATTACCTGAGTACCTGTCCCAGTCCATCTGAGTACCCAAGTATCTGTCCCAGTCCATCTGAGTACCCAAGTACCTGTCCCAGTCCATCTGCGTACCCGAATACCTGTCACAGTTCACCTGAGTACCTGTCACAGTTCATCTGAGCACCCGAGTACCTGTCACAGTCCATATGAGTACCTGAGTGCCTATCACCGCCCTTCAGAGTACCCAAATACCAGTCACCAGGCCGTCAGAGAACCTGTCACCAGGCCATCAGAGTACCCGAGTACCTGTCACCAGGCCATCAGAGTACTCAAGTACCTGTCACCAGCCCATCAGAGTACCCGAGTATCTATTTGCAGCCCATGCCTCATAGAATATACGTTGGGGTGTTTGCTTTCCAAAATGGGGTCATTTTGTGGGTAATTCCATTGTCCTGGTACTCCAGGACCTTCAAAAGTATGATAGGTAGGAATGAGATGAGATGTGTAATTTATGCTCCTAGAACGCCTGAAGGTACTACCCCAATGTTTGGCCTCTCTATGTGACCAGGCTGTGGTATCGCCATATTCAGGAGGAGTAGCAGAATGTGTTTTGGGGTGTAATTTTTGCTATATGCATGCTATATGTTAGAAATATCTTATAAATTTACAACTTTGTGTAAAAAAAAAATCTTAATTTTGCAAAGAATTATGGGAAAAAAATGACAACTTAAAAAAACTCACCATGCTACTTACTTAATACCTTGGAATATCTACTTTCTAAAAAGGGGTCATTTGGGGGGTATTTGCACTTTCCTGACTTGTTAGTGTCTCAAGAAATGAGATACACCCAATGTTCTGAAGAAATGATCGGATGTGATCCATTTTCAGTGATTGGCACTATAGTTTGTAGACTCTATAACTTTCACAAAGACCAAATAATATACACTAATGTGGGTTATTTTTACCAAAGATATGTAGCAGTATACATTTTGGCCAAAATGTATGAAGAAAAGTTACTAATTAGCAAAATTTTATGACAGAAACAAAGAAAAAGGCATTTTTTTCACGAAATTTACGTATTTTTTTATTTATAGCACACAAAATAAAAAAACCCACTAGTGATTAAATACCACTAAAAGAAAGCTCTATTTGTGTGGAAAAAAGGACGCAAGTTTCATATGGGTACAGTGTTGCATGACTGAGTAATTCTCATTCAAACTGTGAGAGAGCTGAAAATTGGTCTGGTCAGGAAGGGGTGTAAGTGCACTGTATTGAGGTGGTTTAGTAATTTTCATGTATATTGTATTTTAAATGCAATAACAATCATCTCTGTAGAAGAGGCATTAGTTGGCTAAAATAGCTAAATTGCAGCAAGCATGAGTGTTTAAATTGTCACTGCACAATAGCAGTTTAAAATGCACTTTAGAATGCAATTCACATTGCATTTATGGTTGCACCACAGTAAGCTTAGTGAGCATATTTTGAAATGAAATCAAAATTGAAAATGCAATTTTGAAATAAAAGTACAAAACTGCATATTTTAGTTGAACTAGGTGTTCACTGCCAGGTTTGCCCAAGAGAATAGTGAAGTATGCCCCAGAGCTCCCAGTGTCCTGCTACATGGAGTGACTCATCAGGCAAATAATGGTTATTAGGGGGCCATGCACACTGGCTTAAAAAAACACTGCTTCTAGAGGAGTTTAGTGTTTTGCCTGTAAAAGCAGCAAATGTTGTCCCATGTTCCCATGCATGGTAGGTCGCTTATAGGCATATTTTAAAGTTTCAGTATTTAGAGGCAGTGTTGTGTTTTCGAGAGCAGTTTTATGGTAGAAAAAAACAAAACACTAAATGTTCCTAAATGCCTGTACAAAAATTCTCTATATGAGTGTTTTTTTGTGCCAAAAGAATGGGCATTTTTTCAAGCCCAGTGTGCATGGACCTAAAGATTCTGCTAAAAAGGAAGAAGTAATTGTCCCATGAGACAGGATGGTTGAAGTGCTGGAGAACATAAAAAATGCATCTGTATTTGGCAAGCTGGCAGTGAAAACTTTGAGACACCTGCTATGCATATCCCTTTTCAGCTCCTGTAGTTTACTAGGTAGGAAAGGTAAGCAAACAAGAAGATAGCCCTAAGGCCAGGTTCACACTTGTATGACAAACGCTTCGACATTGGAAGCTCATGTCACATGATGTGTGCAAATCAATGGTTCCCTATGAGAGCCATCTTAACTGGTCTGACACAAGTTGGTCTGACTTTGAAAATGGTTCCTGCACTACTTTGGTCTGACTTTGATTCTACTTCAGCCCATTGAATATCATTGAAGTCGGATCAAAGTTGAGTCATCTTCTGTGTTGCTATGGCCATTTGGATAGTGACTTTATTGCAATAATATGGAGTTAGATATATTATTTAACCACTTTCGGACCGGCTCCCTACCCCTCCACAGCTCAGCAATCCAATGAGCGTGGAGGAGGAGAGCAGGAGCGATGCTGACTGACAGTCAGCATCGCTCTGCTCGGGGAGGAGTGAGAGACGGCGGAGGACAGCTGCAGCATAGGTCTGATGCTCCATCCACTGAGGTAAGTATGAATCTCAAATAAAAAAGACATACTTCTCTTTTAACTGATCTGACTTTGGCATGGCAAAAAATGGTGTGGGATCCCCCCCAAAATCCATGCCAAACCACTATCCAAGCACGCAGCCCGGCAGGTCAGGGAAGTGGGTGGGGATGAGCGAGCGCCCCCCCTCAACCATACCAGGCCACATGCCCTCAACATGGGGGTGTGGGTGCTTTGAGGCAGAGGGGGCCCTGCGCTCATGTTGATCAGGACAAGGGCCTTTTCCCAACAACTCTGGCTGGTGGTTGTCAGGGTCTGCGAGCGGGAGGCTTTTCAGCATCTGCAAGCCCCCTTTAACAACATACATTGTACCCCTACCCATTCACCTAAAAAAGTGTCAAAAATAAAACAGTACACAGGTATTTGACAAAGTCATTTATTAAATCAGCTCCTGTGTCTCTTCCGATTTCTTCTCCCCTCTCCAGCTCTTCTCTGTCCTCCGGAGATGTCTTCTCTCTCTGGCGGTTCTTCTCCCTTCTCCGGTTCTTCTCTTCTCTGTGCTGTCTTCTCCCTCTTCTTCCAGGTCTCCTCTCCCTGCTGAATTCTTCTGCCTCTGCTGGGTATCCACTCTGAGCTGTCTTCTCCCTCTGTTCTTCCTCCGATCTCTCAGCACTCTCTCCCGCTCTAATGCTAGGTTTGTGGAGGGAGAAGACATCTCTGGAGGAGGGAGAAGAGCTAGAGAGGGGAGCAGAAATCAAAAGAGACGCCAAAGCCGATTTAATTAATTACTTTGTCAAAAACCTGTGTACTGTTTTTATTTTTGACACTTTTTTAGTTGAATGGGTAGGGGTATACTCGTTCACATAGGGTGGGGGGGCCGGGATCTGGGGGCCACTTTGTTAAAGGGGGCTTCCAGTTTCCGATAACCCACCCACCCACAGACCTCGACAACCACTGACCAGGGTTGTTGGGAAAAGGCCCTTGTGCTCATCAACATGGGAACAAGATGCTTTGGGGTGGGGTGTGCAGGGCCCCCCTACCCCAAAGCACCCACACCCCCATGTTGAGGGCATGTGGCCTAGTATAGTTCAGGATGGGGGCACTCATTCGTCCACACTGCCTTTCCTGACCTTTCAGGCTGCATGCGCGGAAAAGGTTCAGGTATGGATTTTGGGGGGACCCCATGCCGTTTTTTTTGCCATGGGGGTTCCTCTTAAAATCCATACCAGACTGAAGGGCCCGGTATGGTCTTGGAGGAGGAACCCCAGGCCATTTTTTTTATTTGGCATGCAGTTCCCCTAAAGATTAATACCAGACACAAAGTGCCTGTTATAGTCAGGATCAAAGTCAGATCCCCATTAATTGAAGTCGGGTGGATGTCGGACTTCAAGTCGCAGGGCAAGGTCAGATCCACAGTAATACGACTGTCGTGTCATACCAGTGTGAACCCAGCCTGAAGCATGCATCTTTAAACAAGTCAGCAGCGATAGATTCTCTCTTCCAGTCATAACACTCCTTTTAAGCAATTGAAACACTTATCTAGAATTTTATCTTCTTCCTGCTTATACTCCATAGAGTAACACCCCGCTGCATGATGTCCTGTGCTCAGAGTATATTAATCTACATTCTTACTTTGACACAAATACTAGCAGTAAAATTCAGCTGTCACCAACAGCTCCAGTCCCCACAAACGATGGAGAACCAATTGCCGCAGTTTCTGATCGATGACTATTTATTTCCCAACCTAAGAAAAAAAGAAAAAGAGCATCGATTATATGTCCTTAACCACTTCCTGCCCAAGGTTGTCATTTGAGTGGAGATATCTGAATGATGCCAGCAGCCACTTTTCTTTTTAGAAGCCCTCCAGTGCTTCTACCGGCGCTTCTACCAGCATGCCTAATGCGATCGGTGAGCCAGTGAATGAATCAGTCGGCGGTGGTCATTTACCATAGAGCTGACCGAGGACCAGGTGGTCCCCAGAAATCTCCATGACCTTCAGTCGCCGGGTGCGATGTTATGATGTCACTTCCGGCCGTGGCAGATGTAAACACTGCCATGTTTTTAGCTCAAAAGGCTGAGATTATTTTCTTTTTTTTTTTGATCTCAGGCTTTTCAACATTTTAATCTCAGGCTGTCATGCACATCTCAGGCTGTCATGCACTATGCAGAGCATTTGGATCTCAGGCTGTCATGCACGATTCCTATTATAAGGGATGTTTACATTCCTTGTAATAGGAATCAAAGTGATAATACATTTTTTTTGTAAGGGAAAGTGTAAAAATAAAAAAATGTAAATGAAATAAACAATAAAATAAATTGTCTCATAGACTCCAGATCTCTCTGTAAATATTCTCTGCACTATTCCCATTACAAGGGATGTTTACATTCCTTGTAATAGAAATCAAAGTGATAATATATATATATATATATATATATATATATATTTTTTTTTTTTTTAAGGCAAAATATAAAAATAGAATAAACAATAAAAAGAATTGAAAAATTTTAAATGTCCCCGTCCCCACATGTTTGCGTGCAGAAATGAGCACTAATGTATGTCGTGACCGCATATGTTATTGGCGTTCCACATGTGTGGTATCGCTGTGAATTATTTACTTGGGGTAACATCATATTCCATATTATGCAAAAAAATCAGGCTAGCTTTTAGTGTTTTTTTTTTTCTAATTCATGAATTGCGTTCGAAAAATTGGTGCTCAAATACTATGTGACATAAAAAGTTGCAACAACCATCATTCTGTTCCCTTGGGTCTCTGCTAAAATATATATATATATATATATATATATATATATATATATATATATATATATATATATATATATAAATGTTTGGGGGTTCTGAGTAGTTTTCTAGTAAAAATATATGATTTTTACATGTAGGAGAGGAGTGCCAGAATAGGCCTGGCCTGGAAGTGGTTTAAAAAAAGAAAACATTATTTTGGTAGGTGAATTAGTGATAGATTTATTCTCATGTTGTCCTGCTAAATTTGGCCTTGGGTATCTTGGTTTCAATGACCCCTGTGCATGAAATATTTCATAGGCTGTCATAAAAGGCGTTGATTTTCTAAATCAATAGACTGCTTACTTTTGGAAGTTGAAATGTTGAAATTGAAAGTGTTTTTCTTTTATGTGATTGGGCATGCTCTGCAGAGTGAAATTTCATCACTTTTACTAAGCTAAGGGTACATTCTCTTGCAAAGTCCAACTTCCCTTGTAAAATGAACAACCTATTTGCTTTTAGTAAATCAACCCCAAAGTCTCAGAATCTCTACATAAGCAGCAGTAATAGCACTGTTCTCATGCTTTAAACAAAAAGGGACAGACATACAGCCCATTGTGATTGAGCCATGTTAAACTTGTCTCATGCTGTTATTACAGCACATAAAAGTGTCAAAGCAGGGTCATATGGAAAAAATGACCAGAAATTACTAATGCTAATAAAATTAAAATGCATCTTACATCGAAATAATATGTGTATCTAAGATTGACGATTACATAATTTCTCCTTCTATTTACGCATTTATATAATCTGGAGTTTTGAGATTGAAGTCATGCAGGGAGGAGACTCTGCAATTATTGAGCGAGAATCTTCTGTTATGTCATTTGGAGTATTCTTATTTATATAGTTCCCCAAGTGTCAGAAAAAATGAGTACTTAAAAGCTGATGGAAGGAAAACATGAAGACATTGCAGGCAGATGTTTTGCTCAGCTGTTTTTAGGTGAGAAAATTAGAATGGGAGAGAGAATGACAAATTTAAACATGGATTTTTCCTTCTGCATCCAAACTTATTGTTCATTTCCTGTTGTGAATTGTTTGATGATATATAGTATATATAGTATACTTTCTGTACTTTGGATACATTACAAACCTATATTTATTATTGCATAGAAATGTTTCAGCTTTATTTAAAATGTATCTAAACCCCAAAACACAAATGTAATATATTGCAGCTCACTGATATTTAGATATGGTGACTGCATTCGCCTCCTTCTTTCAGATCTTTTCCCGTTATTTTCGCCTGGCGATTCTGCAAACATCATAACATTGCTGTCCTATAGAGGTTTATTTACTAAAGCTGGAGAGTGCAAAATCAGGCTCACTTTTGCAGAGAAACCAATCAGCTTCCACGTTTTTTTGTCAAAGCTTAAAGGATAAGTTTACCTTTGTTCATTTTATTTTTTTTCCAAATTCAAGCCCCCCTTTGTACCAATACGGCATCCTTTTTTTTGTAGAAATATCAAAGCTTTCCATTAAAAGGGAAGTAAAGTATGATGGGTTTTACTTCCTCTTTTGTTCCCTGCAAAGTAAAAGCATAATAGGCTAGTATGCATTGCATACTAGCTCATTATGTACCACTCACCTGCAAATGAAGCCTGCAGTGTCCCCACTGGTGGTGGCGTCTATCTTCATCCCTCTTCCTTCCGTGGCCGTTGACTTCAGCTCTGTGACTGGCCATGCACACGGAAGTCAACGGTCACGGCACGGGCCCTTTAGAAAAGGCACAAATGTGCCCTTTCTTCAGTGCGCATGCGCCGATGATGTTGCACAAGCATATATAGTAGATATCTCCTAAACCATGCAGGTTTAGGACATTTTTCCGGTACCTACAGGTAAGCCTTATTATAGGCTTACCTGTAGGTTATGGTGGTGTGTAATGCCGCGTACACACGAGCGGACTGTATGGCGTACTTAGTCCGTCATACAATCCGACGGACAGTCCGTCATACTTTCCACTGAACGGACTTGACCACACACGGATACCCAAACAGTCCGACGAAAGCTTGCGCGATGACGTGTACAGCACGTACGACGGGACTAGAAATAGGAAGTCCAATACACAGCAAAACACCCTTCCGCCGTGTAAATCCTTTCTGGGCATGCGCCATTCTTAGTCCGTCGAACTAGCATACTGACGAGCGGATTGTCCGCTGAAACCAAAGTACGACGGACAGAATTTCGAAAAATCCGAAATTCTTAGTACGCCGGACTGCACGCTGAAAAAGTCAGCTGAAGCCCACACACGAGCGGACTGTCCGCTGAAATGTGTTTCGACGGACTAAGTACGCCATACAGTCCGCCCGTGTGTACGCGGCATAAGGGTTTACAACCACTTTACATCTACAATCGCTTACTTTGCTGTCCTCATCCATGTTTCCAAATGTATTCATTGCTTCTTCCTTAGTTCCTGGACAGACTATAGGTCGTGACACAGGAAAGAGTTGACCAGCTGACCTCATTAGCACACACCCTGCATCATCCACCCTCCTACCTACCCCCCTATTTCCAGCTGCATGTTTTTTAAATGAAATGCAATCAATCAGTGATCACCCTTCTCATTAAATACACAATATACAATCAGATGTCATAGTGTATGGCCATCTTTATATAAGTACATAGGAAGAAGTGAACAGAAACTCAGCTGTCAAGCCCCATTCACAACTCTGCATAGCGGGAATTGGTAGAACCACCTCTGATTAAAAGCTGATTAAAAGGTTTCAGTGAGTCATATCATTAAGAGAGAATATGGCCCCTGCTTGTTCCCATCGCTGAAAGCCCTGAAGAGCTGGTACAATTTAGTTTATAAGTATGCATACTGGTTGCTGGACTCAAAGAGACTAGTATTCCTGGGCAAACCTGGCAACAATACTGATGGGTCCAATGTTGGCTGTGGCTCGCAGACACCATTGCTTCCTCAGCAGTGATGTGAAGAGTTGTATGTTGGATGCCCAATAAGAATAGGGTCCTTAGGCAATTGAAATACAATTGTAGGTATGGTCTCTGTTTTACGTCATTCACTGAAACAGTGAACATTTTTTTGAGCTTTAATCAAGAATGTTCTCTCTAATCACAGAGAAAACGTTTTTCCATTCTTATTGAAGTGAATCAGGTTATTTTAGTTAAGATTAGTTATTTCCTGCTTAAATCCTTGCCATATAGCTTTGTTTCAATCAAGCCTACCACTGCTGCTGTAACATGGAATACATTGAGAAATCCCTTTATTTCAGGAAAAAACTTCTTAAATATGCAAACGTTGTCCTGTGGGAGTCCTGAAAAGAATGCTAGACAATGTGCTATATATTTACCACGTGTAATCTTGGACTCTCGTGTTTCCCTGGAAGGATTGTGACAATGTGACCTGAAAAAGTCATGCAGAAATCAGAATCTGGCCATCCCTGCTGTTAAACCATGTGAGGAATGCAAGTTTGGAAAAAAGTGCAGGCGGTACATTATTTGATTGAAGTCGATGCCCCTGAAGGCAATGCACTGGAAAAGATGTGTAGAGGAAACTTGGCACAGCATACTTGTACACATGTTCTGGCATAGTTTATTTATAGCATTCAAGAACTTAGCCACAGACTTTGAAAAGCAACAATGACAATTATAGTATGACCTTTACCATTATCTATAGACTTTAATAATGGTTTTTGTTAGGGAGAGTAAACATTTCTCCTTACAGTTTGAGTTTTGTCAAATGTGTTTCTTAGTTCTCAGTACACCTTACACCAACCAATCACAGACCTTGGTATCAATAAAACAGTAATTGTTGTTTCTGTCTCGTAACCTAGTATTACCATGAGTCTAGCAGCTTGGCGCTTCCCTGGCTGCATCTTGCTACATGATGTAGCTTTGGCTCCTCTGGCTCTTGTAACATGACAAATTTTTAATCTAGGAACATTAGACTTACATGGGTTAGGCTCCCTTCAGCATCTGTTAATAGCCTTATCAACAAAAAGTCACAAGAGTAAGGTTTGTAAGTACTGGTATGCAGCAAAAACTTGCAAAGCCTTAATATTGACATCGAAATATCACATCTTAAAGAGAACATGTGCTGTGAATAAGTGTGCTCCATAAATTCTTCATAACAGCCATCAATAGCAGAGGATTAAATAGAGACACACGCTTATTGAAAAAGCTCTATTAAAAAAATAAAAAACACAAATGTCCCACAGTGTCACCCATTATCAATTACATTGTCCAGTGATGCAGATCCTTGTAAGTCACACTGAGCAATGCTGACCAGCTCATGGAATGAAAAAGCCTGCCGATGCATCTAATCCTGATACACACTAGCTGTGAATGCACAATATTGGGTCCCACTGTCAATTGAAAACAAAAGGATGGGGTCTCCTGGATGATATCGTTGACCTATTATGGACCATATTTTTGACACTGATGCCACCCGGAAGACACTGTGTGGACCTGAAGCTATCAATCATGGCAAGTGAGCGACGTGAGTGGATTTGACGGCAGGTTGGCAGGCATTGTTCATCATGATTGATGAGGATCTGCATCACTCAACAATGTGATTGGGGATGAGTTTACAACATTTTGTGAGCTTTTTTTAAAAATATTTTTTTATTACTTCAACTCTTACATTGTACACACTATGTACCAAAGCAATTTTTACGATTCTGCCATGGACCGGTTTGTTCAGCAATAACTCTGTCATTATTAAAGATAACAAAAACATGTATTATAGTTCATTCAGTCATTCGACAAAAAAAATAATACAACTAGAAACAAATTTTTTTTCTTTTTAAGCATTGTTAGTTTAAAATATAGTGTTATTATACATAAAAAAGTACGCATTTTGTTTTTTATTTTTCCTGTTTAAAATGACAGAAAACTATGATTCTGGTACACAGCATTGCAAAGATATTTACACATGAAAGAAAAAAAATGTTTCTTTTTAATTTTGCACTTTTTTTAATGTGAAACAAACAATACAACCAACAAAGCAAAAATATTTTTTTTTTTTTTTTAAAGTTTAAATGTTAATGGGAAAAAAAATCAATAGGAGATTAGTAGTTGAAGTGAGAAGGGGAAGAAGGAGTTATTAGGGCTAATTAGGGTAAACGAACAGTTAATAAGAGGTTAAAAAGAAATTCAAATCTAAAATCTGTTTTTTTTTTACTTGCCAGATTGCTTTGACTGCATGTCAAAGGGATGATCTCCTCATATGATGTCAGATGAATGAAAGAGTAAATACAAAATAACAATGTTACTTTGTATCTCTCTATTTCATATCTGAAAGGTGTTGATAAACATTGTGTTCATTTTTTGACAGCAGTATTTACATGGCAACTCCTGGTTTTCATTTTCACAGCCAGGCATTGTCAGTAAGTGGGGATAGGGATTGCAGCTAGCTAGACTGACTGGGTCTGCTACTGATACACACATCCTGTGTACTTTAAAGAAGTTTCTTTGGGTGTGTAGCACACCCAGTATACTCAACTGGTAAATAAAGGGTTTAAAGTGTGTGTCTTTATTTACTATTTACATTTTCTTTGTGAATGAGTAGCGGTATCATGTACTCCTTACTCACGTGGGGGTGGCGGGGCAGTATCAGGAACCCTCTCTGATATTAAAAGTGGGTTTCCAAATTCAGATAACCCCTCCCACCCAAAAACCCCCACAACCAGCAATTTAGAGAGGAACCCAATAATGCAATACTTTTTGTGCTCCCCCCTTAAAATCCATGCCTATGTTTTTAACCGTTTAAGGACCGCCTCACGCTGATGTATGTCGGCAGAATGGCATGGCTGGGCACAATCATGTACCTGTAGGTTCCCTTTAAGTGCCCAGCCATGGGTCGCGCGCGTGCCGCCGGTGGCACACTCGTGACCTGGTCCTGAGCTCCGAGACCGTGGCTGCGGTACCCGCGGGCCCAATCGCCACTGGTGTCCCATGATCGGGTCACAGACCTGAAGAATGAGAAGAGTGGTTAACCCCTTCACTGCCAGTGCCATTTTTACAGTAATCAGTGCATTTTTAATTGCACTGATTGCTTTATTAATGCCAATGGTCCCAAAAATGTGTCAAAATTGTCAGACATGTCCTCCATAATGTCGCAGTCTCAATAAAAATCGCTGATCGCCGACATTACTAGTAAAAAAAAATTATTAATAAAAATGCCATAAAACTATCCCCTATTTTGTAGACGCCATAACTTTTGCACAAACCAATCAATAAACACTTATTGCAATTTTTTTTTCCAAAAATATGTAGAAGAATACATATCGGCCTAAACTGAGGTAAAAAATGGTTTTATATATATTATGGGGGAATATTTATTATAGCAAAAAGTAAAAAAATAATGCATTTTTTTTTAAAACTGTCGCTCTATTTTTGTTTATAGCGCAAAAAATAAAAACCACAGAGGTGATAAAATACCACCAATAGAAAGTTCTATTTGTGGGAAAAAAAGAACGCCAATTTTGTTTGGGAGCCACGTCACATGACCGCGCAATTGTCAGTTAAAGTGACGCAGTGCTGAATCGCAAAAAGTGGTCTGGTCTTTGGCCAGCAAAATGGTCCGGGGATGAAGTGGTTAAAGATATAACTGCCTTGTCTCTTCCCTCAACGCAGTGCCGAATCTCAAAAAGGGGCTTGGTCCTTTAGCTGGAAAATGGTCCAGGGCTTAAGTGGTTAAATTATTCCCACTCCTTTATTAACATTCATTTGTCAGCCAAGACTCTCTAACTGACAGTGAAATGGACTGGATGGCATACTTCACTGAGTAGGAAGTTCTCACTTTTGACTGTGGTAGTCATGCTTCTGCTAAATGCTTCTCTTCCTGCTGCAGTTGGATGTTTGTCCAAACTGAACACCCATTTAGTTTTACTATTCACCAGACCTCCAATGAACCAAGATTCGGTCTGAATGAGGATTTGGACTTACGATGGCAGATCATCCATGCCTAAAATGGGGTGGTTGGATTGTTCAACAAGCACAGACAATAGCTGTTGATCTTGCCAAAAAAAATATTGCCCTTGTCACTTCCTGTGGGCTGAACTGGAAGCATACAACTATTTTATCTTCCATCTGTAAATTACTAACCTCCTCACCCTTCCTTTAAGTGAAATGAACCAATAGGCATATCCGAAGTTCAGTATTGGTAACAATCATGACTCCCTCCAAAGATATTTTGTATGAGTGGCCATAGCCACCTAAGGACAGGAAGTGTGTTAATGCAGCCACCTCATTTAAGGACTGGTAAGCTGCAATATATTACATTATTGTTTTGGGTTTAGATACCCTTCAGCTTAGTGTTACACATAACATTATAATTGTTCCAAAGTTCTACTCTGACATAAAGGTAGCTAGCTAATCATCTTATATCTGGCTGCCAGTTCATCAAATAATTTTTAATGGTCTAGGAAAGAGTATAATAAAAAAATATAAAAAAAATATATGCTACAAACCTAAAAACTGGACTTGTTAAGTAGCACTTAATTTGAGATTTTCTAAAAGCTTCAAGGTTCCACAAAAACTAATTGTAAAGGCTATCTTATAATTGATTTCATCTGTGCAGCAGGCAGCCTGCAATCACACTGGTATTTAAAATTATTAAAGATGTGTATTGTCAAAGTAAGAAAGCATGATAACTACTTGTTCAATTATGTAATTGACTTCTAAACTGCTAAAGCTGTAGTAAACTTTTCCAGAAACACCTTGAGGGTATTTTTTACATAATCCTCTAGCTTGATTTGCTTTCAAAAACTGCTGAATGCAGTGAACTGCTACTTTTTGTGTACTCAAGACAATCCACACGACATGACAAAAGAACTGTAGTATCTGTCTGTCACTCTTTGGTAAATAGAGCATGTGGGTCAGTTCTTAAGATTATTGCATTTGAATACATGTTGACATAACCATTGAAGAGATTGACAGCTTCATGTTGCAGTTATTTTTTAAACATCTGAATAGTTATGGTATAAAGAATTGGGAACACAAAGAGATCCACAGCAGCAGTAGGCACTAAATAATATATTAAGATTGTTAACTGCCATTATGCACTGCAGAAGTATCTAACTCCAGCTATAGAGTTTATTCTGTAAGCATCACCTACTGAGAGTTAAACAACCTGATAATATCTAATTTCTCTTGAAAACTCTTAAAATATATTCTCTTGAGCTCTGGATGCCAGCTTTGGCCATTGTATGGCATTCTCACTTGCTCTGTTGGATTTCGTTTTAACTTTTATATTATGGAGAAAGCAAATAGAAGTGTTGGCAAGTGTAAAGGTGTGTGGGAACATTCAAACATACCTGACAGACAAGAGGAGGCAGGAGTTGGGAATTATGGTGGGGAGACCACACTGTTTACATACCCAAGTCACAAAAGAAGCCAGGGGCTGACTCAGTCCATCCAGCTCCTCCCTATAGCTAAAAATATGACTTTTGGGTGGACTGATCCTTTCAGTCTTTGGAGACATTTGTATAAAGATGATTGCAGAACTGAATGGCAAGTCAAGAGTATTAATAGCATTTTACTGAACATTACCTAACATGAGAAACTCCATTTTCCACCCCCCAAAACTATTTGCTGAGTTAGTGATCAAAAAGCTAAGCTAAACCCCTGTTTTAGATAACTAAATCCATAGTCAAGTGATGTGCCAGGTTCCTAGTCTTCCATCTTTTTTTTCCTGCAGAAGAGGGAGGTTCTTCAGGTGTTCTGTCTAGGTGAAGTCAACACTTTCTATTAGATGCTAAGCAGCAGGATTCTCTCAGAATCCAGAAGACTGCAGCAGTATGATGAAGTTATGAAGAGGTAACAAGTCAGCCTGTATACAGACAGATTTACTGGACCCTCCAGTCATTGCTCCCAGAAGCGTTGCTGATGAGGGAAGTGAATGGCAGACAGAGATGAGGGAAAAAAAGCATCATAAGGTAACAAGTGCTGAATGAGTAAGGCTTGCTTCACACCTAAAGTGGCCGTGGATCGCACAGGAATGTTGTGCGGAACTGTTCTCCATTTAAGGGATGAATTAGGGACAAATCTTTGCCTGAATTCGGGCCCGAAACTGAGCCAAAGACACACAGCCTTTCTGTGTGCCCCAGAGATATGGGAACCGGCTCCATAGAGAGCTGGTCACATTCTCCTGCTATGCGAATTTGGATATGGGGAAACCTGCATCCAATTCACATAGGTGTGAACCCGGACTTAAAGGGGGTGGAGGCTCAGTTCACACTGGAACCGGGAACCAGCTGATGATCACACAGGGATGCTGTGCGTCCCCATTCTCCCATTCATGGATGAATCAGGAAAAAATCTTTGCATGAAGTCAGCCCTGAAATGGAGCCAAAGATGCACAATGTTTCTGTGCAGTGCGCTACGCAGCCACCCTGCAGATATGTGAACTGGCTCCATAGAGAGCCGGTTACATTCTCCTGCTATGTGAATTGGATGTGGAGAAACCCGCATTCAATTAGAATAGGTGTGAACCTGGCCTTAAAGGTGGTGGAGGCTCGGTTCATACTGGAACAGGCTGAGGATCGCACAGGAACGATGTGCATCCCTGCTCTCCATTTCAGAGACTAATCAAGGACGAATCTTTGCCTGAATTCAGCCCTGAGCCAAAGATGCACAGCATTTCTGTGCAGTGCACTCCACAGCCACCCTGAATATATGTGAACTGTCTCCAATTCGCATAGGTGTGAACCCAGCTAGAAAGAAGGGATGGGAGGGGAATATATTTGCACAAAGATGGGTTTAAATCAAGAAATATTATATATCGATGTGTGGGAACTTTATAAGCTAAATAGATTTTGCTTAGGATATTCCACCAAATGTTCTGGAACAAATAAGTAAAATAGTTACTGTATTTATCATTATAATATCTAATATTAAACTCTACCCATAGTGATTTGCTTGTTAACTGCCAACTAATTGCAGTAGCAGGTATGTTCAGGTACCTGCACATTCCTTCTATTTTTAGAGGGAGGAACAACCCATTTTCAAACTTATGGCGAAAGCATCTTAAGGTTCTTGTTTTTGCAACCAGGAATTGTGCTTAAATCTAGTTTGTGAAAAGGTGTTTTGTTATATATTTGTCATGTACCTTTTCCCTTTATGTGAATGTGTGTGCTTTGGGAAAAAGGTAACCTTGTATTTCCTTATTGTCAACAGTAATGTTATTATAATAAAAATTAGGTTGATAAGTAAAAAAAAAAAAAAAAAAGAAAGGAATCTAAATTTTTTACATTTTTTTTGTTAAATCTTTGAAGTCATTTAAAGGCTAAAGTGTTTCCCTATTCTTGGCTCCTGTGTGCCTAAAGTAGTGCTTTTTAAAGAGAGGGGGTCACCTAAAAATTAAAGATTTTAACAAGGTTTGCTTTCCAATTAAATGCTTGAAATACTGGCCTTTTTATAATAAAAAAATGAAGTCTTTCACTGTAACAGGACTTATTCTTGATTACATCAACAATATTCATGACTTCAGGGAAAGAGCTCTATCATGGGGGTTCTCACAAACAACGCTGTTTTATACCATGGTACGACTGTAAAACATATTTTGCAGAAACCACAGCAGCTTTCCTTAAGTTATTGCTTTGCTGTCTAGGCTGCTTTACAAAGGTGTTCTCTGTTTATCATAAGCATTACTTACTGCCACAGAAACAACACGTTCAGTATTTTGTTGAATAGAATCAAATACGTGAAAACATAATTTATAGCTTGCTGCCTAATATAGCCATAGATAGTAGTTATCCTTTGCTCCCGGGATCTGCAGATGTCTACTAATCATGTACTGATATCCTTACAGTACATTTTGTTTCACAGGCTGAGGCAGCTTACTCTTAGGTTCACATGGTTTTCACCACAGGAGATGGATGCAAGGTCTTTAGATGAGAAATTATGATTCATAGTTGTACAACAAATCTAAAAGAAATGTATTGCTAAATTTGGGCAATTTATAGACAAATCACACTGTTGAAAAAGCTTTAAAAGTAATGTAATTTTTGCTCTAATAAAACACAAACCATGGAATTATTTTCCATGAAAATGTTTTCAGGTGATTAGCTCTATGGCCTACCCATTTGGCTTAACAGCTTCTGACCAATATGCCACAGGAAAACATTTTATCCTGTTTTAAGTAACCTCAAAGCCATCAGAGTCCACATGCATGCAATCCCAGCTGGGTTACTGAAAAAACAATGAGCTTTTCTGCAGATATCAGAAGGGAAAAATGTCTCCAGCACACCATGGATCTCCAGAATGGGTCCAAAGCTTTATTCAGCAATCACATCCTTACAGCAAACAGCAACCTTTTGGAGTCACGCAGGACCCCTTCATCAGGCATGGTCACAAAAATTTACAAATATTTGTTATTAACACAATACAGGTTAAGCTTTTATATTGAGCGGGAATTTTGTAAAATTTGCTGTGTTTTTATTTGCTAATAATGATTTTAGTGTATTTTTAGTAAAAATATTGCTTTGATAAACATTTGTGCAAATATCACGGGGACCTAAAAATCAGTACCACCTTTTTTTTATTCTACTGGTCATGTGCAAATATATGGTTTGGGGGTCTTTTACTCTGAAAGCTGTAATGGAAAAATAAAAAAGCAATTTAAAAATTGCAAAAATGGTCCGGCCAGTTGAGTTGAAATGTGGAGTGCAGGGCCTGTCACCAAACGGGTTAAATTACTAAGCCACGTGTCAACCGAATGAGATCTTTCCATTTGTCTTTAGTTATTGGAAACTGTTAAATGAGAAGATTTTTATGTTCCCTTAAATCAATACCAAATTTAAATATGTCATACCAGTACCCCTAAGCATTATCAAATGTTTCATGGCCAATCCAGAGGTCAGCCTTTTATGCATGATTTCCACCAATGTTTTGATCATTCCTGAGCTCTGCTTCCTTCTTTTCTAGCTATTCTTCATTAACATTAACCACTTTCTTCCTGGGCACCTAACCCCCCCCGTCCTGCCAAGACCAATTTTCAGCTTTTATCGCACTGTCACTCTTTGAATGACAATTGCGCGGTCATACAACTCATACAACACTGTACCAAAATTAAATTTTTATAATTTTTTCCCTACAAATAGTTTTTCCCCACAATATAGTTTTCTTTTGGTGGTACTTGATCACCGCTGGATTTTTTGTTAAAAAAAAATAAAAAAGACTGAATTGTTTAAAAAAAATATAAAACCGTTTTATATTTTGTTAATACATTTTGCAAACAGATAATGTTTCTCCTTCATTGATGTACACTGATGGGCCCTGATAGGCTGCACTGATGGGCACCGATAGGCTGCACTGATGGGCACTGATGGGCACTAATAGGCAGTGGCACTTGTGGGCACTGATGGGCACTGATAGGTGGCATTAGTGGGCACTGAGAGAGGGTACTGATGGGTGGCACTGAAGGGCACTAATAGGTGGCACTTATAGCTGGCACTGATGGGTGGCAGTGATGGGCACTGATGGGTGGCAGTGATGGGTACTGAACGGCACTGGTAGGGGACACTCATAGGCAGCACTGCTAGGTGGCACTGATGAGGCACCACTGGTGGCCATTGATAGGTGGCACTTGTGGGCACTCATAGGTGGCACTGATTGCTGGCACTTTTGTACTGTGGGCACTGATTTGTGGCACTGTGGGCACTGATTTGTGACACTGGCAGGCGGTACTGGTGGGCACATTACAGGCTGTTCATCTTCAGGACTGATGTCCCTTCAAACAGAAGCCAGTGATCTGCTTTTTTTCTCCTCAAGCTGTCAGCGTGAGAAGAAAAAAAAACAATTACTGATCTTCTGTTTACATCATGTGATCAGCTGTCATTGGTTGACAGCTGATCATACAGTAAGGGGCCAGGATCGGCCCCTTACTCGGATCCGTGATCACCCAAGTCTCATTGACATGGGCATGGCAAGCCTGCAAAGGGGAGGACATCAAAAGATGTACTCCCAACAAAGCAGATCATATAGCACCGATCTGAAGCAGTTAATTAACTAGGAATATGAACAACAGTACTGATCTTGATTAATATACAGTAATATCCCAAGGTGGGAAGGGATGTAGCGGCACTGTAAGTAGTATAGGAGGAACCGGAGATGACAGTATTAATCTGTACTTCCTGGCACAACCCCCAGGCCTCTATTTTCCTTTGCCACTGCATCACAAAGGGTGAACACTGCAATGAGTTGGACTTACATATATTTCTTTGAAAGTGATGGATATAACTTATTGCGAGGTGAAAGTATTATGACAATTTTTTTTGTTTTTAACCTATGTAGCATAGGTAAATAGTCAAACGTAAAAAAAGCAAAGCAAAAAACAAAACAAAAAAAAAAAACATTGAGATGATTACATTACGGTATTTCAGTACAATCATTTTTTAGCAGGAGCTATAATCTAAAAAATTCATAAACAAAAGTTAAAATAAACCTTACAGACTAAACGATAAGTGGCAGTTTTAATATAAAGAAACTAAATCATTTAGAGAAAAAATGAGAAAAGAGCAGATGGTATATAAAGTCTTATAAAGTTTGCAAACACTTAGGAATTTCTTGAAATACTGCATGAATGACGACAAAGTTATGATTAACAAATACTCCAAGTATTGTCTTATTTAAAAACAAATATGGACTCTGCAATCTTTACTAATTAAATGGTAAAAACAATCAAGATAATTAATTGAAAAGATAAGATAAATAGGACAATTTAGAAACAGTCCCACAAAATAAATATAAATAAATAATCACATTGCTTACCTGGTCAAACACAAAATACGTTTAACGTTTCCAGAAAAGCAGAAAAAGAAGAAGGAAAAATTATGGATATTATCTATATTGCTGCCCATCTCAAGTTTTCTAAAGACCACATCACTGCTGGAACAATAGTGAATGTGAAATGCATTAGATGTGGAGAAAACAAAGCACTGTATGCCAAAATTAACTTTAAATTTCATCTGATATGTGAAGCATAGTAGAAGGTATGTGGCTGTATTGCTGCCTCAGGCCTTGGACAGTGCATAGTATTTGAGGGACCAATTAATTTAGGGTTGATTTCAGGGTAAGAATTCTGCAACAGAACATCAGGGCCTCTGTAAGTGATCTAAAATTCAAAAGAAGCTGGGTCATGAAATGTGAATATTTTCCAGAACACAGGAATAAATTAACATGAGAGTAGCTCCAACAGAAGAAATTCTGTGCTTTAGTATAGCCAAGTCACAAACCTCACATCAGTCCTATTGATATTCTCTGGTGTAAAATAAAGCAGACCTTTCTAACAAGACATCCCAAAATATACACCAACTGAAGCATATTTGCATATATGAACAAGCAAAATATATCATTACCTAGTGCGCAGGTCTGATCAGCAGCTATAGAAAATGGATCATACTTTTTTTCAATAAACAGCCACTATTAAATATAATGGGATTCAAACCCTTTTTAATTAGTTAACATTACATGCCAAAACCCTTTGTTCAATAAATATAAAAAATATACAGTATAACAATGTAAACTTTATTTATTTTTTTTGCATCATAAGACTTTATCATTATAATTTAGACAGAATCATGCAGAAATCCACAAAATTGCTAAAGCTTCATCCAAACTGCAGCTCAAAAATGCCTGTTTTACAGGCATTTGATGTTTTTTTTTTCTGTACACATAGGCATTTGCAGGAGTTTAGTTGCAGAGAAAAAAAAAAAAAACTCACTTGCACACTTAGACACAAAAAAACGCACATAAACGAGAATGTTTGCTTGTTAATGCATTCTACTGGCCAGAATAATTTAATATTTGAGCCAATAGCCTGCATTAACACCAAGTGCATAAATGCACATGAATAAGCATGAATGCTCATGAAAAATGTGACTCTTACTGCATTTTTAAGCATCTTTTCTGTAAGGAGAAAAGGCATCCAAAGGAGCACCGTATGCATGAAATTTTAGTTTGGAGAAAGTTGAATTACAAAGGTCTGTCTGAAATCTTGCTTACACCTTAAAGCAACCCAGTCAATGTACAAAATTATATAAAGCAAGTCTTACCTGTAAAAGAAACGTGTACATATTTACAAACCTAACAAACACTGGTTTAATCCTTAGAGATCTGCTGAAGTCCACAGTGAGGCTAGGTTCACATTAAAACAGGGGTAGGGAACCTTTTTGGCTGAGAGAGCCATGAACGCCACATATTTTTAAATGTAACTCCATGAGAGCCATACAATATGTTTAAAACTAAATAGAAGTAAATGTGTGCATTTTATGTAAGACCAAAACAAGTACAGTAAGTCTCTGAATTAAACAATCAGGTGTTTTTTATTAAGGGATAAATCACAGAACAAAGAAATACAGCAAAGTTGCCGAGCATGACATGAAATATTTTTAATAACGTTGTTATGCTGTTGCTAACCAATGATGAATAAAGTACTTCTTACCATTAATGCGACTTCTGGTGCTGCATGGTTTTGCTGATGGCTTTGTAGTCTGGTTGATACGTGGTGAGATTAAGCTTCATGCAGGCGTTGAGACTTCCATCCCTTAAACGTGATCATAATTTTCGATTAATTAAAACTGTAATATCCACGTCATCTCCCCCACTGTAATATCCACATCATCTCCCCCACTATAATATCCACGTCATCTCCCCCACTGTAATATCCACGTCATCTCCCTCACTGTAATATCATGTCATCTCCCCCACTGTAATATCCACATCATCCCCCCCACTGTAGTGTCCACATCTCCCCCGCTATAATGTCCACATCTCCCCACTGTAATATCCACATCTCCCCTCACTGTAATATCCACATCTCCCCACATCTCCCTACTGTAATATCCACATCTCCCCACTGTAATATCCACATCTCCCCCACTGTAATATACACATCTCCCCTATGATTGTCTGCTTGCTTACCACTACACAAGCAGGCATATCCACGAGCAGTTGAGGCGGGTGATGATGCCGCTTACCTAGGCCCCCCGCCGGGTGTACCAAGATGGCCACAACTCCAGAGGTAGGCCAAAGCCGCGGCCTTTCCTATGGGCTCAATGCACGGATTGGCACACCACGCGATCCGCGGATTGAGAGGCGAGAGCCAGATGCGGCCATCAAAAAAGCCACATCTGGCTCACGAGCCATTCGTTCCTGACCCCTGCACTAGAACATGCAGCAGCTCACAGCAGGAGTCCGGTGCATCTTCATTCACCATTTCAGGTCCAATTTTAGCCCAAATTTTGGGCCGAATTTGGACCGGAAATGGACCAAAAAATGCACAGGCCTCCTGTGCAATTCGCAACCAGAACTGCTGCTAAGATGTATAAACCGGCTCCATAGAGAGCCGGTCACAATCTCCTGCTATGCAAATTGGATGCGGCGAAACCCACATTCAATTCACATAAGTGTGAACCCAGCCTGAAACTGCACTTCTGAGAGTGTCAAACTTTTGGGTCCCATGTTCACTGGTTCCTCCTACTGACCTTAGCCCATTGCAGGATACATTAGAGATCTGGTGCTCAACAGGAGAACCCAGGGAGAGCTACAAACTCTTTATTAAATACATAGCTGCACTAATTTGGTCTTACCAGGTCTGAACTACCAGTAGTTCAGCAATTTCAGTGAAGCAGAATAAAATATCAGTATGTCTAAAACCATTGACTGAAATATTTCTTTCCTTTCTATAGGTCCTGCTGTAAGATTCAACAGCTTCAACTTGTCCGCTCCAGAATCACCTCCTCTTTTAGGCCAGCACACTGTTGAGGTTCTGAAAAATGTACTTGGATATGAAGATGACTATCTTTCTGAACTGATACAATCCAAGACAATATCTCAAAACACAGCTAATTGATGGCAAGAGATCTAGCAAACATAATATTCAGCAATAATTTAGTGCTGATCTGTAACATGATTTGTAAATGAGATGCTTTCAAATAATTTTTTCAGCAAATATATCACCTACATTTTAATAAAGATTCACTATATGAACTATATATATTTTTTTCTTTGAATGGGTTTAAAACCAAAATGAAGTGTTTTTGAAATATGTATAAAATGCGAGGGTGGAAGATCATGTAGTAGTCAATGGTTACAAAGCTCTTCATGTTATCTCTAGATATCATTATTATAATTTTCATTTTGATATTCTGTAAATATTTCTACCTATTCTGGAATTTCTAAAATTGTGTTGACTGTAGCTATTAAAATAAACATTTCCTGACAGAAACATGGAGGCTTTCTTGACCCTCGGACTTCAATACTTTGAGTCAATACCCCTGAAAAAAAGAGACAGATAACTCTGTATTATACTTTATGACTACTGTGTTATGACTATCCTAATATGCATACTGGTCAGAAACGTAAAGTATTGAGGCTAGTGGCAAAACAAAAATTCAGGTAAATTACATTTTTAAAAGGAAGTAAGCAGCTACCATATTACTGTAAGGTGTGCTAAAGGAGCTCTGTGTTTGTGAGTTTGTGATAGCCTATTTTTTCTGGCTCCTATATCTTGTGCTTAGCCTTGCCTTGTCTATGGATTGCCTTTTTACAGACCCTTGCCTGGATAATAGATACCCTATTGATTGCAGCCTCTCATGACCCTTTGCTTCAAATGCGTTTATTCTACTGATAGCCAACCGCCTCGATACTGGATTATACTACTGATTCACATTTTTCTAGAAACTGCTTCACTCGACAAGTATGCCTATATCATCAACAGAATTACAACTGAGATTAAAGTTGATCTTCACTGCATCAGAGCACCACAAACCAAAACACCATTGCATTTATTTTTAATATTCAAAGCAAACTCCCCCATTCATCCATCTATCCATCCATGTCTCAATGCTTATTTTGTTGAGAAATCACTTTAACCACTTCAGCCCAGGAAGAATTTACCTCCTTCCTGACCAGAGCACTTTTTGCGATTCGGCACTGCGCCGCTTTAACTGACAATTGCACAGTCGTGCAACGTGGCTCCCAAACAAAATTGGCGTTCTTTTTTTTCCCCACAAATAGAAATTTCTATTGGTGGTACTTGAACACCTCTGCGGTTTTTATTTTTTGCGCTATAAACACAAAAAATCGTAAATTTTGAATTAAACTCATTATTTTTTACTTTTTACTATAATAAATATCCCCAAAAAATATATATTTTTTTCCCTCAGTTTAGGCCAATACATATTATTCTACATATTTTTGGTAAAAAATTCTAACTGTGGGGGGGGGGGGGGGAGGGGCTGTGTGTGACATGTCAATGATCAGCGCTCCCGATTACACAGAGTGCTGATCAGTGACAGTGTCATTAGGCAGAACAGGGAGATGCTTATTTATTAGCATCTCCCGTTCTTCCTCACCGTGAGACGATTGCAGGTATGCCCGCGGATATCAAGTCCGCAGGACCCACGATCACGGAGCTCTTAAAAGGCAATGTCCAGGTATGTTAATCTGCCTGTACATGCCCTTCTGCCACAGTATATCTCTGTGAGGCAGTTGGGAAGCGGTTAAAAACAACCCTTAATATTTCTGCCCATGGTATTTTACAATAGTCACTGTATAGTGAACCGGTAAAGACCCTGTGTACAGTTTTACAGTATGTTAAATTGATTCTAAAGTCAGATGGTTTGTGCATTAAGATAAAAAAACCTGTGTGCAGCAGCCCCCCATAGCCCCCCCTAATACTTACCTGAGCCCCTTCTCGATCCAGCGATGTTGCGCGAGAGATGTGGCTGTCTGAGACTCATCAATGGCTCCCACTGCTGTCAATCAAAGTCAGTGAGCCAATAAGGAGAGAGAGAGGGAGGGGCTCCGTGTCAGAGCAGTGGCTTGGCTCGGGTGCCCCCATAGCAAGCTGTTTGCTGTGGGGGTACTCAACAGGAGGGTGGGGCCAGGAAGCACTGGCGAGGGACCAAAAAGAGGAGGATCTGGGCTGCCCTTATTACTTAAATATTCTGTCTAAAATCACAGTTTAGTTGCATCATGAAAGGCATATAGAGGGCATCCATTAAGACGCTGTCTCACAAACATATAAACACTGTTGGTGGGGGAGAGGGCGGGCTTTTTCAAAATTTGAGGGAAAAAAAAGGAAGCTAGAATATGTTTTGGAATCTGTTAAATTAGAAAGCATGCTATTTATTTGGTTAATTTTATAAAGTGATCCTACGTGTGTGCCATGCCACTTTTCATATCATTATGATCTACCTATTTCCCATGGTAGGTATGTGTAATACTTATACTGCCAACGAAAACAGCTTCACCCCACTGTCAATATTTAATTCTACTAGCTATTTGTTCTAATACTTGGGATAAGGAGACTTTGCTGGAACCTTGGATTTTCTGTGTAGAAATATGCACACATTATTCTTATTTTCTGCTTTATTAAGTTAATATACAAGTCAGTGATTTATTCTAAAAATGCATTGGACGCTAATCCTACAATCTTTTCTTTTAATCTGTAAAATAAACAAAAGCCTTAACAATACAGTGTCATTGTAGCTCTAAGATCCATTACACATTTTGTTGTGTAAATATTTGCTTTACAGTTTGTTTCTATGGCAATTTAGGATTGTGCTGCCGAAATCAAGACCCATTTTAACTTTTTTATTGACTGCTAAAAGGAGAACTGAAATTCAGAGTTAATGACTTGAGAAGTGAATGAGCCTTTTTGCACCAGTAGCTAGGAGTGTAGTCTGCATGGCACCAACTATAGTCTGATTTATAAATAAAATAGAAACAAAGTAACAAATGAAAGACTTTTTTTTCATATTTTACACATGTCTGGCTGTTCTGAGAATAGAAAATACAGTAACATTATTCAACATTTCCAGTTTGCAGTTCTTTCCTATTTAATTTGTTTTGTAGGCACGGTATTGATACTGACTATTTAAATTTTTTTATAGCAACAAATTATGTACGCAGATAAATATAAATACAGCACTATTAGGCATACACACACTTACATTATTATCAATAACTTTTATTTACTCTGCGTAGGTATTATCTATTATCCTGTAGCATTATCCTGAACACAAAAACAATAATTTAATATTTTGCATCTTACCAATGTTTAGATGTAGTGGCTGCATTCGTTTTTTTCAAGCATTTTTTTTATTTTTACCTAGTAATCCTACACAATCCTGGGTGGTTTATGCTCACAACCTCTATTGTATCTAAAAAGAGATGGTCGTCAGTCACCCAAGCTGGACATTTAATGCGTTTGCCTTTGTTCATCTCCACTATATAGGAGATGGGGAGATTATCAGTTTATGCTATTCACCCCATTAATGGATAAAACTGTGTATGCTTTTAATTCAACTCACAACAACAGGCACTGCACTTTTTAGCCAGAAAAATTTAAAGTAATGCAGCAGCCACAGCTAAGGACTGGTTGCTGTAAATTACATTTTCTCTAGTTGTCTGTCCAGGACAGCACTAGAGAGATAGGCTCCACCTCCAGAGGCAGGAAACACAATCCAGATCTTTAAAGGGCGGTCTCCGTCCCTTCCCCTTCAGTCTTTCTGTTTCCTCCACCGGAGGAGGAGGCTGGATCAGGAGCTCTCCTTCCCCTGACGGTGGGATTGCCCATAAGAGACGGGGAAGGAGTTCTGTGTACCTGTTTTTGGTAGCAGACATCTGAGGTCCTCCGGTCGGGTTGACAGCAGCTACGAACCGGCGTTCTCCTTCTGAAGCCCGGGGAGGGCTGGCGTTCCCTCGCCTGGCGATAGGTTCGGATTTGGGCGCGAAGTCAGGCAGGGGGCGGGCACAGGCATCGAGTTCCGGCCTGTGGAACGCAGGAGGAGGATAGAGGACTTCCAGCAATCCACTTCCGTTCCGGGTTGCGCGGCGAGCATGGACGATCGGAACCTTGGCGGCTATTTTAAAAAAAGCCCCGGCCACATAACGTTCGTTCATCACAAAAAAAGGGAAAAGCCTCCAGGCAGTTAGGCAAGATTCCGATCGGATATGGATGCAGTAGAGAGTGGCAGTGGAGCCGAACCAGCTCAGGTAGGCAAACACAGAGGTGTCTTGTACCTACAGGGTTGGGAGTGAGGGGGGGAGTGATGGACTAATCAATGCAAAGGCATTCTGAAATGGTCCAGGTGTGTTTTTCCTCCCTCCCTCTCTCAAACAGGATCTGGACTAAAGAGTTTTGCAAATCCTGTTAGCGGTTGGTGGGGTGCACATAGGTGTTTGGTGAAGGCATCCTATTTTTGCTAAGGTTTCGCTGACGTTAGCTTGTCTGTTTTTTCCCTTCCTTCTCTCCTTCTCTTGTCTTGGGCTCTGCCCAAAGAACCAGAGAGGTCAGGGGGAAAGAAGAGATGGCCTTCATGTAGGAATAAATTAAAAGAAGGATGGTCTAAGCCCCTTTGCAAACCATGTATAGACAAATTGGTCTATAAGGAAGCTACGGGAGCCTGTAAGGATTTGATTTCTGGAGTACAAAAAGAAATGCAATCCATCAAGACAATGCTAGCGAACCTTGAGACCCCAAAACTAGCCGCAGTCCCCCCTGCTTCCACCCCAGAGGAAGGTGACGAATCAGGGGAAGAGGAATTTGATTCACTGGATGGCCTAAGTGAGACGGCATCATCCAGAGATATTCCTGTTCAAGGGACAAGCTCTCCCAGATACAGACTCTCACTCGAGGAGGTAGATGCCTTACTGGGGGTGATTTATGAGACGCTCGAAATTAAAGAGCCAGTCTCCCTGTCCTTACATGACCCGATGTATCAGACCCTAAAGGCACCAGTACCAGGATGGCCGAGTGGTTAAGGTGTTGGACTTAAGATCCAATGGATGAATATCCACAAATTCAGTCAGGGTTTTTCCGGTAGATTCGATCAAGAAAGAGTGGGAGGAGCCGGAGAAAAAGCTCTTTTTTCCTAAAAGTATGAAGCGGAGATTCCCCTTCAGCGAGGACCCCACTTGCGTTTGGAACAAAGTGCCCAAGGTAGACGCAGCTTTTTCCCAGTGTGCAAAATCAACAGACCTCGCCTTTGAGGACATGGGTGTTCTTAAAGAACCCATGGATAAAAGGATGGTGGTGCTGCTGAAGAGGTCATGGGAAGTAACCATGACTAATTTAAAACCTGCAATGGCCATGACAATAGTGGCTCACAACTTGGAGGTCTGGCTGGAATAATTGCAAAGCCATTTGGAAGGGGGGACCTCCAGAAAGGGAATCCTGGATTCCCTTCCTATGCTACATAAAGCAGCAGGTTATATGGCAGATGCCTCTGCGGAGTCTGTTAAATTGTCAGCCAGGACCGCTGCCCTCGTAAACGCATCTCACAGGGCACTTTGGTTGAAGTCTTGGTCAGGAGACTCGGCCTCAAAAGTGAGGTTATGTGGCATCCCCTTTGAGGGAGACCTCTTGCTCGGGCAGGATCTTGAGAAAGTCCTGGACCTTACTGCGGACAAGAAGGCCTTTCCTGTTAAACCCAAAAAGACTACAGGTAAACGCTTTTTTCGTCCCCAAAGGCAGGGGCAGTCACAAGGGCAGACCTCTAAGGAGTCAACCCCTAAGAAACAGTGGATGGGAGGAAAACACAAAGGCAATCTTTTTTCCTCTTCTAAAAAAACCACTAAATCCCAGTGACCTGGTCCCTGTGGGGGGAAGACTGGGGCAGTTCTTCCCACAGTGGGAAAAGACTACCCCAAATACTTTTATTCTGAGGATCATGAGGGAGGGTTACAAAATACAGTCAAGCACACCCCACCTACAAGGATGTGCCAGTTCCGTCACAAGAAATAAACCACGGTTTCTACTCGCATATGTTTGTAGTGAAGAAACCGTCAGGCAAATTCCGGTTAATTTTGAATCTAAAGTTACTGAACAAGTGGGTAACTTACAAGAAATTCCGGATGGAAACAATTTTTACAGTGAGGTCAGTACTCCCTCCAAATTGTTTCATGGCCTCTCTCGATCTGAGGGACGCTTACCTACACATCCCCATTCGAGAAGACTCTCAAAATTTGAGATAGCGATTCTTTGGGGAAGGCAGATCCGATACCTCCAATACAGGGCTCTGCCATTCGGTCTATCTTCTTCCCCCAGGATATTTACCAAGGTCCTGGCAGAAGCGTTTGCTCCCCTGAGGCTGAAAGGGGTCGCTGTCATACCATACTTGGACGACCTTTTAATCTTCGCCCCCTCAAAGCTCCGACTGCAGGGAGATCTGAGGGTAGCCATCTCTTTGCCTAAAAAGGCTGGGGTGGTTAATAAACGAAGAAAAGTCGCACTTGACACCAACACAGGCCATACAGTATCTAGGTTTCCTGGTAGATTCGGTGCCACAGAAAGTCTTCCTCACAGGGGAAAAAATAGAAAAGTTGAAAGAGATGGTAACCTTTTTGCAGTCCAATTGGACAATTTCCATCCGCTCAGCTATGGCAGGGTTGGGCCTATTAGTGGCAACAATCCCTGCGGTTCCTTGGGCAAGGGCTCATTTCAGGTGCCTTCATGCCAATATTCTGAGCAGTTGGGACGGGACACAAGAATCCCTGGACGGGATTATCCATCTATCCTCAAAGACCAGAAGGTCTCTTTTGTGGTGGATGAGAGAGGAGAACCTAGTACGGGGTCTATGGTGGTCTCCTCCAGTGTCTGTCCGCATCACTACGGATGCCAGTGCTTGGTGCTGGGGGGCCCACTTGGGGTCGAAAGTAGCCCAAGGATGCTGGGGAAAGACACAGTCCCAGAGGTCGCCAATTGGAGGGAGTTGCAGGCAATCTGGAAAGCCTTAAGGGCGTTTGCCAGGGATCTGAAGGACCACCATGTACAGGTCCTCTCGGACAGTATAGTGGCAGTTTCCTACCTAAACAGGGAGGAACGAGATGCCCGTCCTTGATCAAGCTAACAAGCACGATCATGCATTGGGCAGAAGAAAACCTAGAATCGGTTTCAGCAGTCCATCTAAAGGGGGTGGACAACCACCTGGCAGACTTTCTGAGTCGACACCGGGTGTACGAATCAGAATGGTTCCTGAACAGGGAGAGTTTCCAGCTGATGCGCAATGCGCAAATGGGGTCTTCCGGAGGTGGACTTGTTCGCCAGGAAAGCGAACACCCAGGTCCCAGTATACTTCTCCCTAGAGAGGGAGGCAGGGGCAAAAGGGATAGACGCTTTGGCACAAAACTGGGCGTTTCGCACTTGCTACACCTTCCCCCCATTCAAGCTAATTCCTCTAGTCCTGAGGAAATTTTTGCATTAATACTGGTGGTTCCGTATTGGCCGAAGAGACCGTGGTTCTCAATGCTGCTGGGCCTGACAGACGAGCCTCCCCTCATACTGCCCGAGAGAGAGGATCTGCTGTCCCAGGGTCCAGTTCTGTTGCCAGAAATACAGACCCTAAAGTTATCGGCCTGGCGTCTGAAGAGAGCCTCTTGAAGTCTAAGGGGCTCTCAGATAGGGTGATTAGAACACTCCTTTCTAGTAGAAAGAGGGTAACCCAAGCAATTTATGTTAAGTATTGGAAGGTTTTTTGTTCATGGTTGGACACTAAAAAGGTATCTACAAGTATCCCGACAGTCTTGGCATTTTTACAAGACGGTGCGGATAAGGGACTGGCCATTAGTACCTTAAAGGTACAAGTTGCGGCCCTGTCTGATTTTTTGGATCAACCTCTGGCGGCAGACCCACTAGTCAGCAGGTTCTTTAAGGGGTTGACCAGGATTAAACCTGTTCCTTTCAAAATTTTACCCAAATGGGACCTGTCAATTGTGTTACAGGGATGGGTAAAAAAGTCTCGGGAAGAAGAACTTTCCTTGAAATGGATCACGCTCAAAACAGTGTTCCTAGTGGCTATTTCCACAGCCAGACGCATTAACGAGCTTCAGGCACTTTCGGTGAAAGAGCCGTTTTTACAAATTTTTGAAGATAGGCTGGTGTTGCGCACGGACCCTGGGTTTTTACCCAAAGTAGTGACAAAGTTCCATAGAACAAAGGAAATTGTTTTACCTTCGTTCTGTGGGTCCCCTACTAATCCTAAGGAGGTAGAGTTTAACCAACTGGATGTGAGAGCTTGTGTCTTACAGTATCTGGAGATGTCGAAAAGCATTAGAAAATCAAATGCATTATTTGTTTTACATGCGGGTAAAAAATTGGGGTCACAAGCTTCAAAGAATACAATTGCAAGGTGGATCAAACAAGCCATTGTAGAAGCCTACAAAGGGATGAAAATGGAATGTCCTTTTTCCCCCATGGCTCACACTACACGGGCACTATCGACCTCTTGGGCAGAGCGAGCTGGAGCGACACCAGAAAAAATTTGTCGAGCAGCAACTTGGTCAAGCTACTCAACGTTTATGAAGCATTACAGATTGGACCTTATCTCAGCGCAAGATCAGGCGTTTGGGAGAAAGGTCCTTCAAGCGGTAGTCCCCCCTAATCTGGTAAGTTCTCGTTGATCCTCTCTAGTGCTGTCCTGGACAGACGACTAGAGAAAACGAGAGTTAGACTTACCGGTAACTCTGTTTCTAGGGGTCGTCCAGGACAGCATGGATTCCCTCCCTATATGCTGTTATAATGCTGGACAAGTGTTTTTGTCATTACAGAAGCCGTTTCCGAGGAAGTTCTCGTTTACAAGACTGAAGGGGAAGGGACGGAGACCGCCCTTTAAAGATCTGGATTGTGTTTCCTGCCTCTGGAGGTGGAGCCTATCTCTCTAGTGCTGTCCTGGATGACTCCTAGAAACAGAGTTACCGGTAAGTCTAACTCTCGTTTTCGTTCTTGGGGTTAGTTATTTAGTAATCCTCAGGTTTAGTTATTCACCATCAGATCCATTTTGCATTTCTATAGCCTAGTCTAATTTGATAATATTCTGTCCTTGGAAACAATTTGGTGCATTTAGAAATGAATAGTAGATATTAAAAAACGATGAGTATAATTTAATTTCAAAATGTATATACATACACATAGGATACAATCTAAATGTATGGGAGCCAAATATAGAAACACAATACTTTAGATCTAAATAAAGTCTCACAAATCTTCTTAATTTACAGTCATGTGCTGGCTCATTTTTTGATTAACCAATTTTTGATTGGAAAGGCCCTAAAATACATTTTCTTGTATTAAAAATCTACTACCTGCCCTCTATAATTTGTGCCACGTACTTGAAGAAGTATACAAATAACAGCCACTCTCCTCAACATAAATGTCTTTACAGAGATTTGTCAAGCAGAGAAAGATAATTTACGATACCCTGCAGCTTCTTGTGCAGGCAAAATACTTTCTTAAAATAGGTATAAACTCGAGAGAGAGGTATAATCTTGCCTCTGTACAAAGCATTAATAAGACCTTGTTTTGTTCATGCAGTTCAGTATTGGACAATGGACACCAGTTTCCTAAAATTATGTTGTGGAACTGGAAAGAGTGTAAAGATGAGCAACTAAATGAGTAGCATGGAGAAATTTAGCTATTTGGAAAGATTAATTGAAAAAAAAATTTATTTTTCTCTGAAAAAAGAAGAAGATTAAGAAGAGTTATAATCAGAATATATAAATACGAAATGGTCCATTATAAACAATTGGTGCAAAGTTGTTCACCTTTAGGTAATTGCAAATGTGTCTCCTCACTCTTGCTGTGCATGCCTTTTGATGGTGAATGCCTCATTGGTGCATCTTTAGACAGCTTAATAAAGGACATTACTGGCCCGTAAGAATATTAATTTTGTCCCAGTAGAATTAATCTAAGCCTCAATCTGGGTAGATGTCTCTTGCTCCTAAAATCCTGGAATAATTATTTTTTATTTCTCCCAGGCTTGATAATGCAAGGACAGATTAAGGCAGGGGCCCAGTTCAATTGTTGACTTGGGTCTCTATACCAAATCCACACTTTTAGACCTCTTTGTCATGAGGGGATGGCCCTACTTTCCAAAGTTGGAGGACATCAGTTTGCCTTTGTGGACATATAGCCAGAAAGCATCTCAGATGCCATGGTGTCCAGGAGATTTTACACAAACAAATTCACCATTCAAAAACCAAAGGGGGCATCTACCCCATCTTAGATCTGTAGGTGTTAAATGTCTTCATTTGAATCCAAGAGACCCCAAAACTATCACACATATCCAGTACACTACTTATTAGAATCTGTTCTGTATGGAGACTGGACAATTCCTGATAAGTTATTCCCTCCTCAAAAAAAAAAAAAAAATAATAATAATAATAATAATATTAATTTGTGTAGGCTTCCACTAAGATGTGACCCATTTTGTGCATATCAGATGCCTGAGTAAGAGACTTGGTGTTAATAGGCCACAAACTAGAGTTCCTCACTCTACCTCTGCTCTGCTTCATGCTGTTCAACATACCAGTGCTTCTGCACAGACCAAAAGACCTCAATGCTGCTCTGGCATATCTTTTAAGCCAAAGAGTTACTGTCATTGTTGCAACAGCAGAAAGATTTTAAGGTTTTTACTTAAACCGTTTCACTCTTCCAAACACAAGTCAATCCAGGGAAAATCTTATTGCCTCTCAGGGGATCAGGAAGGAATTTTTTCCACTGCTGTAGAAAATTGGAGCATGCTTTGTTGGGTTTTTTCTCCTTCCCCCAGATCAACTGTGGGTGAAGGATTGTGTATATGGGATTGTATTATTATTTTTTGGTTGAACTAGATGGACTTGTGTCTCTTTTCAACCGGACTAACTATGCAACTATGTTAATCCAAAAGGGAGCACCTTCTCCATCATGGACCTGAGGCTGGGTTTACACCTATGTGAATTGGATACAGGTTTCCCTGCATCCAATTTGCATATGGAGCTGGTTCACATATCTCCGGGGAGGCTGCTGAGCACACTGCACTGTGCATCTTTGGCTCTGTTTCAGATCCGAATTCAGGCAAAGATTCGGCCCTGATTCAGCCCTGAACTGGAGAATGGGGACACACAGTGTTCCTGTGTGATCTGCAGCTGGTTCCAGTGTGAACCAAGCCTGAAGGCTTTAAATGTCTATATATATATATATATATATATATATATATATATATATATATATATATATATATATATATATATATATTATGTATATATATATATATATATATTATGTATATATGTAAACATCACAGGAAGGTCAATTTAGTTTGAATTATAACTTGACGTGTTTTGTTGTTATGAACTTCTTAGGGAGCTTAGAGGTGGTTTATATCTAAAATACTGTAGAGAAAAATAAGTTACAGTATCCAAAACATAGTACATTACACAGAGCTGTAGAACATCTTTGCTACTTCTTAAATTATTAATTCAGACTAAATTTGTGTGGCTACATGTGAGCCTTTCACCAGTGGACAAATATAAAAAGGGCTATAAAGGGGAGTACACCCACTTAGTATGCATCTAAAAAAATAGTTAACTTACTGTATGTTATTTTTATGTTTTTTTTGCGAAGCCCTAAAATTATCCACAATTATTGGGGCAGAATATATAGAGCTACTTGCTCTGAGTGTTTCCCTGTCCTCAAGAACTATGATAGGGTTATATTTGTCATTAACTATACTTCTGTGCCTTTTAGTGCTGGTTCACCCTTCGATCTGCAGCGATTGTCAGTGTAAAATGAATGACACTCCAGACGCAGATAGCAAACAAAGTGCCTTTTCCTGCACTGGTTTGCGTGGTACCAAAGTACCACGATATCTGTTTGCAGTGTCTTTTGGTGCGATGCAGGACAATTTCAGCCCTTTCAAATGAATGGGCTAAAAATGAAACACATTTCACTTAAATTGCTCAGGAACATGAAAATCAGGCTAGCATGTGATGACTTTGTTGCATCACTTTGTGGCATCATGTCATCAATGCGTGCCACAATAGGGCAATACTCACAGTGCACAGGTGGGAGATGGAGGTGGCATAGGAAAGGGTATTGAAGGAGTGGGTTCCCTCAGCGCAACGAGGTGGGAGGGAGATATGACACTACATATTGTGAAATGGATATTTTGATGATAGGCAACTCCTATCTTAATATTGATTAGTGGTTCCAAATTAATAACTACTGCAGTAGGGAACAGACACAAAAGATACGCTCAGCATCTTTCCAAATAACCGTTCTCCTTTATTATGACGCATTTGAAGGCTTTTATACACATGATTACGTAGGTATCACATTAATATTACAATTGTACGTTTATGGTAACAAGGGGCGTTACATAGGCAGGCTTATTCTAATCAGAACTCGAAAGAATGCAAAACATGTACTGAAAACATTATTAGTGCCGTGTGCACAGTGAGGGCATTGTGCAATACACATAAAATAGAATACAATTATATACAGAACCTACAAATTTCCATTACAGTCTCCTCTCTTTTGATCAATATTTTGATCACTAACCATACCTGCTATCACCTTTAACCTGGAACCTCCACACGCTTAGGTGGAGGTAGTCCTGGCCAAAGAGGCAAAAACTCCATTGTGGAGAAAATAATAGCTGAGCAGCTTTTTTCATTACAAAACGACTTTTCACTGTGAAAAACAAATGATTGAAAATACATATTTACAGAGTACTGGCTGTACACTCCTGTGGCCAGAATGGCCTTCTAGCTTAATTGCTGGTATGCTGACTTATCAGCACATGTAAACACAGACAATTCTACATAAAATGGAAAAGGTACAAAAGACAAATATGACTTCAACATGGCTAAACTACTTTTCAAATATATATATCCCTTACAATTAAAGTAATTGAATCAAAAAGTACCCTAGACTGTGATCGCAAGAGGGAAACAAATCAAACACAGAGATTTCTTTCATTTAGTCATATTACAGTGTCTGGTGTGGATTTGGGTGACTTTTCCTTCAAGTTTTGCAAAACTGTACATAAAATAGATGCTGTATTGAGTCTCCAAACATTTCCTTATATATAAATGTCTCTTAACAATCCACAAGTCAACTGGCTTTAGTTTTAGATCCTTCCAAACTTTTAGGATCTGGAATTGGGGAGAAAACACATAAATGAGTTTGTCAAAAACCTTAAAAAATCAGCAACATTCTCTGTGAGATCCGAATGGAGGACTTCAGCTGCTGAGACAAAATATAAGCAAGTGAGCAACACACTCCCAAACCAAATCCCATAGGGAGAGAGTCCAACATCCCCTTAGGGGCTTGATAAAATATAATAAAACATTCAGGCAAAAGTTTTCTAGTTTCTTACTCTACTTTGTCCGCTACATTGTAGACAGTAGGGGGTATAAAAATAAAACCTCAAAACTTCTAATAAGGACTCTCCTATAAAAATGATTTCCTCTGTTACCCTCTGTAGATTCTGCACTCTGTACTTAAAAACTACTTCTGATAACACCTTTTTACTATGGCCTTTGCAGTAGCATTTGCCACTCGACATCCATAAAACCTGTCCATACAAACAAAATACATACTCGTAAGATTCCTGACTTGGGCATCTGGATATATCTTTTTGTTATCTCTGGAAGGGATGTTCAGCTTTTGGTAACACCTTTGGTAACAGGTAAAACAAGAATTGGTATGTTATAAAAACAACTGTATTGAACCCTGGCTCTATCCCACGCTCATTTACTAAGGCAGCCATAACTACTTGTGACTGATGACACGATCCATGTGTCAAGCTGAAGGGAAAAGAGTGTCTGGCAGACATAAATGATCACCTTTTCCAAAGTCCTGTTTCGTAAGAAGTTGCCCTCTGTGGACCACTTGTGCTTCTCGTTCTGGGGTCCTTAAAGTTGAATTATTAATCCCAGCTATACTGGGCCAGAACTAGGGTGGGATCTGTGAGTTTCACAGACCCAGCAAGTGTCCGGGGCTGTAAATGTAGCATCCTTAGAGTCGCCTGGTCTGCTTCCATGTGTGAGTTTTACTGTTAGTATGGCTACCTCAGCAAGAACCTGGAAGGCTGAAAACAGCCAATCCAATTAACTTAGCGTGCTTGATTGCTTTACCTGCCGAAGTAAAAACAAACTTCTGGCCCTTCAAATCGAACCAAAAGCTCTCTATCTTGACTATCTATATAAATATATACTCTTTTTATAGCTCACAGGCTTTTCTAAAACATGAAGCTCTGCTTCTTGAGCTGGGGAAAAAGGATCCAATGACTCTGAATACAGGGTATCCTTCTGGGTGATAAACTTCATCCTCGGTATAAAACCAGGAATAACACTACAAAAAAGTAAATACTCGGGTCTTCAGGGAGTGTGTCCTGCACTGGGCTCACAGCAGCTGATTCCTATGTCATCAATTTAACACGTGTTTTTTCTTTGTCTCCAGCCTCCTCCAATAGAGGCAATAAGGTGGCTGGATTCAAATGTACACATTTTTCATTGTTAGATTTGTACATAAACACACAAAACAAATTCATATTTTGAACCTTTCATTAGACAAACACTTAGCTCTATATTTGCTGTGCAGAATGTCGGACTATTAAAAATGAAATATTCAACCAAAATAATATCTGTAACTTTGTCTAATAGCAACTTTGCATAAAGCTACAGCTCTGATCTATCGGGGTGAACCCTTCATTACTGGGTCCAGCTTGCATAAATATAACAATGGCTTTTTCCTATCATGCTGTTTGTGTAAGAACTCCTGTTTCATGTTTCAAAAAGACAACTTTTTCCTAGCAATATTATAATAAATGATAAGAATACCCTGCAGTCATGCAGAGATGTCCATAAATCCAAAATATTCTTCTACTTATACCCACTGCACTTACAAGGAAAAGGGGCACATCATTTCTAAATCCACACATTCTGCTTTGGATTTCAAAAATAAAAATACATAAAAACAAAAGGACCAACAATATGTATGACGGACCAGAAAGCACTTGGCCATTAAAAACTATAAACCAACTGGCTGCAGGCAGCAGCTATCCTAACAGGGTGTGTGGACTTGATGTGATGGGTCTGTTATATTTAAATGTTATTATTACTCTCACATCATGGACCGGACATTAAGTTATTATCAGACTTTAAGATTTAATTTCTGTAGAAAAACTTCCTTATGTATCCCATCCATCTTGGCTTTGTTATACATTATTGCAGCTGTATTCAAATTAACAACCTCATCTTAATTTTTTCTCTTTCCACTCAATAAATATAAAATCTTAATCTTAATCTAAACTAATTCAATTTTTACCAATTTCCCCATTAACCTGGATTTCATTTCCAACCAAAGGTTGTCTAAACCAGTTTCAATATATCTATATTTATTAATAAAATTGTTAAACTCATATTAGAAATTAATACTCATATGATAATTTCAATATCACACACTAATATTTATGCACAGATAAATGTCCTTAAAGGGGGACATATTACTTAATTTTACCCAATTTCTCTCTGTTTTTTTTTTTTTAATGCACTGTTTCCACTATCATAAATATATAACCTATATAGCTCTATATAGCTCTATGTAAGAGAAGGGACTGGGGGGAGTTCTATGTACTGTGCCTTTCAATTCCTCATACATATACAGTTATACTGTACACATATAAAATACACAGGGACAAGATCCTTCCAAATCTGGATGGACCAAAACAGGCCATACACGGAGCAAGTTTCTTTCCTGCAACCACAGGTTGCACCATAGACAGTGTTGATACGGGAATCCCTCCTACTGCTGGGCCATTGTCTTCTCCTGTTGGTGGGGGAAGGTGGGGAAAGTTGTCCCTGTTGGGAGAAGACAGTGATTATTGCTAGCAGCTATAGCAGCCACTAGCAATAATCTCAGGTAAAACCCAGAATGCTGGTTGTACAATCGGTACACGGTTCGAATCTCATCCAGTTCCTGATGAACCAGTTGAGATTTCAACCGTGTATGGCCTGCCTAAGTGGGAAACTTTTACGCACATTATTTGTACGTGTAAATACATGGATGCCCGAGTTATGTAGAATTGGTCATAATGACCAAGCATTAGCTCATTCAACAATTAGGGGGCAGTATGATCTATCTATTATAGATTATTTGGACTATCTTTGACATTAAAAATAGAGGTACTAAAGTACTAGATTCCCTACTATGCTATTGATTTGTCTGTGGATGAATGGCGAACTTTACAGTTTTACAAAAAGTGTGTGTGTTCCCCTCTATGGTCCTTTGCGGCTTCCATTTTTTTTCTACCTGTGAAGATTCACACACATTGTGAAAACTGAGTCACAGTTTTTGCAAGTACCAAAGATGTCCTGCAACTATGTGTGAAGTATGGATTCTACAGTATAACAGATTTTCTCTGCAATATGTACCACCACTACACTCCCGAAGAAGGCGATGTCCATAGCAATGAAAAGCGTCAGTTACAGAGCAAACTGAGTAAAACACCCTGCCATGTTTAAATACCTGCTGTAATTATAAATAATCAATAGCATATGCTTAAAGCAAGTTAGGACAAAATAAAATGAATATAACAGTGGATTTTGAGCTCAGAGCTGGTGAAAAATATATTTTAACTATAAGTGTGCATGTAAGAGGTAGAATTCTTATTGTAATATTATGTTTATGTATCAAAGATGCACACTTACATGTCCCCATCCTTTGAGCACATCTAAGCTACAAATATCGTAAGCACAAATTATGACCTTAATAGGTTTGGTTAGTGCCTGAACGTTGGTTCAGTCTATAGACAAACTGCTTCACCTGACACTGAGAAGGATATCTCTGGCTCGTGGCTCAAGAATCTAGCCCTGGAGATGGGAAATCCTTCTTCCTTCTGTCTTGGAAGATCCTGACAATGGATGCCAGCCTGACTGGCTGGGGAAGGGTCCTAGACAGCATTTTCAGTGCAGGGAACTTTGTAGCCAAAGCACAGGAATCTCTTTACAGTTTGTACACAAGCCACTACATACCTGATAAAGATATTGCAATGTAAAATGCTATGTGTCAATTAAATACTGAATTTTGTAATTGTTTGGATTTAGATTAATACTATTTAGGAGCCACTCGTGCAGAAATGCAGATGATGTCTATAGGACTATATGACGGTCAGTAAAAACAGGATGCACAACAGGAAAAGATAGTAAGTGGTGAAAAAAAAGTCTAAGCAAGACACAGATACAGAGAACATATGCAAGGAAAGGGAACATACTTTGACAAAATAGAAGTTGGGAATGAGGTTTTCAACATCAGTAGCTGGGCACCATTGAATACAAAGACAAATTAAGACCCGCCAGCCATGACCTCCATCCTGGCTTAATCTGTTACATAATAAATAGCACAAAAGACAAAGATTTCAGGAAAAGAAGACATTATACATGACTAACGATACTAGGGAACATTAAAAAGAACAAAGCAGGGTGGCGTGCCCAAGATGGCGACGTGAGCTGCTGCATTCTCCACGTGCTCCGCTTGCTTTCTGGAAAATATCCGTATTCACGGGAGATAACCCCCTAATTTCAGCCCTGACAATCACTGTATGAGGTGCAGGTCCTCAGGTGTGCAGTCCGGTAAGGGGAAAAGGCTTAAATTTCCCCTGATTGCAGAGGTTCCACTGCCATCTCCCTGCACGGATGTAGAGACACGATCTAGGTGCTGCTCTCACGTGGCCTTGCAGACAAAAACCATGGAACTAGCTGACTCCAGACTGCTTTGGCTAGCGGAGGTGATGGTGGCAATTTCTACTTGCCAATCTACACTTACTGCCAAGATCAAGGCAGTGCAACTGAATGTAGGCCTCATATGCAAGACATGGACAAACTGCTCCAGAGTGATGGAGACAGAGCAGCCTATCGGTCAGACAGAGGACAAGGTCCTGGAACAATTGGCAGCCCTCCGCACTCTCCAGAGCAAGGTGAAGGCCCTCAAGTAAAGGGTGGAGGACACTGAGAACAGGAACTGTAGGAACCACTTTTGCATAATTGGCCTGCCTGAGGGAGCTGTGGGGGGGGGGAGACCCGACAAGCTTCGTGGAAGGCATGCTGCACACCCTCTTCTCTGATGCCCACTTCTCCCTTCACTACACCATGGAGAGTGCCCACCGTGTCCCACCTATGCCTGTCCCCACAGGAGCCACCTCGAGAACCTTCATCCTCCGCATGCTGAACTTCTGGGACTGGAACGAAATTCTCCATGCCTTCAGGCTGCTGGGTGAATTGCACTTCCAAAGGAACTTCTGGACTACTCTGTCAAGACACAAAAGCTATGCAAATAGTTTGACTCGGTGAAAGTGGCAATGAGTACCCACAACATGCGCTATAGTGTGCTCTTCCCAGCGCACCGTTGGGTCCAGGATGGAGAGACGACCCACTTCTTCCACTCACCGAGGGAGGCTTTGTCTAGTTGGATTTCCTATCACAGATCTGTTGATCCAGATACCAGTGAGTTCTTTATCTCCTTATGACACTACACTTTGGTTCGTCCCGGTCTGTGGCATGCCTGTCAATATCCCTGGACCTGTTGTCCCCTTTGAGGGTTTGCCCCTCAGCCGCCTGCCGAGACCCTCATTATGAGTAGACTTCTCCCTTGTTCTTCCACCCCGGTTACCTCCCCTCTGTTGACTGTCCTGATGGGGCACGGGAGAGCCCCTGGGTAACATTTGCGGAGCAAGTTGTGTCTCTGACATGGTCAGGAGAATCAGCCTGTTTCTCTCCCATCAGTGTGCCAAGGCAAAAGCAGAACGCCTAGCAGCAAACATGTTTCCTTGCTGGATTATACTCTTTTTGCTGTGGGGGGCATAGATCTCTGTTCCCTTATTTTCTCCTAAGATTCTACTGTAACTCCTACCAGCATTCATGATGACTAGCGGAGGTGATAAATGTGGAGAACTGATATGCTCGCTTGAGCCCCCCAATAAGATTCAGGGGGGACCAGCTCGCGTCTTACATGGGTCCCCCTTGCAGCCAGTGTGCTGAATTGGGACTTGGGGTTGGAAGCCCTTCCCAGTTTTTGGGGAAAGGGTGGGGTGGGGGGAATTGTTGCCCCTTAAGGGCTGGTTTGTTAGTTTTATATAGCTACTTTAAGATGTTTGATCGCTAACCTATTATCTGTCATGATTAATACCTCTGCATTGCTATGGCACTGTGATTGCTCCGTCTGGGTCCGAATACCAGGATCATCATGGTCTCAACCACAAGATCCTAACCCTCCTGAATGCTCCAGCACCTGTGTCAGTCCTTAACATTTTATCTTGGAACACTAGGGGTCTGAACTCCCCAGTCAAAAGCCCTCATATCTGCATACTCCAGGAAATCAACCTGGTGGGCAGCAGAACTCTTAAAAAAACATGGGTGGGCTACCCATTAAGACACAGCTTAAATGGGTGGAAGAGTTTAAATATTTGGGCATAAAGGTCACAGATGAGATAGAAGAATACATGAACAATAACATACAGCCTCTTATGTTGCAGGTCAACACCAAATGTGCAGCACACTCCCCCTGACACCTGTAGGTAGGGTCAACCTACTGAAAATGGTGTATCTACCTACATTTCTATACTCCTTTTGCCACATCTCCCCAAAAGCTTCTTCAAGAGATTAGAGGGACTTCTGGTGTCCTTCTTCTGACCCGGGAAGCCCCCTAGGGTGACAAAATGAATACTATACCTCCCCCTTTGGGGAGGAGGTCTGGCACTCCCAAGCTTTCAAATGTATTATTGGGCAGCTGTCCTTGTCACCATACGCTGGTGGTTTTCCCAGCCCAGAAAAAAAACAGCGGTTACAATAGAAGCGGCCATTCTGGGATCATATGCAGTGCTGAGCAACTTAGCATTTAAGAGGAAACAGGCTGACCCCTCAATAACTACCCTTATGAAGTCTACAATAATGGCCCGGCAGGAAGCTACAGCAGTATATAAAAAACCCTTTCAAATATCACCCATGCCCTTATGGGAGAATCCAATGCTACCCCATCTGAATGCTTACCGAACCCTTCAATATGGGCAAGGAAAGGGATCACGACTATGAAACATATCACTAAGGATGGTAAACTCATGACATTTCAGGAATTGAAAGCCCTGTACTCGATATTAAACTCATGGGAATTTAGATACTGGCAGTTGAGACATGCTTTTAGGACCCAATATCCGGAATCAATCATTTTGGAATCATATTCTAGAGCACGTCTGTTAGATTCCGGTATGATGGGGAAACCCCTTCCCTCTCTATACCTATACTTGATGGTAGCCCATGATATTAAACCGACCCAATTTCTGGACAAGTGGAAGACAAACGTACAGACTCTCGGTGATAAGGAATGGGAGGAATGTGTCTCCACCTTCATTCCCTCAATGATAGCGCCAAAAGACAAATTTATTCAACTCAAATTTCTCCACAGGGCCTATTACACCCCACGGAGACTAGTCCGCATATACCCTCAATGGGATCATGCGTAGACGGGATGAAGGCTCATTCTGGCACATGGTCTGGTCATGCCCCAAACTCCGACTTTATTGGGAGGCAGTCGCTGATACCTTGAGAAAAGTGTGTGGGACACAGATCCCGCTGGACCCCCTGACCCTCCTACTGAGCCACCTAGATGAGGTGCAGGGAGACAGGTATACTAAGCGATGTATGACTTTCTCCCTGTTCTATGCTAGAAGGGAAATACTCCTAAAATAGGCTAGGTACTAAGAGAGGACCTGAAGGATTACATGGGAAAGAGGTCATATTACTTGAACTACATTTTTTACTCACCCTCCGTTCTGAATTTCCTACTTTTCAATTATATAGGCTGGTGGAGAACCCTAGTTGTCGCTAGGAATAACTCGATAATTACCTAGAAGATAACCAATCGGTCTGGGGATTAGATCCCTAAACTGCTATAGACTCTGTCCTGTTTTCTATCTGTGTATGGTTGTATTTCTACTGACTATGACATTGTAATGCTGATTTGTTTTCTTTATAATAAGCATTTCTGTTAAAAAAAATTTAAAATAAAATAAAAAAAGAACAAAGCAAAAGCACACATTAATTACATGACACCTATTGCCAAGGATTGCTTTTTAATCAAAGCACATTTTTTCGAAAGAGATGAAGTCTTAGAAACAAACACATAAATGAATCCTATAGTAGATGTAAAACCAATTGCTAAAGTCTCATATACCGTAATATTTAATATATTGCAACAATTTCAAAAGTAATTTTCAATATTTAGTGGATGATATTTTGGATGAAATGCCACATGCATGTAAATTTAGTTTTCTTTGCCTCAGAACAATAGGGGTTCTGAGGGTTAATTGTGTAGGCAGGCCTTAACACCAGTCTGGCCAGGCTGTGTTTGGAAGTTTTGCCTAGTCATGTGAGCGGTGAGGTGCACATAACAGGTCAGAACCAAGTCTGGTTGGATGTTTAGGTATCAGCCTTCTCGGAGCCAATCAGTGGGAGTGTCGGGGCCCGCTGAGGATTCTGGGAAGGGGTACTTAAGGGGTGTGGGGCACGTGAGAGGAGGAGTTCGTGAGACCCGTGTGGTCTGTTCTGGTTCCAGGACTGGGGTAGCCCCGTGAGGGGTCCCGGTCACGGGGTGTTCAATATCCCGCAACATGTTCCTGTCAGTGGCCCCTGATAGACTTGCCTGGTCTGGGGTAGGGATCAGTCTGTTCCTGAGTCTCGGAACCTGCTGGTCCGAGGCGCAGTAACTGAGGGAGGATTCAAAGTGTCTGTGTGTGCTCTCAGCTTGGAGGGACACCACAGCTCGTGGAAGTGACTGGGGAGGACTCTTCGGAGGAGGGCCGGCAAGTGGCATCCTGGGAAGTGCCCGGTTACTGAGTTGGGAAGGACATTGATGAATTCACACTTTTCCAGTACCATTGAGGACACGGTAAACGTTCCAGGTACGGAGGAAAAAGGTTCCTGTTCACCCTTAGTTGATTGTTCAAGTTTTGAGTCAATGAGCTGACTGCCATGATCTCTGGCTAGAGATCTGTTCAGCCTTGAAGAACCCAGCTGTGAGTGGCTACTCTCTGGGTGGAAATAGAGACTTTGCTAGTCCTGCAGTTCAAGGTGCCTGAGTTCTTCACCCGTGCCCTCTGTTCCCTAAGAGACTGTGTCATTGAAAGTTGTTGCTGCAAAATAAACCCTTTTAAAGAGGGCTTCATCTGTGTCAGTGTTCAAGTCGTTGGGTATCAACCCTGGGAACCCCTAAACGTGGAAGAGCAGGCCAAGAGAAGGTAACTGGTAAGCACAATAAGTCAAGGCTGCCCTGCAACGGGTTATGGTCACTACAAGTATTTTTAAATCAATTATTTCTAAGTACTCCTTGGTAGTCTTGCCATGAAGGTCCTTCAGGCACTTCCCGCTATAGGGTGACAATGGTCTGCCCCTGGCTAGCCAATGTGCTCTGGCACTGTTGCCCTATCACACTGTCTTCCAATAGAGTCTACAAGTGACTATGCACAGGCATGTTCCACTGTTGTCATTATCAGGAAACCTGCCATGAGAAATGATGTGCAGCTGTTGCTGAAGTTACATACTGTAGTTACAGTATCTCACAAAAGTGAGTACACCCCTTACATTTTTTAAAATATTTTATTATATCCTTTTATGTGACAACACTGAAGAAATTACAGTTTGCTACAATGTAAAATAGTGAGTGTACAGTTGGTTTATCAGTGTAAATTTACTGTCCCCTCAAAATAACTCAACACATAACCATTAATGTCTAAACTGCTGGCAACAAAAGTAAAACTGTCCAAATTGGGCCCAATTAGCCATTTTCCCTCCTCGGTGTTAGGTGAGAGCTTCAACTCCATTTGGGCAGCGTGGTGCATATGGGTTTGGTATCAAGCTATGGTCTAGGATGGTGTAGATATAGGGGTATGGATAAAAATAGGTCCCATATACAGTATCTGACAAAAATGAGTACACCCCTCACACCTTTGTAATTATTTAATATATCTTTTCATGTGACAACACTGAAGAAATTACAGTTTGCTACAATGTAAAGTAGTGAGTGTACAGCTTGTATAACAGTGTAAATTTGCTGTCCCCTCAAAATAACTCAACACACACTCATTAATGTCTAAACCGCTGGCAACAAAAGTGAGTACACCCCTAAGTGAAAATGGCCAAATTGTGCCCAATTAGCCATTTTCCCTCCACAGTGTCATGTGACTCCTTAGTGTTACAGGATCTCAGGTGTGAATGGGGAGCAGTGTGTTAAATTTGGTGTTATTGCTCTCACTCTCTCATACTGGTCACTGGAAGTTCAACATGGTGCCTCATGGCAAAGAACTCTCTGAAGATCTGAAAAAAAAAATTGTTGCTCTATATAAAGATGGCTTAGGCTATAAGAAGATTGCCAAGATCCTGAAAATGAGCTGCAGCACGATGGCCAAGACCACTCAGCGGTTTAACAGTACAGGTTCTACAGTTCATTGAGGGAACCATGAATGCCAACATTTGCTGGGCCTTCCTGAAGCAGAGCATGATCCCCTCCTTTCGGAGACTGGGCCACAGGGCAGTATTCCAACATGATAATGACCCCAAACACACCTCCAAGATGACCACTGCCTTGCTAAAGAAGCTGAGAGTAAAGGTGATGCACTGGCCAAACACGTCTCCAGATCTAAACCCTATTGAGCACCTGTGGGGCATCCTCAAACAGAAGGTGGAGGAGAGCAAGGTCTCTAACACCCACCAGGTCTGTGACGTGCCCTACTATTTGGGCCTTTCTACAGACTACCATTAGAGACCTGAAACAACAACACTGGTACAATATTTCTCCCAATCTTAACCCCCGACAAATTCAAGCACTTAAAACTCAACAAAGACGTACTGACGTTGTTATTAAACAGTCAGATAAAGGTGGGAATATTGTTCTCATGACACGTCACCAATACCAAGCTATGTGTATGACCATCCTCAACAATCGTACTTGGTATCATCCGATTGACCGATCAGTGATTTCCTCTTTTAGCCAGGAACTCCAAGCTCTTTGCACTGAGGCCCTGTTCTCGGGCCTCATTGACAATGACATGTTTGAGTTCCTGGTCCCAAAGTTCCCCCGGGTCCCTACGTTCTACTCACAGTCTCCCCCTGGCAGACCGATTGTCTCAGGCATTGGCTCATTAACGAACAATGCAAGTAAACTTGTAGATGCGGGAGGCACAGTGGTGTAGTGGTTAACACTCTCACCTAGCAGTAAAAAGGGTCGCTGGTTTGAATCCCAACCACGACACTACCTGCCTGGAGTTTGCTAGTTCTCCCTGTGCCTGCGGGGTTTCCTCCGGGTACTCCGGTTTCCTCCCACACGCCAAAGACATGCAGGTAGGTTAATTGGCTTCTGTCCCAAATTGGCCCTAGTATATGAATGGGGACCTTGGATTGTGGGCTCCTTGAGGGTAGGGACCGATGTGAGTGTGCAATGTACAGGGATAGGGACAATTGTAGACACTCACTCAGGTTGAACTGGATGGACTGGTGTCTTTATTCAACCTTACTAACTATGTAACTATGCCTATTTGATGCTTCATGTGCGGAGCCTCCCTTCTTATATTAGAGACACCGTTGACCTGTTACAGCATCTTGAGGGGATCCAGATCTCTCTGGATGCCCTGCTCATGGCAATTGATATCAAGGCTTTGTACTCTTTGTACTCCCAGGAGCATAGAGTTCTGATGGCTGGATCCTTTCTTACTGAACAGGATACAACTACCTGGCCTTTCAATAATTTTATTTTAGCACTCCTAAAATTTATTCTAACCGAAAATTACTTCACATTCAATGACCAATTATTTTTGCAAACTCAAGGAGTTGCTATGGTGACTTCTTGCGCTCCAGCATATGCAAATCTCTACTTTGGAGGTTGGGAGAGACATGTCCATTCAGACGAGAGACTCGCTCCTTTTTTGGAAGATGTCCTTTTGTGGTATCGCTACATAGATGACCTTTTTGTGGCCTGGACCAGGACTAAAGATAGATTGCTACAGTTTATACATGAGTTGGATGACAACGATTTCAATTTAAAATTCACTTTTAAGTTTGATACTGGACAGATCTCATTTTTGAATCTGTCCATTATCAAACAATCAGATAGCACTCTGAGTACACATCTTTACCGTAAACCTACCCCTGGCAATAAATTGCTTTTTGCCACCAGTGCCCATCTGGAACCACTGGTGCATAGTATACCTTTTGCGCAGTTCCTGCGCTTACATAGAAATTGCACTTTGGACAGTGACTTTAAGACCCAGGCTGATGCCCTACGTCAGGGATGTCCAAACTTTTTTCAAAGAGGGCCAGATTTGATGAAGTGAACATGTGTGAGGGCCGACCATTTTGCCTGACATTCTTTGAACCATTAAAATTCGGTCGGACGTTCGAGCAATAATGCACTGCCCAACAAGTATTCTCTTGCCTTTGTCACGGTCATTCCCGACACACAGACGAATACTCTGTTCTTTAGGGGTACCGTTAATTCTTAATGGTACCCCACATATTGGAAAACGTGGGGTGCTTTTGGTGCAGTGCAATAAAAAAAAAAAAAAAACTCGGGGACTTCATTCATTCATTCATTACTACATACTCAGCCCATCACCAAACACTTTGTAATATTCTATCCAAAAACTGGCATCTCCTTACTGAGAATCACATATTGGCTAAACATGTGCGTTCCACTCCTGAGTTGGTCTTTCAGAGAGTCTGTTCTCTCCGGGACCACCTCACACGTAGCCACTACACATCCAGTAAGCCTATGCGTGATGGACCTAATGGCACTTTCAGATGCCATAGTTGCCCTCATTGTCCATGGGTTTTTGAGGGAACCCATTTCACACTACCTAATGGTGAAGTGTTTATGCCACCTACGTTCACTGATTGTGGCACCAGAGGTGTCATATACATAATGGTGTGTATGTGTAAAGCCTTCTATATTGGTAGGACCACTCGTGAACTGAGACAAAGGATTAGTGACCATTTGACACTTCGGTGATCCAATTCTTTGTCCTTGCGGTGATACGCCCAGATCCCAGGGGTGGCGATTGGGACCGAACAATCCTACAGAGGAAGACTCTGTGGATCGAACGGCTCAAAGCCACCTTTCCTCCAGGCCTTAATGAAACAACATCTTACAAACGTTTTCTGTAGATTTTGTCAAGTAAGGTATCCTTTATCTATCCTGTCTGGGTCCTTGTAGCGGCCAATGGTATCTGTTGTGATGACGTAGTTTTTTAGGGGTATTATACATACCCCTAGCAATGTTCTGTTTACTACTATTGTATGTAATATTTATACATGGTATTTTTTATTGATTTATTGCTTGTTTGTACAAGGAGTTCCACCCTGCTCCCCTTAATCTTCTTTTTTTTTTTTCTACTCTTATCTTCATCTTATTATGCAGATTTGGTCATAGGACCTTTATGTTGATCCCCTTGTGGCAGGCATGTGTTCCTCCTGGTCCAAATGGTAATTATTATCCGTTCTGACTTGCAGGGGTTAATACGTGGATCAGTTGTTCCTTGGGCGTGTTCCTCCTGGTCCAAACGGTAATTGTTATCTGTTCTGACTTGCAGGGGTCAATGCCTGAATCAATTGTTCCTTGGATGTTTTTTTTCCCTGGCGCACTTGCGCGGTAGCACTGGATGGTTGCTCCTGCGCAGTGTGAAGGAACAGACCCCATGACGGTGGACACAGCTGTTCGTTCGGCGTGTGTCTGACGTTGTTGGAGGTTGACCCCCTGACATCGGACACCGCTGTTTCTCTGGCGTGCGTCGGATTGTCATAAGGGTCGGGGAGCCTATTTAACGGACGCATAGACCATTGGTTCGGCAGGGTTTGCAGACTCCCCAGGGGCTACGGTGGATAACACTGTACAATCCGAATGATCTCTTCGGCGGGATGCTGATGTGCTGGGTATGTTTCTAATTGAATGGTGTCCTCTCTGTGCTTTATACTGGCATTGATGACTGATGGTGTATTTCTTCATACGTGTTTATCCCTTAGACCCAAGCTTGAAATGCTGCTTGTCTCCCAGCATTGTGCCTACACCAGTTTCATCAGCCGTGATTTTGGCACGATTATCTAGGCTTTATCGATTATCACCAGCCTTGCTGCCAATTCTACCTATATATATCGCCCTAGCCCTTGTATTTTGGTCAGGCCACATTGATGGTTTTGGTAAGTGTGTGTACCGGTTGCCGTTTTGGTGGTAATAGGTTGGCCCTAGTGGTGTGATCCTAATTTGATTCCCTACACTCAGTTTCACTTCTTTCAATTACCCATATCACTAGTGTGTTTATTACACACATTCCCCTCCCCTTCCCCCCCCCTTCCCCCCCTTTTTTTCTTTCCCCCTTCTTTTTCCCTCCCTTTTCTTTCTTCCATAACTTTTCAGTCACTTTAACCCCTCCCTTCTCTCCCACTTTTCATCCTCCCCTTTTCCGCTCCCCTTTTCCTCTTCTCCCCCTTCCTAATCAACCTCCCCCTTTTCCCCCCTCCTTTTCCCCTTTTCTCTTCTTCCCCTCCCCCTCCCTTCCCATCTCCTATTCCCTTGTGCTCTTCCCCCTTCACCTCCCAGTTTGAGCTTTTTGGTCTCTCTTTTTCTCCTCCCCTTCATCTCCCCTCTCTTCTCCCCTTTCCTATCCTTATCTATCTTACCCTTTTCTTTCCCTTCCTTCCTTTACTCTTGTTTTTCCCCTATCATTCCTCGCTTTCCCCTTCCTTTTCCCCTGCCCCCCTTCCCTCCCCTCCCCCTTTTCCTTCCCATTCTCCCCCTTTCTCTCCTTATTCTCTTGTTTTTTTTTTCTTGTTTTTTCCCCCCTTTTTCCGTTTTGGTTCCTCCCCTTCTTTGTTATCACGTTCACTTATTGGTGTTGAACCACCTAGTTACATCATGTTGTAAATCTTTACCAATACAGCATGTGTATACTATTACTTTTAATAAAGAGTAATTTTTTTCAATTAGAGCATGTCCAACCAAACCCCCGTGTCCGCCACCAAGGGAAATAATGGGTCTTCCTGTCTGCATCCTGTTTCTATAATGGGGGTGAGCTGATCTCCTTATCTTTCATAAAAATGTCTGTATATTGTAAATGAACCTTTAAGATATTGTGCTACTTTTTTTGTATGATTTATTAAATGTAACATTTTTTCATAGATCATCCTCCTCCTGATGAAGTGGGCTCCCCCGCAAAATTAGTCGAGGAAACTCCGTGCACTTTCCTCTGACATTTTCTCGGGACTGACCCGTTAGGAATTCATGAATTGTGGTGTACATATGAGTATATTTTAATGTACTTTTGTCTGTATTTGTTCTTTTTTGCCTTTACTAAATTGTATTTATTTTAACTAGTTTGTTTTGTTAATTACCTAGTACCAGTATAGTCCAAATCTGTTGCATTGTTGGTTAAAAGTGTTTGAGGGTCAGTGTGAGCAGCTGCCTTGGCATTTCTATACCAACCAACCTCTCTCCAGCTCTGTGATGTCTTTATGGAGGAGTCGAAGAGGACACCAGTGGCAATCTGTGAAGCTCCGGTGAACTCCTTGCCCAAGAGGGTTATGGCGGTGCTAGGAAATAATGGTAGCCACACAAAATATTGACACTTTTGGGCCCAATTTGGACATTTTCACTTAGGGGTGTACTCACTTTTATTGCAAGCGGTTTAGACATTAATGGTTGTGTGTTGAGTTATTTTGTGAGGGCAGCAAATGTACACTGTTATACAAGCTGTACGCTCACTACTTTACATTGTAGCAAAGTGTAATTTTTTCTGTGTTTTCACATGAAAAGATATAATAAAATATTTACAAAAATGTGAGGGGTGTACTCACTTTTGTGAGATACCATACATAGTTTTTTTTAAAAAGACACACGCCCATCTAGTTCAACCAATAAAAACATAAAATCTCATATACGCAATCCTATACCCACAGTTGATCCAGAGAAGTGCATGCATAAAGATGGGGAGTGACTGCAAAGAGGCTGATGGGGATTAACAGTCCTACTATGCAAAAAAGAATTCAAATTTGAAAAAATATATATATTTTTTTAAACAAGTGGTAATTATTTATGATTCACAGAACTTTTGCAAACTAAATGTAATTCAGTTAGAGTTTTCATGCACTCTAAAAAATAAATTAATAATGATATTATTTATATGACCTAGTGGAACTTGTGATTTTATTTTATTTTTTTTATTAGCAAATGACTCTTATCCTCAGAGATCACATAAGCAAAACATTTCCCCTTTCATTCATTTAAACAGAGGAACAGCCGCTCTGTGGATTTATGACATGGTATTTATGGAACTCTGTTTGCTGACAATGCTAATAACAATGTAACTGTTAAAATAACTGTTACCTATCACAAGCTTCCCCACACTAGTTTATTTAGAAACAGGCTGGGTTAGATAAGGTCTTCAGAGACTCTGTAAATTGAAGAATGTTAATTTATACAACATTCACACAATGCATCACTATCAGCGAAACACAGTTGCTGGCTAAAATAATTGACTGGAAGAAAGAAAACCTTCTAGTGTTATTAATAAAAAAATATATAATCAAGAACCACCAAATGTGGTTATTGTTTGACAAGATGAATAGCGAGCCTTCAGGCATATATTTAGTTTCATATTTTAAATAGTTTTTAAGAAAAGTAATGTGAAAGTGATGGAATGCTGGAAAAAAATGCTGGCAAGTGTCACTGCATAGCACTAATACTAGAAAGCCTGTCCACATGTCTGTGCAATGCTGATTGTCATCTCCTTATTTAGATTCAGTCTAGTTAACTATTTTTATCAGTATTACAAAACTGCTTTGTATTTACCACATTTTAGAAAGATGTTAAGGTTTCTTTGGTGAAGCAGAACCAAGCTCTGGAAATACCTATATAAATGCACCAGGGTGTGCACCTCAAAGCTCAAACAAACATATACACTTTATTATCAAATGTATTGACATGCCTGCCTTTACACACACATGAACTTTAATGGCATCCCAGTCTTAGTCTGTAGGGTTCAATATTGAGTTGGCCCTCCCTTTGCAGCTATAGCAGCTGCCACTCATTTGGGAAGGCTGTCCACAAGGTTTAGCAGAGTATCTATGGTAATGTTTAGCTATTCTTCCAGAAGCACATTTGTGAGGTCAGGCACTGATGTTGGACAGGAAGGCCTGACTCCGCTCTCATTAATCCCAAAGATGTTCTGTCCAGTTCAGGTCAGACCAGTCAATTTCCTCTACCCCAAAGCCTAAACCTTGTGGACAGCCTTCCCAGAAGAGTTGAAGCTGTTATAGCTGTAAAGGGTGGGCCAACTCAATATTGAACCCGATGGACTAAGACTGGGATGCAATTAAAGTTCATGTGCGTGTAAAGGCAGGTGTCCCAAAAATGTTGGTAATATAGTGTGTGTGTGTATGTATGTGTATATATATATATATATATATATATATAGAGCCATTCACTCGCTTTTTTACTTTTTTTTGTGTGAATGAATGACAAGAGGTATGATGTACCCATTCCCCTGGGGGAAGAATATCTAAGGGACCTTCCTATTCATTCTAAAGGTGAGATTTCACACTTTTTTTTTTCTCTTAAAAGGCTAGCATACCATTTAAAAAAAATTAAAACATTGTATTGTCCCCATAAGCATTCGTAGAAGACCTTTATCCAGACAATGCAACCTGTCTGGCTAGGACAAGAGGGGGATAGAGATTTTGAATCCCCCCCCCCTTACCTTTGAAACTGTACCAGGCCTTATGTCCTCAATATTCGGAGAGTATGTTGTAAGGCACCATGTCCCCATATGGATGTGCATGAGGACCTTATTCCTACATCCTGGCCCCCAAAAAGGATTGTGAGTCAAGGAATTTATCAGAAACTAGAATGCCCTTTAGAATAAGAAGGGGACCCCAGATTTTCAGCCTCCTTCCTCACCTAAATGAGCACAAAGTTTATAGTACCTTTTGTTGCTCATTCACAAAAAAGTGTAAATAGAAAAAAAAATATGTCCCATGGCATAAATCCAAAGTCATTCAGCAATATAGATACATTTCTGTTATCATGAGTGCCACCTGACAATGTTGATCAACTATGACCTGCCACGTTTGAGGATCTTTTATTTTTAAGGGAGTACATCTGAACAGTAGTATTTATTTATTTATTTTTACTTTGGTACATAAGTGCCTAGCTACCCAAGCCATTTTTATTTAAACACTTGCAAGCTCATCTTATAAAAGGCCAGAAAAAAAAAATTGTGCTATGTTCGGGTTTGGGTTTTCTGAACTTCCTGCAAACTCAATTTTGCCCAGTTCATTACGAGGTCAGTTTAGACATAAACCATGATTAGAAAAGTTCATACCAAAACCAGAACCCCTCTTCATAGTTCATAGATAGAGCTTCTGACATGAACTGAATGGTAGATTGACAGTTTTGATGAGAAAGGGATATTTTGCAGGCCTGATGCTTTATAACCTTTTGCATATTGCCAACCGTACTCATATATTTAAAATACATAGGCATGCAAATTTGTATCAGCTTAAAAATCTAAAAATATGTGCTAAAAATATGCTTTCAAGATATCTTGAATTGGAGATGTCTGCATGCGTGTGTGTTGTGCAATAAATCTGTTTTATTTCTCTAGGCTAAACACAAATGACATAATAGCCTACGCTCAGCCATGGATAATTAAAGGCAGTACTCTAATGCATGCAAAAAAAGTTAAAAGAATACAAATAAAAAACAATAAAGTAACATGTTCTCTGTTGCCTTTCACTTTTAAGTCATTTTTGTCCTCTGACCTTAGGTCCTCATCATTTGGAAAGAATGTACAAGCTGCAAGGAGTTTCCATTGTGTTATAAAAGCAACCATAAGAATGAAAACTGGACTTTTTCTTTGATGTTTATTGTGCCATGTCTATTGGCAATGAAAATAACTATATAAGGATAGTAGTGTCTAGGCTATGGCCAAGCTTATATGCAGCTGACAAAATGTAGAAAGTCAATGCTGTACAGAGAACTGAACTATTCTCCCACTTAGGATCATCACAAATTACTGGATCACTTAACAAGTTACATATGGAACAAATGTTGCACATTTGGGCATCTGGGGTATGCTGTCCTTGTATTTATGCTTTGTTTCGCTTCAGATATATTCTCTACATCTCCATTGCATGTAAAACAAGTGCCTTTGTTGTACAGGTTTATTCTGTAGTTTGAAGCTGTGTTGTCCCTGTTATGGGATGTACAGAGCATTTTCATTACTGTTAGAATCTCTGTTATGCTAAAATCACCAACAATTAATCACTGAAGGGTAGTGATTGATTGCTGATAAAACAATAGTTTCTATGATGAAAGCTACACAGTAGAATGTAGTAGAAATTAACCCCATACAGATACAGTATTGTGCAATTATAAGCAAATCAACTGTACTAAGTAAGTACATTAAGCAAACCTCTAGCCTCAGAGCCTCGGACACCACCGGAGTTGCTGGGACTAACAATTTCTCCTACCCAGCTGTATGGAAGGGACTCCCATGGACTATTTGACATACATGCCTGTTTACTTCCATCAAAATGTTAGTTGAATATGATCCATTAAAAACTTGATGCTTTTAACTACATGCTGCTTTTTCTTCCTCTCTCACTGCACACAGGGTCTTTTTCTGCTCTGACAGCTGGCTGCCACAACTAATAATAGTCAGAAACCATAACACAGGTCTGACAAGAGAAGCGTATGGACTCAATATACTCAATATACTGTATATTGGCATATATATATATATTGGACTTTAAATCTTGCACCTTAGCTGTATTTTAAGTGCTCCATACTTACCCTTTGTACATTAAGCAATTAATGGCTATTCTTACTAATCATGCTCAAATACGGTTGCACAACTGAGATGCTACCAATCACTAAGTACAGTAGCTTTGGCCTAGAAGACTATGATGTCTCATATAGCTGAATAGTACCATCAAATCTCAGTGAGTACATCACCATGTGATCATCAATATGTTTAATGCTAATATTGTATAATAAACAACTATGCAATTTTCTCTGAGAAAACCTTCCCTGTAGACTGTCCAATAGAACTGGTAGATATTAAAACCAGAGGACTAAAAAATAAAGATACTGTCCTTGCTGACAATTATAATTTTTTTTCTTACCTGCAGCAGAAAAGTAGCAATTGGAATGCTTATGTGCATATGAAGTACTTACTTTTGTAGTTTAATAGTTGTCATATTTTGACCACATGAATATTATTTTCTATATACATCTAGATCAAACCAATTGATGCTTTGTTTTAAAATATTTAGCTATTTTATCTCTGATGTATTTTTATTAAGCATGACTGCTAGTATGAAAAGATCTTCAGATATGACCGTGTGTGCAACTTATACGTCTCTCTTATAATATACTCCAAAATGATGTGAGATAATATTCCACCAGACTAACACCATCTCTCGTTTTAACACTCTTACCTTAAGTGTTGAACACAAAAAAAAAGAGGTCCTGTTCCTTTATAGAAGATTAAACAGCACAGTGCGAGGTGCGCATGCGCGGGACTCCCGGGAAGACGCTCTAACCGAGAGCTCCGCACCGCTCCGGCCCCATCCGGCTCCCCTTCCTCCTACACCGAGCGGGACACACGCTGCACGGACTCCCAAGCTTCCTGAACCACTCAGGCATCCAGTCGCATTCCAACCAGCCCCAGAAAAACGGACGTCAGCCGACAGCTGGACTTCACACAGAAAGCCCCTAGAGCAGCTAAGATGGCGGCCACGTCTCAGGCACGAGACACCACGGAGGAACAAGCATCCATAGCGGATCCTCCCTCCCCTATTCAGCACCGGTCTTCACTGCTGGCAACCCCTGTGAGTACAGCCTCCCCACAAGGCTTTTCCCCTGCCTCCACGGAATCCCTGCTAGACAGAACAATAGGGGGCAATCTCCAGACTCCCTCCCTGCATACTCCCATAGGCCTGGCAGGCCTTGCAAGCATCCCAAGCACCATGCACTCATCCCCCATGCTGCCGGCCCAGCCCCATGATGTAAACCTACTAATGCAGAGCTTCTGTGACATGCTTGCTGCAGGGCTTGCCCAAAATGCTAAGCAAATTACATCCACCATCAAGGCAGATTTACAAGACTTAGGGGCCCGTCTGGATGCAATAGAACATGTAGTGGACAATACAGTGGCCCGCATCGTCCAGAACTCGACCTGCATCCAAACACTCAGGATCAATTAGAAGTCGCCCAGGCTAAAATTGACGACCTTGAGAACAGAAGCAGACGATACAATTTTCGCATACGAGGGTTACCCGAATCTGTCGCAGATGTACCCTGCACTGTCAAACTCTTTATCAAGGAACTCATCCCAGATATCCAGGGCCATAGGCTAGAGCTCGATAGAGCCCACAGAGCATTACAGCTCCCCCGCCAAGATGGCCTCCCGAGGGACATTATCGTTAAACCCCATTTTTACAGTGTAAAAGAAGAAGTGATGAGAAAAACCCGTAATCTGGATGACCTTTCCTTCCAGGGTCACAAAATCCAAATTTTTACGGACATTTCCCCCACCACCATTCAAAAGCACAGAGCCCTTAAACCCCTGCTTGAAATCCTGAATCAGAACTCCATCAAATACCGCTGGGCATTCCCCTTTCGCCTCCAGTTTCAATTAAGAGATAAACAGTATGGCTTTTCCTGTTTCCAAGATGGCGAGCGCCTGCTGCTGCAACTCGGACTTATCTCCCAGGAATTAGCTTCTTTGCTTCAACCGACCAGGACAAGCTCCTCCAAGAGACCTCCTCCAGGGAGCCCCCTCACCCCACTATGGAACAAATAGCTTCCAAAGAGGCAACGGGACTCACGCCCCACTAGATGACTTTTTTTTTTCCTCAGGATCCTAACCCGGATCCATTGTTTTTTCCTCAAACGGGACTGCAGGGGGGACCCACTTAAATGAGTGAGTGGACAATCCCCCCTGGACTCTGACTTTTAGGTTGGACCCTTGTGGATTCCTCTGCACTATTTGGTCGGGTCCCATTAGCCCCTTATGGCTAACTGGGATACCCGTCCGTGCCTTTATTTACCCCCACCCTGGCAAGGGAGGGGACCCCCCTCATGGTCTTCCATCACCCCACTGCACAATGTGTTTATCCCCCCCATTTTTTTCCCTCCCTTTTATTTTTTATTTTTTTTGCACTATTCTAGATCTTGACACTAGTTTTTTTTTTCTATAAGTTGTCCTCAGAGATATATGTTGTATCACTTGTCCCCGTACTATGTTTTTTATTTTATAATTCTTGGGGACCGCGGCCGGAGCGGTCCATCATGCCACCCCACCTGTTGTGACTTGGAGGAAGGCACCTCCCCCGTGTGACACCAGGAAAACAACCCTTAGCGGTTGTAATTTTTCCGAGCCCTCCTTACATGAGGGCCCCGGACTAGGACTTGGTTCGCCAGTCCTTCTAGTTTTCGTAAGAGAATAGCTGATAGTCATGTTTTGCATATATGCTATACTAAATATGTTCTTTTTCTCCTTCCTCGATCCATCTATCCTTTCTCCTCTCCTCTTTCTATCTTTGCCTTCTCTCAGGCGCCTTCCCTCCCCTTCCCTCTCCCTCCAGGAACCTTCGCGGAGACCGTCGCTCATTTATCTCTCAGGAGACTCCCGGGAGGATGGTCCCCCACAATCCGTGCCCAACGCTCCAAGGACTACGGTAAGCCCCACTCACTCATGCTCGCTACCCACCTCTGACTTCCATGGCTGATTCTATACCTCATACTCTCACGCTCAAGATCGCCTCGCATAACACCCAAGGGCTCAACTCACCCTCAAAACGCCGTAAGGCATTTCAGAGCTACCACACCAGAAGCCTTGATATTGTGCTCCTCCAAGAGACCCATTTCCCTGCCAGCTATACACCTTCCTTTCTTCACAGCAGCTTTCCAACATTTTACCTAGCTAATGCCGACTCCAAAAAAAGGGGGGTGGCCATCTTACTGGCGAAACGGATTCCGTTCCTACACTCTCACACGATAAAAGACACCGAAGGTAGATACATACTAGTTAAAGGTCACATTGCGGGAGTTATGTACTCAATTATCTCTTATTACGCTCCCAACCAGGGCCAAACACGCTTCTTTGCCCCCATGCTCTCCACCCTTGCCCCACACTTGGAAGGCAGAATTGTTTTGGGAGGTGATTCCAACATTTCGTTTGACCACATGCTTGACAAAACCACTCTAGACAAAGCCAAACTAAAAAGACCTCCTAAACAGAGTCTACAAATTGCTCATCTCCTCCATGACAGAGGTCTGATTGACTCTTGGAGAGAACTAAACCCTACGGCCAAAGACTACACTCACTACTCTGCGCCGCACAAAACGTACGCCAGGATTGACCATATCTTTATCCCTAACTCGGAGATCCACACTGCTACTCATGCTGATATCCACGAAGTTCCATGGTCGGACCACTCTCTTGTGACTCTGCGCATAACTAGATCCCTCTCCCCTCCTGGCCCCCCTCAGTGGCGCCTTAGTAAGTCCCTTCTTTCCAATCCAGTTCATTGCACCTTGCTGGAAAGAGATATTCGGGAATTCTTCAGTCTCAATGATACTGGGGACATTTCCCCAAGCAATTTATGGGGTGCGATTGGAGCCAGCGGCCAACCTAGCGTTCATTTCGGTCATCCCCAAGCCGGGCAAAGATCCCAGTGAGGTAGGCAATTACAGACCAATATCTTTAATTAATAATGATCTAAAAATCATGACAAAAATTTTAGCGAACAGAATGGCCTCGTTTATCGGTAAATATATACACAAGGACCAGGTTGGTTTTATTCCGGGGAGACAGGGGCCGGACCAGATCAGGAGAGCTATTGACCTCATCTCTCTCTTGCAATCCTCTTGGGATGGGAACTCCCCCCAATCTGGATTTATTCTCTCCATAGACCTCCAAAAGGCCTTTGACACGGTTACCTGGCCGTACCTCTTTACCACTCTCCAAAAATGGGGCTTTGGCCCGATGTTTCTCACAACACTTTCATCCCTCTATTCTTTTCCAAAAGCACAAGTCAAATTGCAGGGTCATCTCTCCGACCAATTCCCAGTCCTTCAGGGAACCAGGCAAGGCTGCCCTCTTTCACCCATTCTTTTTGCCATAGCAATCGAGACGCTAGCCTTAGCTATCAGACAACACCCAGATATTCATGGAGTACAATGCTGTCCGAACACCCATAAGTGCGCCCTCTTTGCGGATGACGTGTTGCTGTTCATCACCGCCCCCCTCATCTCCACACCTAATGTTCTCCTACTCCTTCAAAAATTCGGGGTAATTTCAGGACTTCAGGTTAACATGTCCAAGTCTACCGCCCTTAACATATCCACCCCTCAGGAACTGCTAGATAGAATCAACTGCCCTTTTTCTTGGAGTGCCTCCTCTCTTCCATACTTAGGTATTCACCTCTCCCCCAAAATAGACCTTTTATACCGCCATAACTACCCACCCTTATTCAAGAAGTTATCTGAAGATCTTGAGCAATGGTTGCTCTATAAACTGTCGTGGCTGGGACGGGTAAATGCAATTAAAATGGCCCTTCTCCCCAGGATCTTATATCTTTTCCGGTCCCTTCCCATACCCATTCCAAAACGTACACTGGATAAATTCCAGTCAGCAATCATTTGATTTATTTGGGGGGGAAATGGCACCATCTCTCTAAGTCAGTTCTCTTCAGACCTAGGAAAAAAGGGGGCCTGGGGCTTCCTAACTTATGGTGGTACTTTCAAGCTGCCCAACTATGCCAATTTTCGACCATATACTCGAAAGGCCCAAAGCCCGACTGGGTAGACAGGCTACTCCGCATCATACCCTCAACTTTCTCGTCTGGAGACCACAAAAAGAAAGGCCCCCGATCCTTTCTCCAACCTTGTCACACACTCTATCCTTGTGTGACACTCTTCACAAAAAACAGTCCCTGATTTCGCCCTGGCACCCCCTCGCACACATCTTCCATAACCCCCATTTCCCCCCTGGTCTCAATATCAAGGCTTTCCAGTGGTGGCTAGACAAGGGCCTCTATAGAATAGGACATTTTTTCAATTGCAATGACCCCTTATCACTTAAACACTGCATCTCCAAATTAGACATGCCACCCCCAGAATCTTTTTGCTACCATCAACTTTCACACTATCTGCAGGGGATTTGGATGTGCCATGACAAATCTCTATCGGTAACTCCATATGAGCTTTGGTGCTCCTCAGCCATGGGAGTCAGGGGGGGAATTTCCCTTATTTACTCTGCGCTAGCTGACCCCCAGGGAAAAGCGAACTACATGGTGAGGTGGGAGCGAGACCTTCAGTTCAAATGGGATGTGGACACCTGGCACCTCAATTTCGCCCGCTCCTATAGGGGCATTCTCAATTACGCCCTTGTGGAAGCGGACCTTAAGGTCATATCTCGATGGTATCTGGTCCCCACCCGGCTCACCAAGTTTTTCCCCCAGTCTTCCCCGCTCTGCTTCAGGGGGTGCGGTCTTCAGAGCTCTCTCCTGCACACATTTTGGGAATGCCCCAAAATCAGGGGCTACTGGAACAAGATTTTCAATCTCATTCGCAAGTGCACGGGCCACGCAATTAAACAGGAGCCCACCACAGCCCTTCTCAACGCAGGCATACCCAGGGTTTCTAAACAGACATACTCTCTAATCCACTTTATCCTTCTGGGAGCCAAGATCACGCTGGCACACTCCTGGAAATCCCCCTCAGTTTCCTTCTCCCAGGCCAAACAAAAAATTTCCTGGATAATGGCACAAGAAAAGGCAGCCAGCAGGATCCTGGACTCGGCTGAGAAATTTAGACTTATATGGGAACCGTGGGCTGCTTACGTTGGAATATCCCTTTTACTCTAGATCCCTACCCCCTCGATTCCCCCTAATTTACAGGTTCGCACGCGAAGGTTCCTGCCCTCCTCTTCCTCCTTAACCCCCTCTCCCCCCTCTCTTCTTCCTTCTACCCCAATCTCCCTCTCTGACTTCCTCTTTTACTACTTACCTTGTTGCGAGGCTGTCTTAACCCACTTCATGTACTGGAGTATACTGGTTTAAAGTGGGTCTTTACAACTGTTTAGGTTTTCGCATTTTGTTTCCCTACCTTGCTTGTATGTACAGGATGTAAGTTTTTGGATTTTATTACGGCCTCGGATTTGGGCTCCCATCCAGAGTTCGGGTTGGCGGGTCTGTTCTCCCTCGGCCCATTTCATGGCAACTTCCTTATGCTAACTGCATTTCCTCTTAGAGGTACTAGTAGTTCTCAGGTTTGGGTTTCAGGACTGAGGGCCCTTATGGGCCTGTTTCGCTGGTTTTTCGGGGTCTCCTTGGCCAGCCCCCTCACAGCAAGATCCCTTAGGGGTGGGGGGTCCTGGCCGGGGTTTGATCCTGGGGGACCTGGAAACAGGGTCCCGCCCGCTTATGTGTACGAGCTCTCCATCCAAGTCCTGTTAGCGGAGCTGGCTGAGCTCTCCAAGCCCCTCTAGTACTAGGCATAACACACTGTATATGTGTTTTATTAAAACAAAGCTTCTAAATACCTCTGTACAGCTATCTTCAGGCTGGTCAGGTGACTCCTGGGCCGGCCTCCTACTCTGATCCAGGGATTCTACAGGAGGGGCTAAGTGTCCATGTGACCTCCCAAGCTGAAGTCAGAGGGAGCTCTCGGACCCTCCCGCAGAAGTCTTGGTTCAGAGTAGGAAACCAGCTGGGAGTCATGTGATTGGCCTGGAGATAGCTTTACAGAGGTATTTAGAAGCTTTGTTTTATTAAAACACTTATACGGTGTGTTATGCCTAGTTTTACTAGAGGGGCTGCCAGTGACATACAGTTTTGAAGTAACAATCACTTTAATATTATAAGGTCCATAGGGCAGGTTCCCATTAATATTGCCATGATAAGCTTCAATGGACAAACAGCCCCCCATTTTGTCAACATAATAACATAAGTATATACCCAGGCAGTTTGTTAGTAGAGAGGAGCCTATCACCCTGACGTTGCCTAAAGCAAGATTTGCATGCAGGCTGGGGTTTCTGGTGTTGCGCCCCTGCAAATCTTGGGTACCCTGGTCACTGAATATTTCCAAACACTACAGACACTCCTATAGGAGATAGGAGTGCCTGTAGTGTTTGGATGCATTCTTTGGTAACCTGGGGAATGGGGAGTGCAGAAGCACAACACCAGAAACCCTAGCTTTGGGGAAACTGCTGGTTGATGGTGTCCACCCTATGAGATGCCAAAAAACGTTCTGCGTGTATCCTTAAACCATTATAGCAACAGAAGAAGTGGCCTGTTTGTCCATTGTAGCTAACCCCGGCTACGTTGAAATTAACCTTCTTTACAGACCTTTTATAATATCAAGGTCCAACGTTTAAAGTGAGAGTGTGTCCTTGGGAGATGATGATGGTGCAATGGAACATTGCCTCACATTTTTTTGGAGTATATTATAAGAAAGATTAACATACTATATGAATGATTTACACTTTGAAGGACTTTGAATGTGGACTTTTCAATTATGCACATGATTTAAGTTTTTTTTTTTACTTTTTTTATCTGCTATTGATAATCAAATCTGGATTTATGTGAATTATTGTGCACATATCATTATTATTATCATTATTTTTGTAATGCTGTATACTTTGGTTTATGCAAAATGTAAGGGAACAGGGATACAAGGTGTTTTATAACAGCCCCTCTCTCACTTCAGGCTGTGCAGACAAACAGATTAAAAGGATCACATATACTCCCAGCTACAGTGCCTTGAAAAAGCATTCATACCCCTTGAACTTTTCCACATTTTGTCATGTTACAACCAAAAATTTATTTTATATGATAGACCAACACAAAGTGACACATGATTGTGAAGTGGAAGGAAAATGATAAATGGTTTCCAAATTTCTTTACAAATACATATCTGAAAGGTTTCCGCCCCCTTTACTCTTATACCCCTAACTAAAATCTAATGAAACCAATTGTCTTCAGAAGTCACCTAATTAATTTGTAAATAGAGTCCATCTGTGTGTAATTTATTCTCATTATAAACACAGCTGTTCTGTGAAGCCCTCAGAGGTATGTTAGAGAACCTTAGTGAACAAACAGCATCATGAAGGCCAAGGAACACACCAGAAAGGTTTAAAGCAGGGCTAGGTTATAAAAAATATCCCAAGCTTTGAACATCTCACGGAGCACTGTTCAATCCATCATCTGAGTATGGCACAACTGCAAACCTACCAAGACATGCCCATCCACCTAAACTGACAGGCCGGGCAAGGAGAGCATTAATAAGAGAAGCAGCCGGGAGGCCCATGGTAGCTCTGAGAGAGCTTAAGAGATCCACAGCTAAGGTGGGAGAATCTGTCCACAGGATAACTATTAGCCCCCGTACACACGTTTGGACATTCTGCCAACCAAATCCATCGGATTTTGTCAGTCGGATTGTGTCCGAAACTGTTGCATACACACGGTCGGACAAAGTTGTCGAAAAATCAGATCTTTCAGAACGTGATGACATAATTTTGTTACGATGGGACTACGTTCAGGTTAGTAGCCAATAGCTTTGATGTAGGAATTTGATCTGAGCATGCGTGGCACTTTGTCCGATCGGAATTCTCTACACATGATCGGACCAGTTTGTCGGAAAATATTTCCAACAAGTTGGAAAATTTGGTCCGACGAATATTCAGACGGAAACAGTCCGATGCATACCACACACAGCCGGATTATCCGACAACACGGTCTGATAGGACACATTCCGACGGATTCTCCGACCGTGTGTACGGGGGCTTAGTCGTGCACTCCACAAATTTGGCCTTTATGGAAGAGTGGCAAGAAGAAAGCCATTGCTGAAAGAAAGCCATTGTTGAAATGAAGTTCTATTTGCAGTTTGCGAGAAGCTATGCGGGAGGCACAGCAAACATGTGGAAAAAGGTACTTGAACTTTTTGGACTAAAAGCAAAACATTAGATGTGGCAGAAAACTAACACTGCACATTGCCCTGAACACACCACCCCCACTGTAAAACATAGTAGTGGCATCATGCTGTGGGGATGCTTTTCCTCAGCAGAGGCAGGGAAGCTGGTTAGAGTTGGGAAGATGGATGGAACCAAATACAGGGCAATCTTAGAAAAAAACCTGTAATGCTGCGTACACACAATCGGAATTTCGGCCAGCAAAAGACTGATGAGAGTTTTTCGTGGGAAAATGCGACCGTGTGTATGCTCCATCTGTCTTTTGCTAGTGGAATTCCAGCCAGCAAAAGATTGAGAGCATGCGGTCGGGAAAAAGTTCCTATCTGAAAATACGATCGTCTGTGGCAATTCTGACGTGCAAAATTCCTACGCATGCTCGGAAACAATTTGACACATGCTCAGAAGCATTGAACTTCATTTTCTTGGCTCGTCATAGTGTTGTACGTCACCGCGTTCTTGACGATCGTAATTTCAGTGAACTTTTGAGTGACCGTGTGTATGCAAGGCAAACTTGAGCGGAATCCCGTCGGAAAAGCCTTCATTTCTTTTTCCGACGAGAAATCCGATCGTGTGTACACGGCATTAGAGTCTGCAAAATACTTAAGACTGGAGCGTAGATTCACCTTCCAGCAGGACAACAACCCTAAACATACAGCCAGAGCTACAATAGAATGGTTTAGATGATTTGAATCGGGGTAGTGAATTAAAATTCAAGGAGGTCCGGGTCACTAAAAAAATGTTACGGCTAAGGTCTGAATCACAAGTCAGTGCCATTAACAATTGTACGCATCTTTCTTCACTTTTTTGGTGCAAGCCACGCATTCTGATGCTTTTCTTACGGTTTCCTAAATAGTCTGTGACTGTAAATGTCCCCAATAGTGTTTCCCCTTACATCAGGTACCCCTACTAGAGTAAATCAGTTGCCACCGTCAGGGTATCCCCTTATATCAGGTATTCCCATCAGGTTTCTTCATCAGACGGCTCCCTTACATATGGTGTCTCCCATCAGTGTGCCCCCTTACAGTATTTGTCCCCATCAGAGTGTCCACTTTCAGTAGGTGCCGCCATCAGAGTGCCACTTTACATCAGGTGTTCCCATCACAGTTCCACCTTACATCAGATGTCCCCATCAGCCAATGATGACCCCGCTTCTGTCTCAGCCAATAAGGAGGGGAGCTTAGACGCTCCTGCAACATCGCTGGATAAACACGGGTTTGGGTAAGTATTAGAAGGGCTGAAGGGGGCTGCTACACACAGAAGGTTTTTTTATCTTAATGCATAGAAGGTATTGAGATAGAAAAACATTCTGTCTTTACAATCCCTTTAAGTTTTAACTTGGGCTAAAGTCATGGAGCTTTATGGGTCATTATTAGACATGTGCAGAGTAAAATATTTCGTTTCGGAATTTAGTTTTAGTCCGAAAAATTAATTAATTTAGTTACTCCCGAAATTCGATTTTTATTTATGTTGTTTTTCGTTCAAAAATTGCATTCGTCCGAAAATCCACATGAATTACGGTCGAATCTGTCTTTGAAGGCTTATGGTGTCTGTCGAATGTATAAAGAATATTCGACGGAGCTAGTATATAGCATACTTCATGTGAACTTTAGAACCCTATTAAAGTCTATGGGACTCCAACATTCAAAATCTAAAGTGCTAATTTTAAAGGCTAATCAACATGGGGACAAGGTGCTTTGAGGGGTCACAGACCCCCAAAGCATCCTCCCAATGTTGAGGGCATGTGGCCTGGTACAGTTCAGGAGGGAGGGGGGGCCGCTCTCTCGTCCCCCCCTCTTTTCCTGCGGTCTGCCAGGTTGCGTGCTCGGATAAAGGGTCTGGTATGGATTTTTAGGGGGACCCCCACGTCAATTTTTTTTTAAATTTGACACGGGGTTCCCCTTAATATCCATACCAGACCTGAAGGGCCTGGTAATTGAATTTGGGGGACCCCCACGCTTTTTTTTTATCAATGACTTTCAATGAGTGTTCTCTGTATTATGGAGCTGACAATTCATAATAGCTGCGAGTGATTTTAAAGGACTTTTTTTCCTGCATAAATGACACTTTGTGCAGGGACAGTTCTAAGCACCAGAAACATGCGCCCCTTCACAGGCATACTATAGACACCCCCCCCCCCCCCTATGAAGTTTAAAGGAATATTACACTTTTATTGTTTCACTTTAATCATTATTAAAATCACTGCTCCCGAAAAAACTGCCGTTTTTAAAACTTTTTTTGCATTGATCCATGTCCCCTGGGGCAGGACCCGGGTCCCCAAACACTTTTTAGGACAGTAACTTGCAGAATCTTTTCTCTCTGTCAAATCTTTTTTTCTCTGTCGAATATTTTCTCTATATAATCTTGGACTAATAGAGGTAAGGTTAGGCACATTCGACCACAGGTTCTATAGACACAGATTGTTATTGTCAGAGTCACGTCGAATCTCCTATTCTATATCGAACTGTTGTAACAACTAAAACGAAAATAAAGCATTTATTTATGTCGGATCTTTAGTTTTTCGGATTCTATGCTTTCGTTATCGCTTGTCAAAATGAAAACGAAAATAGCTGAAATTCGGACGAAAACGAATGCACATGTCTAGTCATTATTTAATGGTGACAGGCCATTGCAAATTGCTAAATTTAGGTAACATAAAGTGAGCCCCATAAGCAACAGCACTGACCTGGTCATATTGCCGGTTATTTACGAAAGGCAAATCCACTTTGCACTGCAAGTGCACTTGAAAGTGCACTGGAAGTGCACTTGGAAGTGCAATTGCTCTAAATCTAAGGGGTAGATCTGAAATGAGTGGAAGCTCTGCTGATTTTATCATACAATCATGTGCAAGCTAAAATGCTGTTTTTTTTTTCCTTGCATGTCCCCCTCGGATCTACAGTGACTGCACTTCCAAGTGCACTTTCAGTGCAAAGTGGATTTGCCTTTAGTAAATAACTTGTGTGCCTCCCAGGGAAAGACTAAACATAAAACCACCACAATCCCCTCAGAAAAAATAAGTTGCACAGCTCATGTAAAACATATAACATTTAATCAAGCCTATGATTAGTTAATTTGTTTTTATTAGCACAAGAGATGGTACTTACATTGACTAAGAAGTGTTCCCTGTGCTGGTGATTGATCTCTTAGTTGAAACCTTCCATCCTCTGCCCACCCCCATATCCCTGCAGTGGTAATCTATATGCCACTGGACCTCTCATAGGCACTTGCTGAGCATGTCCATCCTCCATTCATAGAGGGTATAATATAGCTTCCAGCAATGAAAAGCTCCAGGGGTCAAGTCTTGGGGAAAAAAGTGTGGGAACTCCCACCCAGGATCCACTCCCCCCACCAAAAAATAAATAAAAAATGATACGCTCATATGCACGAACACTTCAAAAGTGGTATTTTTCATCCAATTTCCGTATTGTGTGTATAAAGCTTAACTGTTAGAACATAAAAAAAAAAAAAAATCCTCAATAAACATAATTACAGTAATTCTCTGAATAATCAGCATTCATTCAATTGTGCTTCCATGCAAATGTGAACATCATGTTCTGATCGTTATTGGGGAATGTTATTTTGTATATAGAGTGTTTATGTGGTGAGTTTACACTTTTCATTGAACAGAGTTTGGATAACACAGGGTTAAACGGAAAGGTCATAAATGAACTGCACATTATCTGGACAGAATGCTTCGGGAGATAGTGATGTGTTCCTGCTTAGCAGATGTATGTTTGCTTGGGGGGGCTGCAAGCTCTGCAGGGCTCCAACACACACTCGCTGCTATTCCAACCCTTCACATATTTCCACATAAACTTCCCTCCTGGCATTAAACTTTACCAGGTATTGTGCTCAGCTTACCACCCCAAACTGATGTTCCCCCCTCAGCTCACCTCTCTCCCTGCAAGTCCTGTGAGCAGAATAGCTGTGCTCCTCCTCTGGGTTCTCTCATCATATGGCACTGAAGATAGAGGAGGGGGGGATTCAGCGGGACACACAGAGCAAGTATGCAGGAGAGCACGGGAGGATGAGGAGACAGAAAATCAGGGGGGGCCGGCGGGGAGGAGCGCATCACAAAAGGTCTGACTAAATACAATCTCTTAGCAGCAGGGGCCTGATCTACCCATCAGCTAGCTGTAATTGACAGGTAGATCGAAGAGGAAGCTGTCATGGGGCCCCCTACTGGCAATGCCTGAATGGTCAGTCCACCCCTGGTGTGCGGCACTTACTATTGTGAGCTGTGTCAGGGGCTGCTGGTGTAGCACCTGCCACACAGCTCGCATACTTCAAAGTCTTGCGGGATGCGGCTGCTAATGGGAACTGAGTTCCTCTTGTGGAAAAAGTACAGGAACTCCGTTCCCATGTGTTCCCTCAGGACTTGAGCCCTGAAAAGCTGTCTATAAGTAGAGGAGGCAGACCTTTAGTTCACCCACCATCCACATCATTAAAATAAAAGTACAGACATACATTGGTTAGGCTTATTTTCTTAATTTAACCACTTGTCTACCGGGGCATTTAAAAAAAAAATTGTGCACACAAATATGCATTTTTTTTGCTAGAAATTACGATAAATTGCCCCAAAAATATATATTTTCTGAAAGTGGAGTCCATGGAGAATAAAATGGTAGTAGTTGCAATTTTTTATATTGCACAATATTTGCAGGTATTTATCAATGTAAATGTGCACTGTTTGGGGTATTTCGATTCTAATGAAGGATGAATAGATCTTAAAATAAGGTTTGGGTTTGTTTACAAATAGGGACATTACAGTCACAAATAAGGAGTGGGAGGAAAGGGGAATAAGGTGATAGTGGAGGAAAGTGGTCTTCTCTAGCCTAACACACATACATACTCACTGAATCTCTCATGCCCCTATGCCAGGGACCTTTTTGTCCAGATTTGAGACACACCCTCCAGTTGGGTGCTGGTAATCACAGTTATTGAAGATAACCTGAACTAAAGGTCAAAAAAGTTAATTTCTGCCTCAGGCCTAAGCCAGGTACACACTAACAATTTTTTTGTGTGCAACCCATGTGAGGTTAGTCTAGCGATCTTACCTACTGATCAGGAGTTGGTCCGCTGCTGGTTTTCCAGCACGCACGTCCAACAGAAGCTGGCTTCTGTCGCACAGAATGAAATAAACATGGGCAGAATGTCTGCTGTTTTTTTTTTTTTGAACCGGCAAATGTCTCCCGACATTCTGCCCATGTGTAAGTGGCTTTAGAGTTGAGTTATTTTGTGTAAGCTAGCAGTGCAATCTTTATCTGCCCTAACCCATAGCCCATTAATATCAATTTCTATCCAATACCACAACCAAGCACGTATTTTCAGAGGAAAAGCACACTGAAATGAATTGCTGCAAACAAACACAATAATATACCCAATTTTCAATAAAATATAAATGATACCAAACATGTCAAGTCTTAACATTGTGCAAACCTGTTGAATCCCCAAAAACTATTCTCCATAGGTGGCACTTTAAAAGCCTGTACAGATCATCAGTTTAGAGTTAAATGGAAATTATGGAAATTATGGTCCTAGAATTATTCACCTCATTCCAATGTTCGCAATGATATCTCACATGTGCTCCCCTAATCCTATTTAAATTCATGTGCTTGCTGTGCGCATAGCTTTTATTATGGAGTGTGTGCGTAGGAATGATAGGGGTGCTTTTGATTTTTTTTCAATTATTTTGATTTTGTTTATATCACACTTTTTTATTGCTATAACAAGGGGGGTAATAAGCTATGTGATGGCATGTATACAAATTCTAGAAATAATGGGCATTTTAAAGGTGCCAAAGTCAATGCTCCACAAATAGCATATTGATATATGATGAAAACATTTTTTTTTATTAAATTTACAAAACATTAAAATACAGCAAATACACATATTAAAACCATCATAGAGGCACATATTGCTTGAGCAGTAATGCAGTAATGCAACAGCTTTTAAGCCAGTCAATAATGGGCAAAACTAATGACTTACAAAATATGGCCGCCGATCCCTGCATAAGGACACAGCGGTAATGGCATCAGTGTGTAGGCCCCTGGGGGGGGGGGGGGCCTTTGTAAGTCAATTGTTTTGCCCATTTTGTACGTGTAGGCTGCAGCTTTATGAATTCAGATTTTAATAAATACTACAATTTGTGAACATTACTTTGGCTACCATGTGTGAGCTTTATTCTGCACAGTGTCAGTCTCCCCTGAGGTTTACCCTGCTGTTTACTCTGCTGTCTACAACCCTGGATAGGATGACACCAAGCTCCAAGATATTGATACAAGGCTCATAATGGCTTGTTATCTGGTGAGTGCATAAAATAGTGAAGGGATACCACAGCTAAGAAGCACCGTGTAACACTTTGAACCATCAAGTTCATAATTATATGCTGCTTTATATTCATTTTCTGGTGAGTGTTCCAACACATCACGTTGTCACGGTTGGTTATTGGAATCTATTACAGATTGATTACACTTGGGACTATAGCTATTTACACTGCACTCTGTATGTACAGTAGAGAATTTCTAAGCCATGCTACTTGGTCACACCAATCATTTTATGTGGCACTCACCAGGTGCCACATTGCTAGTCTCCTGGGGGGAGAGGGGAGGGGGTATTGGTGGGTTTTGTGAGTTCCTGATTCTCTGATTAAAAAAAAGCCCTGTTCAGAACTGTAGTAATTTATGCCAGTAAGGAAGATTGGTGAAAACCTTGACCATCTTTCACATAATGAAACATCTGTATTAAATATGGGGCTAACTTTTAATAATAGAGGACTGAAAAGCTATCAGGGCCTGAAGCCTTTGAGGGTTTCAGATACTTGATGGAAACAATTGAGTACTGTCCATGACACTTTTTTTTTTGCGCTAACAATTCTTATAAGCTTTTAGGGTGTGCCGCCCTCATCGAGGTCCAAGCAGTACTAATGTTTGGTTCTTGATGAAGGGGGCACACTTCAAAAGGTTGTCCTGAAAAAATTGTACGTTAGTGGAAATACAAAAAGTATCGCAAATAGTACTCAATTGTTTCTGTCACAAGTGCACTAATATGGCTACAATCACCTCAAGCAGAGATTTGATTGAAACTAACCCTTTCCACTGAAATATTGAAGTTCCTGTTCCCTTAAAGCAAGTTATACAGCACAGTGTTTGTGTTGTGTAATTTGGCCCCGTGTATCACTTGAAATACCTGGCTGATCCTGATTTTTCCTGCCCCCCCCTGTAAACTGACCATGGTTTATCATGGCTGCTGAGCTTTGACACCGGGGTCAGTTTACATGCCTCCGTAATCTGCAGCTCTCGTCTGTCCTCCTCTCTCCCCTCCCCTTCCTGCCTGTCAGCTTATGACAGTTCCCGCCCCTCCCCTCCCCTCCTGCTGCTAAAACCACTATATTATGATGATACAATACAATCTGTTAAATAAGGACATGTTCCCCACTGCATGTGCTTTATAATAAATATGCCAATTTCTCTCGCCTTCGTTCCTCCCGGCTGACGTCAGTGGGAGTTTTCAGCCCCTCCCACTGGAGCTGTCAGCCCAGGACAGGAGAGCGGCAAGCAGTCACGTGAGCACTAGGAGGTGCTCTGAAATCAGGTAGAAATTGGTATATTTTTTTATAAAACACATGCATTGCAGCGGTGTCCTTATTTAACAGAGGGGATTGTATCATCATAATATAGTGGCTTTACAACCACTTTAAGCCTTTACAAAGCCTCTCCAGATATCTGTGGGAGAGATTACTGAAGGGAAAGGGCAACTTTATTAGGGTGGAAGGCAGTTGGCTTAGTATAAAGCTTTCTTAAATTATTTTTAAAAAATGTAAGCATTTAGGTGACTTTAGTAAAAGGTCCCCCTTCGCATGTATTGTAGATGAATGGAGGAAGGCCTATATGTAGTCCAAATCAAGAGCGCAGCCTCAGTGACAACCATGACCCCCTTAAAGTGTTAGTAGACCCTCCTATTTGTGTTTACCTACAGGTAAGCTTATAACAAAGCTTACCTATAGGTAAAATTAATCTCTCTTAAACTTGCACTGTTTAGGTAATATTTTAATGAGCAGCAGCCAGTGACATTACCGGCGTATGCACTTTGAAAGAACAGCATACCCGTGCCATTCCTTCAGAATGCTGTGCTGTGACCATGACTCCCACATGCATCCATGGGAGAGGTTTGACCATTAAAGCTGCTGAAGCCCGCAAACCCGTAAGGAAGACCGAGTGAAGTTGGCAGCCCTGTCAGAGATGAGTATTTCCTAATGTGATAGCATGTGATGCATAATAGCACATTATGTAATTGCCTTTTGTTTTTTTTTCCCCCAATGCCGTGGTTTACTATAACTTTAAAAGATATTTGCAGGATTACCAGGTAAAATCAGGACAAAAAGTACAAAACAATAAACGAGTATAGCCACCACAACTAAGGACTGGTAAGCTGTTTCGGGGTGGGGGGTAGTCATAGGTAATAGGGTAGCTAAGTGATTTTATTGGGCTAGGGAGGGGTTTTTGTTAAAAAAAAAAAAAAGAGCTTCTCCCTTACTTTTAACAAGCAACACTAAAGCAGACCTTGCACTAAAATGTATGGTCTGCATTTGTTACTGCCCCTAACCTCATTAAACAAAGACTGCATTAACAAATAATAAAAAAAAGGCTTGAAAATTACTGACCTAACCCCAAGGTTCCTGCCACTTCCTTCTTCCTGTTGCTAACATCAATGGACCTCACAGAAGGGATCTTGGAAAAGCTCAGGATTCCAATTCCAATTTCAATCTAAAGAAAAGACACTACAGCACTGAACATATGCATATTTTTACAGGATTTGGGATCCTATTTTTACAGGATTTGGGATAACCTTGGTTTTTCCAGCATCCCACAATAATTTACCCTTGCCATCAGAAGGCTGGGAGCCATTTTTGCTATTTTCTTTTTTATCTCTGTAATGTATTGTTGAGTAATGGGTGGGGTTGCTACATAAACAGACTTTGCATTTCAGTGCCAGGTCCACTACAATGTAAACTAAAAAAAAAAAAAAAAAAAATTAAATACACTAAATTATCAAAAGTATTGGGATACCTGCCTTCACATGCACATGAACTTTAATGGCTTAGTCCGTAGGGTTCACTATTGCGTTGGCCCACTATTTGCAGATAGAGAAGCTTCAACTCCTCTGGAAAAGCTGTCCACAAGGTTAAGGAGTGTGTCTATGGGAATGTTTGATCATTCTTCCAGATGTACATTTGTTAGGTCAGGTACTGATGTTGGACGAGAAGCCCTGACTCCCAGTCTCTGCTCTAATTCATCCCAAAGGTGTTCTATTGGGTTGAGTTCAGGACTCTGCGCAGGCCAGTCAAGTTCCTCCACCCCAAACCCGCTCATCCATGTCTTTATGGACCTTGATTTATGCAATGGTCCAAATCATTTGATGGCGGAGGGGGGATTATGGTGTGTGATTCTTTTACAGGAGTTGGGCTTGACCTCTTAGTTCCAGTGAATGGAATTCTTAAGTCATCAGCATACCAAGACATTTTGGACAATTTTATGCTCACAACTTTGTGGGAACAGTTTGGGGATGGCCCCTTCCTGTTCCAACGTGACTGTGCACCAGTGCACAAAGAGAGGTCCATAAAGACATGGATGAGCACGTTTGGATGGAAGAGCAAGTGCCTAACCTCACAAATGCACTTCTGGAAGAGTGGTCAAACATTCTTATAGACACACTGCTAAACCTTGTGGACAGCCTTCCCAGAAGAAGAGTTGAAGCTGTTATAGCTGCAAGGCATTTATAGCTGTGGGCCAACTCAATATTGAACCTTACAGACTAAGGATGCCATTAAAGTTCATAGTTAAATAGTTAATCTGGCTGATAACCAATAAAAGGAATTTATATATATATAGGATGGCAAAAAAAGACAATAAAGCATGATTCAATTTGCTCCTGCAGGGGAGAAAAATTCCTTCCTGATGCCCCAAGAGGCAATCAGATATTCCCTGGATCAACATTACTTATAAATATTAGTATCCAGTTATGTTATGTACATTTAGGAAAAAATCCAGGACTTTGTTAAAACAATCATCTGCATGTAAAGGCAGTTATCCTAAAGTTTTTGACAATATAGTGTATGTTCCAGTTACGTGTATACAGCACCTAGGACTGCAATAACAATTTTGCAATTCTAAATTAAAATCACTGTATAGAATATGTAATAATAATAAAAAAAACTTGATAAGTGCTGTGTAAATGTTTATTATTCTATTCGCACCACATTATAGTGTACTGTATATTACAAAACATTCTGGAGCTAAATGTAATATGAATTCGGAGGCGTGTCCTGACCTAGCTGGAAGATGGACGCTTGAGCTGAGAGCTGCCATTACCTCAGGAACATTTCGCTCAAAAACAGAGGAAAACCCAGCTAAAACTATGGGGACTGCTTCTAGACACTCCTCGGCATTTCGATCCAGCTCCCCCCACCAACAGAATGGGGGATTGAGCCAGAATATCCCTGAGATGTTCAGAACGAGCAGGGGAAACATGGCGTCTTCCCGCCACGGACAGTCCCAGGTCCGCTCTTAGACGCACTCCCTCCCTCACACAGGGATTCTCCTTTCCGAAACACCGTCCGCCTTTGCCCCACCAGGCAATATGGATAATGGAGGAATGGACGCACCTCCTCAGCCACATCTCAGTATGCAAGATCTGCAAACTATCGCATTAAAGACACTCTATCAGCGGCCATTTCAGAGCTGGAGATGGCGACAGACAAACATGAGATAGTCATCCACCGTGCCACCAGGAAGACAGCTGCCCAAACTCTGCAGCTCAGGGATATGCAGCGCCACATGGAAGACCCGGACAACAGGGGTAGGCGCCATAATCTGAGAGTGAGAGGTATGCCAGAAACTATTGAAGGGGAACGAATCCCCCAGGCGGTCACTAGCCTCTTCAACGGCATACTGAACAGACTTTAGTAGACTACAGGCTCAAAGACGAAATCCTGAAACAAGCGAGAGGCAGACAGCAATTAACATATAAAACTGCGACAATTCAAATCTCCCAGGACCTCTCTGGGATCACACTTCAATACCACCAAGATCTGAGACCCCTGCTGGATACCCTCAACTATAAATGGAAATTTCCTTTCTGCCTGTCCGGCACAATTCATGGTCGTACAGCACTGCTTAAAGTGCCTGAGGAATTACCCCATTTCTGTGATACCCTAGGCATCCCCCATGTAGATGTCCCCAATTGGTACGCCACCTTCAGCATGCAGTTATCAGACTGGAAAAACAACAGGAGGAACCCATGGAGGCTCAAGAAACAAGGTACCACAGGCGGCGATCCCTTTCAAGACCCAGACACCAGAATATCTTTCGCAATCCTCACGAGGATCTCAGCCCATCCAATTTCCCAAGATCCAGGAGAGCCCGCCATGATTGCTAAATCTTCCACTCAGGTTTTCTCTCAGCTAAGATTCCATTAACCCAGTTTTGATTCAAATACCACAGTTTATTACCCGTGGTTTCTATTCACCCAGTTATTTGGTTATTGTTCCAGATGATGTAATACCTACCAAGGCAGTGTTGTACATGATTGAAAACGTTATCTCTAATGATACCTAACTGCTCTATGCCCTGCAACGCACTTTCCCGCTTGTAAGATTGGTAACACAGTTATCGGCAGCCTCTAAGGTGAAACTACAATACCCATACCGCCCTGCGGTTCACAAATAGGAGCGGACCGGACGTCATCACCCATACCAACACGCTTCCAGTAGGGACTGAAAGGACGCATCAACAGCCAACTCCATGAGATGTCACCAATACACAGAAAGGATGCCGCTTCTCACAGATGCCCCTCCAATACAGGAACAGGAAGAACAACTTGCCAACTGAACTATCCACACTGAAACTTAGGTGCCAGGACCTTCCCGGGTTCAGGTGAGAATATCTTCACATCTCACCCCTAGCCGGTACCAGCTACGAGCAGAACTCAACCCAAAAGCCTGAATGTAACATCACTTGTAGAACTCTCCCCCACCTACGAGTATTGCAGGCTCATAGCAGAAAACATATCGCAATGCCAGATCCTCATACAACCTAGTACCCGGAACCAACATCCACAATACTTGCCACAATACCTGATTAAGGGTCTCTAATCACCCACTAACTAGTAGACTTGCCAGACAGATGGACAAACCTAAAGATGCAAGATACTTCTGTCTAGAAATGGCTACCTTACATGAAACACGAACTTCCTATTTTTAAAAGTTCCAGCTCATACCACCTATCTCACTAGCTGTTGGGGGGGAATGAGTATCTCAGTTTAATAGTGAATCCTCCGGAACATGGAGGGTGACTCCTTTACGTGTTCCTTCGCACAGGGGGACATAAAAAGAGAACAAGAGCACCAGAGTCCCCCCTTTCACCCTACAGTCCTGAACTGTTTAAACCCACAAGGTGGTAAACTCCAACTCACAGGAGACCCCCGATAACCTGTTCACCTGCACCCAATGTGCTAATGTGCCACCGTCCTCAGTTCCTACAAAACATGCCAGTTTTAAACTGTCCTCAATTCTCCTGCCAAGGACTTTTGCAGTACGTATATATGCTGTGAGATAACGCATGACGAAGCATGTTAAGAGCTTTGGTAGTATTCTTTTCTGTTTTCAACCACTTGTTCGCACAGAATTTCTTGTTTTCTATGTGTTATTGTTGAACCCTAGCTAAGGAAGCATGATTCATATTTTTACCACTGCTTGCCTGTTGCATGTCCCCATGCTGGTATACCCAGGGCGATTGGTGCTGGATCCTCCAGCACTGGACAGGGTTCTATACTATTGTTCTTTTATACTTTTGCCTAATTTGTTTTCTGTACCTCACACCCGTATCAACGCAGGCACTTCTTTAGCTCATTTCCCCATCCCCCAACTGGGTTTATTTTAAATATTTAACAATATACTAGATGTCCCCCATCCTTTTTCTTTTCAAGGGACTGTACCTCCTCCATACCCAATCATAATACCCTGGGGTGGCGGGCTACCTCACACTTACTTGGACATTCTTCATAGTTTGGTTCATTTGCTTCATTGGTAAATCCCCACACAGTAGCGTATAGCAGTGCTGACACTCCGATAGGTGTGCAGTCACCCTCCTGCTCTGTACCTTTCTGATTCAAACCCTCATCTGAGGAGGTTGGACGAGTTCCTACCCCTTATTGGGATATCATACGCAACTGCTTTACCCTACCAAATACTATAATATATAGTATTATAAAGATTGGAGAAACCGCGCTAATCGGTTCTAGGTGTAGGATAGGCAAACCCAGGCAATGGACTAAAAAAATGTATATATATGTATATATATTTTTAGGTTGCAGCCCCCCCAAAAATGAAGAAAATCCCCACACGGGGTTTCCACAACAATAAATACAACCTAACAACTGGGGTATCTGGCGCTACCTTTTATCGGAAAATAATAATTATAAACGATTGAAAGGAAAGTGTATTTTGGTGGAAAACCCTAAAAATGCCAGCAGGTCCAATAACGCACCAACCTGTCTCTCAACTAGTAATCTCATATATCCAATTACTGCCACATGAAGATATTGACTCCTTATCAAAGGAAAACACAATACAATCCTTTAGAACCCACTAGCTCTAATTCAGTACAAGAAAAATGGTGACCTCTGCTAAAATCGCATAGATTGACCTTTTGCGATTCAGACACAATTATGGTAAGTATGACCTTATCTAATATATTTTTTTAATCCGTGTTAGAAGAATATATAATTTACCAAAAAAGTGATTTATCCAACAACTCATCGGCTAAATTAGTAAACAAGTCTAATTTGAAAGTGCAGATATCTTAAAAAGAGTATAAAGTGCAATAAGGTGCAGGTGAAAAATCAAAAATTAAAATACTAAAGTGCAAAATATATATCACAACAAATACCCAACTAAGCGAATCGCAAAACTGAAAAATAAAATAAAAATGAAAATCAAAATAAAAAAAATATATATAAAAATAGAAATAAAAATAAAAATAAAAAATAAAAAATATAAATAAAAATAAAAATAAAAATAAAAAATATAAAAAATATTAATAAATAAAAAACCAAAAATTAAAAACCCCCCCAAAAAAGATTATATAGTGTCCACTTGTCCAAAAAATCTTCAATAATGCAAGTCCAACAGTAAATGTTCATAAGGTGACTTTAGTGCTTGTTGTGAAATCTTCAAAGTGACTTCCGTGCTCCCCCACAAGGTGCCCCACTCACCAGAAGAATACACCCCTGCAGGGCTAATTCGCCTTTAAACCAAATTTGAAGAAATCCAGCTCCTTGGCCCGTTTATTGTATGATCATTCGTATCCAGAAGGGAATTCCATTTTTATCCTCATAGGAAAAAAATTATAATCTCCATAGTGTAATACGTATAAAAAACGTTTATTTCCACAAAAAACAAAAAACAAAATTCATATGGTAAAAAGGAATGGTAATCAATATGGAACACAGTCCAACAAAACTTCCACTTAACATAGACTCCGTGGGTTATTGATCCATTTCTTAGATATCAACCCCGAAAGAAATCAGGATAATGTATATAAAAAATATAAAACAGAAAACACACTTAAAATAAATGCTAATGGCTCTCTGTCCCAGAGGAACAGGAACAATCCTGAATGATATAAATTGCTTCAATGAAAATGAGCAATATCCCTCGGATTAGTGCTTTAAAAATATAATATTTATAAATTCCCCTAGGGTAGAGCCCTTATAGCGAATCTCCTAAGCACAATGCGGGTTCCGCTCGGTGGATGCGCAGCGTGCGCTCCAACTGCATTCCAACCACCGTAGGCGACCCGGAAGTGACGTAGTAAGCGTCACAGTCTACACAGTAATATATGGCCCCCTTGTGGCCCAGTGTGGAGATTATTGTTTCCCAGTCGGCCGTGGCTGAAGACCCCCTGGTGGCTGGTAACAAGAATGGAGGTTGTCTGCTTTGCTTGATGTGCCTACTTTTCTACACTTGGAGGTGAGAGTTCTGGGAGCCCTTAGCCCCCGAGTTTTTATAAGTACCTTTTTGCCTGCTGTTTTCCTAATTGGTGCCAGTGAACAAGACTTTGATATCCATGATATGGACTTTGTTTTTGCCTGCTTTCTATATATTTAATTATTTTTATCTATATTATTTATAAGCACGTAGCACTTTATTTAAGATTTTTGATCTTTAACTATTGCCCCATCTCCCTACTCAATGTAGACATGAAGCTGTATGCCAAAATATTTGGCAAACCGTATACTCCCCCTGCTTCCCAGATTGATCTCCACTGATCAAGTTGGCTTTATCCCAGGCAGAGAAGCAAAGGATAATACCACAAAGGCCATAAATATACATCATTGGCTAACATCTACTACAACAAAAATAAAAATAAATTCTATCCCTTGACGCGGCGAGAAGACGTTCGACAGGGTATCCTGGGACTACATGTCGGCGACATTACAGGCCCTTGGTATCCCCTCGTGCCTTCTACAAATGATTATGGCTCTGTACTTGTCTCCCACAGCCAAGATCAGGGTTAACGGCCACCTGTCGAACACCTGCTCCATTTTCAATGGAACGTGAAAGGGTTGTCCCCTTCCACCCCTCATTTTTGTTCTCACCATGGAACCCTTCCTCCACAGATTGAGGGAAAATCCTGACATCAAAGGGATTGAGGGAAAATCCTGACAACAAAGGGATTGATATAAATCATAAACAATACAAAATTGCTGCTTACGCGGATGACATTCTACTATTCCTTTCTGACCCCATAACCACCATTCCCAACCTACTCCAAGACTTCGCTATATTTAAAAAAACTATCCAACTTACAGATACATTTTGAAACATCCAAAGCCCTTAACATTACACTCCCAACAACCTTGGTCGCTCAGTGCCAAAACAATTTTCCCTTTCGCTGGGAGCCACACAAACTTATCTACCTAGGCATTAAACTACCCACCAGACTGTCGGAGCTATACACCAGAAACTTCTTGCTCACACTTCATAAAATTAAGAGGGACTTAAACAACTGGCATAAAGGCCCCTTTTCATGGTTTGGCAGAGTGGCAAATCTAAAGATGAACGTTCTTCCCAGACTACTATATTTGTGCAAACAATCCCGATCAAACTTCTCCCCTCTTTCTTCACTACCTAAAAAAGACTGTGCAAAAATCTCCTGTGGTCCACTACAGAGATTCCACAAAGGACACCAGTCCCCAACAATCACCTCCTTCCCCAGCGGGGGGGATATCCAAGTAATAAGGCAACCATGATGCGTAAAACTCCGTCACTCCTATCCTCCATACTAGGGGTGGCCGAACTGTTCGCCCGGCGGTCGGATCGCAGCGAATTTTGCGTGTTCGCGATTCGCCCGTTCAGCGGACTATTGCCGCTGTTCGCCCAGCGGACTTATGTGTTTACAGTGTGAAAGAACTTTGACCCATGATGACACATCCATCATGGGGTACAGGACAGCCAATGGAGACATTTCAGCACATGGACAATTGGACATTCCCCCTAACTTATAAATAGACCTGATCTGGCGGCCATTTTACATTCTTTCTTGTGTCATTATAGGGAGAGGTTGCTGTGTGGAGCAGGGAGAGACTGCAGTGACACAAATCGCTAGCTATTAGGTCCACAAAAGTCCTTTTAAGGACTGGTATGGTATAGGTGTAGTACAGGATATAGGGTTGAGTGCACTGCTGTGCTAGTGATTGTTGCAGCAGCCTGTCTTTTGTCAGTGCAGAGAGGGACAGGATACTGTGTGCAGCAGGGACAGTCAGTTTAATCACTAGCTGTTACTATTAGATCCACAAAGGTCCTTTTAAGGACTGGTATTGGTGTACAGTATATAGGGTTCAGTGCACTGCTGTGCTTGTGATTGGAGCAGCCTGCCTTTTGTCAGTGCAGCAGGGACAGTCAGTTTAATCACTAGCTGTTAGTATTAGGTCCCTAAAGATCCGTTTAAGGACTGGTATGGTATAGGTGTAGCACAGTATATAGGGTTGTACACGTATAATATACTTTCTTCCAAATATAGAAAGAATATTATACTTGACTGCTGCCCTATTCTGCAGTAGTCCTTTATCAGTGTAGGGACTGAGGTACAGTCTGCACATCACTAGCTACTCAGTTCACTAAAGGTCCTTGTAAGGACTGGTATAGCTGTACAATATATAGGGTGCTGGTGCACTACTGCTGCCCTATTCTGCAGCAGTCCTTTATCAGTGTAGGGACTGAGGTACAGTCTGCACATCACTAGCTACTCAGTTCACAAAGGTCCTTGTAAGGACTGGTATAGCTGTACAATATATAGGGTGCTGGTGCACTACTGCTGCCCTATTCTGCAGCAGGCCTTTATCAGTGTAGGGACTGAGGTACAGTCTGCACATCACTAGCTACTCGGTTCACAAAGGTCCTTGTAAGGACTGATATAGCTGTACAATATATAGGGTGCTGGTGCACTACTGCTGCCCTATTCTGCAGCAGTCCTTTATCAGTGTAGGGACTGAGGTACAGTCTGCACATCACTAGCTACTCGGTTCACAAAGGTCCTTGTAAGGACTGGTATAGCTGTACAATATATAGGGTGGTGGTGCACTACTGCTGCCCTATTCTGCAGCAGTCCTTTATGAGTGTAGGGACTGAGGTACAGTCTGCACATCACTAGCTACACGGTTCACAAATGTCCTTGTAAGGACTGGTATAGCTGTACAATATATAGGTTGCTGGTGCACTACTGTTGCCCTATTCTGCAGCAGTCCTTTATCAGTGTAGGGACTGAGGTACAGTCTGCACATCACTAGCTACTCGGTTCACAAAGGTCCTTGTAAGGACTGGTATAGCTGTACAATATATAGGGTGCTGGTGCACTACTGCTGCCCTATTCTGCAGCAGTACTTTATAGGTGTAGGGACTGAGGTACAGTCTGCACATCACTAGCTACTCGGTTCACAAAGGTCCTTGTAAGGACTGGTATAGCTATACAATATATAGGGTGCTGGTGCACTACTGCTGCCCTATTCTGCAGCAGTCCTTTATCAGTGTAGGGACTGAGATACAGTCTGCACATCACTAGCTACTCGGTTCACAAAGGTCCTTGTAAGGACTGGTATAGCTGTACAATATATAGGGTGCTGGTGCACTACTGCTGCCCTATTCTGCAGCAGTCCTTTATCAGTGTAGGAACTGAGGTACAGTCTGCACATCACTAGCTACTCGGTTCACAAAGGTCCTTGTAAGGACTGGTATAGGTGTACTATTTGGTGTGCAGTATATAGGTGTGTAATACACGTATAAAATACTTGCACATATAGAAAGCATAGTATAGCGCGTTTCCACTGTGCAGCATTGTGACTGCTGAGCGTTTCTGCAGCGATACTACAAAGAGTGACAAATGCAATCCAAAAAAAAGTATTATAACTGGTGTGGTAGACCAGTGGCCCCCAAAACGACATATTGAAGCGGGGTGTTATATACCTTCTTCCACATACATACTGCACTTCTCTAGAGACTTTTGTCATGAGGGTCATTTAAAAAATGACAGGCAGAGGAAGAGGCAGGCCCTTCCGCAGGGGTGGTAGGGGTAGGGCAGGAGCAACAGACTTGAGCCAAAGTGGCAAATTGCAGAAGGTGCGTGCGATTACATCAAAGGACGCACCCGACTTGGTTGAGTGGCTCACTCAGCCTTACTCTTCTGCACCCTCCTCATCCTCTCGATCTGCACCCTCTTCTGCAGCGAGTTGCTGGTATCAGTACTGCTGTCAGTGTTCTATATCACAGTGCTGGTGTCAGTGCTCTATATCACTGTGCTGGTGTCAGTGCTCTATATCACGGTGCTGGTATCAGTGCACTCTATCACAGTGCTGGTGTCAGTGCTCTATATCACGGTGCTGGTGTCAGTGCACTCTATCACGGTGATGGTGTCAGTGTTCTATATCACTGTGCTGGTGTCAGTGTTCTATATCACAGTGTTGGTGTCAGTGTTCTATATCACAGTGCTGATGTCAGTGCTCTATATCACGGTGCTGGTGTCAGTGATCTATATCACGGTGCTGGTGTCAGTGCACTCTATCACGGTGCTGGTGTCAGTGCTCTATATCACTGTGCTGGTGTCAGTGCACTCTATCACGGTGCTGGTATCAGTGTTCTATATCACAGTGCTGGTGTCAGTGCTCTATATCACTGTGCTGGTGTCAGTGCACTCTATCACGGTGCTGGTGTCAGTGTTCTATATCACAGTGCTGGTGTCAGTGCTATCTATCACGGTGCTGGTGTCAGTGCTCTATATCACTGTGCTGGTGTCAGTGATCTATATCACAGTGCTGGTGTCAATGCACTCTATCACGGTGCTGGTGTCAGTGCTCTCTATCACAGTGCTGGTGACAGTGCTCTCTATCACGGTGCTGGTGCCAGTGCTCTATATCACTGTGCTGGTGTCAGTGCTCTATATCACTGTGCTGGTGTCAGTGCTCTATATCACGGTGCTGGTGTCAATGCACTCTATCACGGTGCTGGTGTCAGTGTTATATATCACAGTGCTGATGTCCGTGCTCTATATCACGGGTGCTGGTGTCAGTGCACTCTATCACGGTGCTGGTGTCAGTGCTCTATATCACGGTGCTGGTGTCAGTGCACTCTATCACGGTGCTGGTGTCAGTGCTCTATATCACGGTGCTGGTGTCAGTGCACTCTATCACGGTGCTGGTGTCAGTGTTCTTTATCACAGTGCTGGTGTCAGTGCTCTATATCATGGTGCTGGTGTCAGTGCTCTATATCACTGTGCTGTTGTCAGTGCACTCTATCATGGTGCTGGTGTCAGTGCACTCTATCACAGTGCTGGTGTTAGTGTTTTATATCACGGTGCTGGTGATCATCTTCTGCACCCTCTTCATAGCCTACCCTGACCTTTCCTCTCCTCCATTGCCTTCATGCGCTCCTGAGTCCTGAATTGTCAAAATTTCACATACAAAAAAAGAATGCTTGTAGTTGTTCATCCCAAATTCACTTCATACATGTGTTATGTCAGTGGCCATGTGGTGGGACTATGTGTGCACAGCTATTAATTATTTTGTGGCTGGAATATGACCTTTCAAAGTTCGCCTGCCATTGAAGTCAATGGGGCCCGCCACAAACTTTGCGGTTCGTGAACTTTCGACCGTCTCTACTCCATACCCATCTTCCCCCTCACCTGAACTCTTGGTTACTGCTTAATTTCATATCCGGCACATGCGGCAATTCACTTGGCATGTTCCAACCTGGTGTAATAAGCTTGCGGGTATCACAAAATTATCCAACCACTACACTTACTGACATGAATGTTGAATTTACAGGGGAGAAATAATATACAACATTGGTTAAATCGTACCTTTCTGCAACGTAATGGAAATGTTAACTGTCCCCTCCCATTCACAGATCCCTCTTTTGGGTGAACGGGTATTGGGCTGACCTGTATAGGTTTATCCCCATGCCCCATTGGAAACCCTATCTCTTTATACGACACCTATGGTATCTAAGCCCCTGTACACACGGTCGGAGATTTCCACAACCAAATCCGTCGGATTTTGCCCATCGGATTTTGTCCGTCGGATCTTGTCCGAAACTGTTGCATACACACGGTCGGACAAAGTTGGCGAAAAAATCCGATCTTTCAGAACGTGATGACGTAATTTTGTTACGATGGGACTACATTCAGGCTAGTAGCCAATAGCTTTGATGTAGGAATTTGATCTGAGCATGTGTGGCACTTGGTCCGATCAAAATTCTCTACACATGATCGGAGTATGTCCGATCAGCCCAGTTGGTCGGGAAATATTTCCAACATGTTGGAAAATTGGGTCCGACGGATATTCCGACGGAATCAGTCCGATGCATACCACACACAGTCGGATTATCCGATGACACGGTCCGATAGGACACATTCCGACGGATTCTCCGACCGTTTGTACAAGGGCTAAGACCTGAGTTGTCCCGGATCATAATGGGATATATCCCATTGACCACATCCTCTCTTTAGGCAGACACCATTTCACAAACTATGACTGTACTCATCTTGTTAATTTTAATAAATGACATTGTTCTTTACTACCATTCCTTTGATTAAATGTTGAAGTACATCCTGTATGTATAACTACACTGTATGATATATGCTCACAGTATTCCTGTTGTTATACAAATGTCACTGTGAAAAATGTAATAAATATTTCTTGGAAAAAAAAAATTAATATGAATTCAGTAAGTAGAATTAAAACACTTTAAACTTCTGGAAAAATTGCAAACCCTAGAAAAACATAAAGTTTTACCAAATGTAGTTTATAAAACTTTTTTATGTGAATAACAAATCATTTTTAGTTTTTTGCACAGTGTAACCAGAACTATAGTTGTACATTTTTACTTTCAAAAGGTTTATTAGAAAAGTTGCGGTACATAACAAATTGAATAGAACAATAATGTGTACAGCTTTTATGGTAAATAATCTGTCATTGAAACAATAAATCAAAGGAGGCAGAGATATACCAAGTTCTTCCATGGGCTGGGATCATTGGATGTGTAACGCATGCAAAAATCAACAAACCTGCCAGATTTGTGGCCTAATCTGGTCTAACTCCACAGCCCAGTTCTTAAACTTTAAAGTTATTCTACACATTCAGGGTGGATAAAGAGATGAAAAAAGAGCAGATAGAGGAAGAAAAAGGGAAGGCATAAGGGGAGGTGGGGGAGGGTATGATATGGTGGGGGGGGAGCAGGAAGGACGTCTCACTCAGGGAGCCACCCAAGCCTCCAGCAATGCTGTTCAACCCCTACTGGCTCCATCAGAGTCAGCAGAGACGGGGGGGAAAAAAAAGGAAAAAAATTGTTAACGCATCAAGTTTTGAAAATCACGAGAGTGTCGAAAGACAAACCATGGGGACCAAGTCGCATGGAAACGGTCCACTCGTTCCTCAGCCTGAGCCCTGGTATCCTCCATCTCGCATATGTAGGCTATTTTCAATAGCCAGTCTTTGGTGGTGGGGACCTGGGATGACTTCCACAGTATTGGTATAAGAGATTTGGCCGCATTTAAAAGGTGTCTGGTGAGCGAATTTTTATATTTCCTAAACGAAAAGTTTGAGATGTGCAGTAGGCAACAAGCCGCATCAAGTTTAAGCTTGGTCTCCGTAATTTTGTACGTCAGCTCTATCACTCTATCCCAGAACTTGCTAATGCGATCACATTGCCACCAGATGTGGATTAAGGTTCCCTGTCCCCCACCACATCGCCAACACGCCTCTGATGTCTGCGGGTACCATTTGTGTAATTTTGCAGGTGTTGCGTACCAGTGCGTCAAGATTTTATATGCGGTCTCCTGTATTTTCGTGCTCAGAGAGCATTTATGAGCCAGGGCACAGGTTCGATTCCATTGAGCGTCTGTGAGTGTCACTCCCAGGTCATCCGACCATTTCTGCCTCAAACTGCCCGTGTCCGGGGCCTTTCTATTAGTCAACCATTTGTAGGCCACTGAGGTAGTCCGTGGGACCTGTTCTCCTTTTAAACACAGTGCCTCTACCTCTGTGAGTTCCCTGGAGAAGTTTCTACTGTGTGTGCCCGTGGATACATAGTCCCTGACCTGGAAGTAGGACCACCAAGATAGGGATGGCAATTTACCCACCTCTCATAAGCTAGTCAAGTCCCTGACATGTTGATTATGGAAACATTGGCCGGCCAAGAGCGGCTGCCTTCCTTCCCCAGAGAACAGAGAATGATTCCCCACTCCCGGTAAAAAATCCGGATTGCCCCATAGAGGTGTCAAAGGACTTAAAGGGGTCGTAAGCATGTTGATCGTCTTCTGTTTCGCGATGTGATGCATTATTCCTAATGTGGTGCCTACTGTCGGGTGGTCTTTCGTCGTACGGGGTAACCGAGCAAAGGGAATCCAGGGGGAGAATCGCAGGGGAGTTGGGCTAAGTTCTTGTTCGAGCACTATCCAGTCCTTGACCCCTGCATGGCAGTGCCAATTGATCACTCGCGCAATGTGCGAAGCTTGGTAGTACCTATCATAATCTGGAATGCCCATCCCCCCTCCAGTTTGCCCCTCGTTAAAAGCGAGAACCTGATACGGGGAGGTTTGTGAGCCCAGATGAAGCGCATCTGGATAGTCTGGAGGGACCTGAAAAAGCTTTGTGGAACCTTTATGGGTAAAGTGCGTAGCAAATATTAAATTTTGGGCAGAACAGTCATCTTACATATGGCCGCCCTGCCAAACCAGGAGAAAAATTTGGAATGCCAGCCATTGAGGTCTGTTTCGATCATTTTAAGAAGTGGGGGAAAGTTCTTGGCAAAGAGCGACGACAACCTAGGTGTCAACATCACTCCCAAATACTTCATAGCATGGGACTCCCACTTAAAAGGGCTGTTGGCCTGTGCGGATCGTAAAGTGCGCTCAGGGAGGGAGATGTTCATTGCTTCCGATTTGGTATAATTAATTTTCATGTTTGACATGAACCCGTAGATTTTAAATTCCTTCATGAGGGCAGGGATGGAGACATGCGGCCTGGTCAGAAAAAATAGAAGATCATCCGCAAACGCGGTGACCTTATACTCTCTGCCCCCTACTTGGTAGCCTCCTATATTCTCATTCGCAGTCACACAACGAATAAAGGGTTCCAAGGAAAGAATAAACAATAAGGGTGAAAGGGGGCAACCTTGCCGAGTGCCGTTGCGAATGTGCCATTTATTTTTAGCTGTGCTGACGGGTTCTGGTAAAGAGACATTATCCAAGACATCATTTCGGAGCCTAGTCCCACGTGCCTGCACGTCTCAAACATGTAGTCCCACGCCACGCGATCGAAGGCCTTCTCCGCGTCCGTGGACAGGAGAAGGCCCTCGATCCCATGCTCTCCAGAAGCGTGGATCAAATTCAATACTTTGGTGACATTATCTCTCGCCTCCCTCCCGGGCATGAAACCCGCCTGATTCGGGCCTATCAGATCATGTAGTAGAGGTTTTAGCCTGCTGGAGATAATTTTGGCATCAATGTTTAGGAGAGATATAGGCCTGTAACTGGCGCAATGCAGGGGGTCCTTCCCAGGTTTGGGCAGGACAGTGATATAGGCTGAGAGAAACTCAGGGGGGACCTGGCGCGGCTTCGAGAGAGAGTTCAAAGCCGCTCCAAGATGCACCTCCAATTTATCAAGAAAAGTCTTATAGTATATGGCCGTAAGCCCATCAGGGCCTGGGCTCTTACCCGGCTTAAGATCTTTGACTGCAAGTTTGATTTCTAATGAGGTGATAGGGTTATTTAAGGAATCGCTAACTTCTGCTTGGAGCGAAGGAATGCCAGAACGCCCAAGGTAGTCCCTGATTGCCTGTAGTCTGTCTCCCTGCACGTCCTGAGGTCTATGTTGGGGAGGGAGATTGTAGAGGTCAGAGTAAAACTCCTGGAAATGACGGGCTATAGCTTCGCTAGTTCTAGCTATGGGGCCCCCAGCGTTGCAAATGCCCGATATGGTGGTACTCGTCCGTGGTCCCCTCAGAGCTCTAGCAAGGAAACGCCCCGTCTTGTCTCCCTGCTCGTAGTACAATTTGTTTTTAAAGTAAAGAATGCGTCTAGTCTTGGAGTCCAGAATCAGTTTGAGAGCCTTTCTAGCATCAAGAAGGGCGGTCGCTGATTGTACAGTCAATGTCTGTTTATGCATGGTCTCTAGGCGTTTGATCGTCTGTGTCAATTTCAGTATGTCATTGTCCCGTTCCCTCTTCTTTCGGGCGCCCAGCCTAATGAACTCCCCCCTCATATAGCACTTGTGGGTTTCCCAAATCGTCAAGTGGTCCATTCCCAGCGTCACATTGAGACTGAAAAATTCGGTTAGCTTAGCATGAAGCTCAGGTAATAACGCCGGATCTGATATGAGGGAGGAGTTCAGTCGCCACGCGCCCCTGCCCTTGTGCGCTTCTGTGAAGTTCAGGCATGTAGAAATGGGGGCATGGTCTGAAATGGTCTGAATTCCTATACGTGCCTCCGTCACCAGGTGTAGGTCTCTCCGGGACACAAACAAATAGTCAATCCTGGAGTGTCTGTTGTGGGGAATTGAGTAGAAGGAATAATCCCTGTCGTCTGGGTGCAGAAAGCGCCACATGTCCACTAAGTCTAGGGAGTGTAGAAGTGTTTTAATTATTTTAAGTATTCTAAAGGTTATATAGGTTTTCCTGGTGGAAGTATCAACTAGGGGATTCAGAGGGATGTTAAAATCGCCGCCAAGAACAAGGCGACCTGTACTAAATCCCTCCAACTCCCGAACTACTCTCTGGCAAAAAGTCAAATGGCCTGAGTTGGGAAAGTAGACATTAGCCAGTGTGGTGGGCACTCCCATACATTTACCCTTAATAAAAATGGATCTACCCCCGGGGTCTACCAGCTTGTCTGTGACTTTAAAAGAAGCCTCTCTGCTAAGTAGAATGGACACCCCTTTGGACTTAGAGATATCGTTTGTGGCATGATGGGCTTCCGTAAAAAAGGAGTCCGTCAGTCTGGGGACGTGGTTAGTCTTAAAATGTGTTTCCTGCAGGAAAACAATTTTGGGCCTACCTTTTCTTAAGTTCCCTCAGAAGGGCAGAACGCTTCTCGGGGATATTCAGTCCCTTAACATTATGTGAGACCACCGTGGGGGACCTTCCGAGTTCAGAGTAGGCCATCGTTTGAATCTAGGAAAGTACTCGGGAGTGACAATCACCGAAGCTGTTGGTAGGAAGAGACAAGTTAGTTATAGGAGTGATCTTCAGGTGGCCTCCCCACCTGAGACGTCCACAGGGGGTAGGGGGGAAGCGGGAGAGGAAGGGGAGAGGGGGAGAGAGAGGGAAGAGGGGGAAGGATGAAGGGATAGGAGCAGAAAAGGTGAGAGAGGAGAAGTAGAGAAATAGAACAGAGAAGACAAGAGTGTATAAACTCACTTATCCGGGCAATCCGTGTCCGGACAAAGCTAAGTAGTGCACCGATGCCGGTTAAAGCGTCTAGCCCACTTAAGGGGGAAAGTGGGAGGTTTGCGGGCAGAGATAGGGTCTGCAGCCCAATTCTCTTCAGACAGGAGGATAGAGGCAGATAATCATGTAATAGAGAAATAGAAAAAAAAAAAAATAGAAGAAAAAAATATTAGAGAGAGGGGTCTGCCTCGACCCTGCCTGTCTGGTCAGCACATAAAGCCTGATTGTAGAACATACATTGCCTAACTAGATCTGTGGCTAAAGCCTTCTAAGCAAGATGAACAGGCAGAATTTCTAGCCAAAAATTTCCTCGCCAACAACATTGAACAGTTAACAAAAAAAAAAACAACCAGTGGGAGCGGTCACGCCAGGGGCACTAAACATCCTCCTGACCCGAGCGCCTCCCAACCACTTCCACACACCCACATAAATGTAACAATGTCCCCGAGCAGTTCGCCAGCCAGTGTTCAAAGCCCGACGCTCCCCACCCCCCTCCCTTCCTGAGTAAGAGCTCCATATCCCCCGCCCCTCCCCTGACCCAAGACCCAGCAACTCCATACAAAAAAGGGTAAAAAAAAAAGGGGGAAAAAAAAATAAAGGGAAAAAAGAGAAGAGAGAATTTTCTTCTTCCAAACTGAGAGATGATGAACCGGACATAGGTGGAAGTGTGGGCCATCAGGAGAGACTGCAACGGTCAAGGTTCCAGAAAGCATCTGAATGTATTCCGCTGGGGAGATCGCTGGTCATACATGTAGCGTAGTCACAAAGTAGCAGATCCAACCCATAGGTGGGTGGTGAGGTCAGAATTACTTAGGAGTTGGGTTGTAGGGCTGTAATTTGCATCAGTCAAACCGGAGGGGCCCAGGGGGTACGCAGAAAGGATGGCAAAATGGGAAAGATGGGAAGAAGAAATAAAAAATAAAAAAGTCATTTCAAAAAGCCGAATCATGGGGGGGGGGGTAAGGCACGGCCGGCGCCCCCGAGAGGAATCCGTACAGTCAGCTAAAGGCCCTGCAGGCCAACATAAAAAAGAAAAAAGAAAACAGGGCAGAGCTAGAAGTGGAGTGTGTAGAGTACAGCAGAGCTCATCCGATAATGCGTCAGGGGGTTAATTCTCCTGTAGACTCCGGGATGCATGAGCTCTGCTACGTGGCGTCTCAAGTCCCGAGCCTTCCCTCCATCCCTGTTTCTGCCGTTTAGATGAATGTTTATCCGGTGTAATCGGGGGAGAATGCAGTGTGCTCCTGTCGCCACGTGTGGGAATAAACTCTTGATACCATTCGGGAAGCACAATGCGATCAAGCTGCAGTGAGTCGCAGAAATCCGGGAGATCCTGGGGGGTGCAAAGCACATGTTGCTTGCTGTTGTGTGTTACTAGGAGTGCAAAGGGGAAGCGCCAGGTGTATCGTATGTCCTTGGCCCTCAGTACCTCTAGGAGAGGTCGCAGAGCTCTGCGATTTCTCAGTGTGATTTGAGACAAGTCCTGAAACAGTTTAATGTGTTCCCCGTTGAACACTATTTGATCGTTTCTGCGGGCTTTGAGCATGATCTCTTCTTTAAGGGCAAAGCTATGTAAACAGCATACAATGTCCCGTGGGGGGAGGGTGTCCGGGTCTCTGGCTCTCAGGGCCCTGTGCGCCCTGACAAATTCTATGGCCGAGTCTTCTGGTCTCTCCAGGAGGCTGTTAAAGACCCTCTGGAGGGCTGGAACTATTTGGTCTGCACCCACCGATTCGGGACCCCCCGGACCCTGATATTATTCCTCCTCCCCCTGTTATCGAGATCCTCCAAATGCCTGTTTATTTCAATAAAGTGCATGGCGTGTGATGAGGCTACACCATCCAGTCTCTGAATAGCATGGTCTCTGCGTCTGCCCGCTGTCTCTGCTGTGGCCATTTTCTCAGCAAGAACTAATAAGTTCGTTTTTAAGTCAGTGATGGCAGCTGAGAAGGACGCCTTTATGTCGGCGGCGAAGCCGGACATATCCGCATAAGTGAGGGGATGGTCGGGTCCGGTTTGTCTCCTACCTCCTTCCTTTGAAGCAGACTGTGAGTCCTCACTGAACTCCTCATCCTGCTGGGTCGGCGCCATCTTGGCCCCCGCCTGACTCCTCCGTGTCTCGGCCTGGCTCTTGAAGAGTTCGGAGATATTTCTCCCTTTGGAGTTGGCTGTGTGTCGGCGGGTTCTGCTGTGTTGCTCTGAGCGGTTCTGCCTGTTCATTGTCGGTCGTTTAACGGCAATGCAGCTCGCTGAGGCAGGGTGTCTGGCGGAGCTCCTTCACTATGCTGCCATCTCTCCCGCGCGCCAAGCCACGCCCCCCCCCCCCCAGTTGTACATTTTTAACAGTTTTGTAAAAGTTGGCATTTCTTGCTGAACTCTAACATAAAAAACATCAGTATAATAGCAATGTAGCCAAATTTGTTTATTAAAAGATGAGCCCTTCAGTAATATGCTTGTCTATTACACATGCTAGATTCATGGGCGTCCGCAGAACTTTTTTCAAGGGGGGGCATAATTTTAGGGTCAACCATGCGCCGCCCCTTTTCGACAATGTCATTATCACATTATCATGGTCAGAGACTGCAGACTTAGTGCAATCCCTAGGATAATTAATGGATACTGCCCAACAGGCCCTCTTACCAGACCCAGCGAAACAACACCAGTGATCCCTTCGGCTGGACGATCGCTCACTCGCCCCCCGGGGGGCGACTCTGGTCAGTAGTGCAGCATGTCTGTACCCTGGCAGTGACTCAGTCTTTCTCTCTCTGGCGGTGCTGGGCAGCATGGCTCTCTCTGGTGGTGCTGGACAGCATGGCTCTATCTGGTGGCATGGGGCAGTGTAGTTCTCTCTCTGGTGGCGCTGGGTAACGCAGCTCTCTCTCTCTCTTTCTGGCTTCTGCCCAGTACACTCCTTGTTCTTTTTTCTGTAGCACTCACTCCCTCAGCTTTTTTCCCAGGCTACAGTCTCTCAATCTCTCTCTTGATCGAGCTGTATCCTCCTCCCTGTGGAAAATGGTGCCGCCAATCTTTGGGACTACATGTCCCATGATTCTCTCCTAGTCTCCTTTTGATTGGCCCTCAGTTATGGCCAATAGGGAAGGAACGGAGCGGGCAGGAAGCTGGGTGAGGAACCTGGCCGTCGTCTCTTCTCCCTGACAGGAGAAAGGGGGGGGGGGGTGACTGGGGAAACCTGATAGCACCGCCGCCGAGTTCTCTGCTGGACTGAGCACGGAAAAGAGCCCGGAGTCACACTACAATGATAGGGGGGCTTGGCAGAACCTTGATGGTGTCACCCCACTGGCGGCTTGCACACGGATATGGGCTGCCTGCACCCCGATAACAATGGAACTGTGTTAAATTTAAGATCTCATCCCTGATTCCAGGGGGGGGCACTTGACCCCCCTTGCCCCTACCTGCGGACGCCCATGGCTAGATCTTTGTACCTAAAAGCTGCCAGCTGTGACCAAATCCAAAGTATGTGATGAAGCTTACAAAGACATAAACCATTCAGTGGCATCACTAGGTTTGGTGTGACCTGGTGTGGTAAAACATGGTGTCACCCCTTCAATAATTTTTTTCCCCATATAACACTGCTTATAATGCCAATGATAATGCCGTTAACAACTATCAAGCATGTCCTAACAGTTCAAACATGGTTATCCAGACCTCACAATGTCAAACAAAGTCTTTGAAATACTTGTTTAGGGAGTTAGCCAAGTAAGCAACATGTTCCTGATTGTATTTATTGCTCAAGTATTGTAGAGTAAAATTAACTGCAATCAATAAAGTTTTTTTTTACATCTGCAAATCAAATGTGAGCTTTGGACTAAACTATTCTTGTAAATAAAACAAAAATGCATAATATTAACTACTTTTAGTGTACTGAACTATTTAAAAAAGAATAAAGCATTTTTCTGAAACATGTTTGTGGAGCATGCACTGGTGTTTCACAACTGTTGTTTTCATAGCCATTGCTTTATAATGACACACACAGCTAGATAAAAGAGTAAACACTGATGTATGCTGTTTCTGTTTTATGATGGTTATAAATTTGCCAGCATTTTAACAGTATTGAAGTATTGGTTCAATCTCAAAATATATTGATGGACTTGTTTACAGATTCAGTCAATAAATAACAGCAATTGGCTTGTATGTGGGATCATCTTATTCAATTATTAGGTTTTCCCTATGAGCTGATAGCTAGGGATAAGCTAAGGGCTCTTTCACGCCAGAACAAGATGCGTGTCTTGCACATGTTTTCAAAACCATGTTTAAAATACATTTGACGTGCAATCTGCTGTGGGTGTCAATGTATTCCTAAAGACACCCCAATGCATTTTCCTGCACCAGATCACACAGTACCACCTTACCATATGATCCAGTGTAGTGGTTTGAAGCTTGAAGTGGGTTGAAGCTGTTATAGCTGCAAAGGGTGGGCCAACTCAATATTAAACCCTACTAAGACTTGGATGCCATAAAAGTTCATGCGCGTGTAAAGGCAGACATCCCAATACTTTTGGCAATATAGTGTATGTGTGTGCATGTGTATGTATATGTGTATGTATACTGATGGTGTCAGTAGAGCAGTGGGTGGCGTCAGTAGGACAGAGTTCTGTTTCAGTAGGGTAGTGGATGGTGTCAGTAGTTTTCATTTGTATTATTATTATTATTTTTGTACAATTTAGTTTTTTGTAATACATCTTTTAGAAGCCCCATTAGGGGGCTATTGTAAAATATCAGGGGTTTAAACAGAAGGAATCTGCACCACAAAGGCTTCCCAGGCAACCCTGTGTGCACTCTTATGAATTCTTCTAGGTAAACTTCCACACAATTTTGAAGGAACCCGGCAGGTAGGTTGTGTCAAACATTTTTGAGAACTAATTACAGATCTTAATCACACTGCCTCATGCCCATTTGTTTGCCATATAATCCCAGACAGACCCTATGATGTTCAGATCAGGGCTCTGGAGGGTTCAAACCATCAGTTCCAGTACTCCTTATTATTCTTTACACTGAAGATAGCCCTAATTACATTAGCTGTATGTTTGTGGTTGTTATCCTGCTACAGAATACATTTGGAAGCAATCACACCTCCCTAATGGTAGGGCATGGTGGATAACTATCTATCTGCATTCCTCTGCATTGAGGACACCATTGATCCTGACCAAATCTCTAACTTCACTTGCAGAAATGCATGCCCCAAACAAACAAGGAACATCCAACATGCTTCACTGTTGTCTGCAGACACTCATTATTGTACTGCTCTCCAGCCATTTGGCAAAAAACCTTCCTCCTGCTACAGCCAGATATTTCAAAGTTTGGCTCATCAGTCCAGAGCACCTGCTGCCATTTCTCTGCACCCTAGTTTCTTTGTGTTTACTCATAGTTTAGTCGCTTAGCCTTATTTCAACACCGGGGATAGGGCTTTCTGGACACATGCCTTATGTTAGTGGCAGTGAAAGGTTTAAAGCAACTCCTTTATGCAAATGAAAAATATACCAATTAACATATTCCCTGCAAAGAAGCTATGAATACGTACCTTGTCTGCTGCCTGTGTCAACAAAAGGAATCGTTGACTGAAGTTTCTTCTAAAACCAGCACTTACAGAGATTGATCACCATTCCCATGCTGCGCTCCGTGATTCCTCCTGCCAATCCCTATGCCATTACAGAACACAGCAGGAGGGCAATAGATGTATATTTCATCTCTACTTCTACTTCTGATTATTGGTTGTGAAATAATACTGGCATTTCTATGTAAAAGAGATAAAAACAATGGTGTTTCAGGATCACCACCAGCATATATGCTCCAGGATTACTAGATTACAGACAAAAGAGAGTGTGGTTAAACTGGTGCAGCACAATAAGTAACAATGATAAATAAAACAAATCAAAATATACAGGTAGGTTATGCTACCTGAGTGCATGCCAATGTTTAATTTGACCAGAGTGACCATTTTGGGATTTACTCAATGCATTCTTTAAGGTTCATACATCCCAATAGTAGAGTATACCCCCATCCACATAAACCCCAATAGTAAAGCATACATCACACATAGAATCTCAGGAGGGGCGTGGCCTGGGACAGCTCGGAGATGGCTGCTTAACTGAGGAGCTCCAGCTAGACAGCTCGGAGATGGCTGCTTAACTGAGGAGCTCCAGCTATCTGAGGTTGACAACGGCATTAACGGAGGCTCTTAGCAGTGGCATGACAAGCAACACGAGCTGCGGTGAGTCAGCGTCAAGGTCCCGGTCACCGAGGGAACCGACAACACAGCTGAGCGGCACTATTCCGGAGCTATTCCGCTCCCAGCAGCAGAGAAACAATATGGCCACCCCCAACAGGAGATCGCTCTCCTTGAGCAGGAGCCCGCGCTCAACACAGGACGAAGCCAATATCACAGGAGGGGGGTGAGTCTCGCTCTCCGAACCTACATGACATGCAGATGATTGCCACTGACATAAAGAACACCCTGTCAGCGGCGATCGCAGATCTGAGACATCCACACTATCAACCTCAGAGTGGAGGAGGTGGAGCTCACGGCTGCCTGCCATGACGCTTCTCTATGCCAAGTCCAACAGGTTACTGAGTCCCATACCACGCATCTCAGGGACCTACAAAGACACATAGAGGACTTAGACAATCGTGGCAGACGCCACAACCTAAGAGTGAGGGGACTGCCTGAAAGCATCGAGCTCAGCAGACTCACGCAAACAACAGTGGCCCTTTTCAATGATATCCTAGAAAGGCCACAGGACACACCGATAGAGATTGAATGGCTACACAGAGCCATCAGACCCCGAGGGAGAGAAGCAGGCCCCCCTCGAGACGTAGTCTGCTGCCTGGTGAGCTTCCCCCCGAAGGAAGAAATCCTAAGAAAACCCGTAACAGAGGACGCATAATGTTGCATGGGGCAGAAGTAAAAATCTACCAGGATCTATCTAACATCACCTTACAAAGAAGGAAAGAATTGAGACCACTGCTAGACCTCTTACAAGTGAGATCCATTGCATACAGATAGAAATTTCCATTCTGTCTATCGGCGATGCACCATGGCCACGCCGCAGCACTGAGAGTCCCGGAGGATCTAGAACATTTGTTCTACGCCCAACCAGGAAGTGCGGGCGGCACACGAGTCCGGCCGGCTCGTTTTTTATGTGATCGTTTTTCTCTATACACATGTGAGTGTAAGGCCGCGTACACACGCGCGGACTGTCCGCCCAACTTTGTCCGTCAAACAGTTTCGGCAAACAGTCCGCTCAAAATTAGCATGGACGGACATGGCCACACACGACGAACGAACAGTTTGCTGAAACCGTGCGCGATGACGTGAACGGCACGTACGACGGGACGGAAAATACGACGTCCTATACACTGCATTATAACTTTCGGCGTGAAAATCCTTTCTGAGCATGCGTGCAACTTTGTTTGACGAACAAGCCTACACACGAGCGGACTGTTCGCTGAAACAAGGTTTCAGCGGACAGTTTTACGGAATTTCCGAAAAACCTTGTTCGTCCAACTGTCCGCTGAAACTGTCAGCTGAAAGCCCACACACGAGCGGACTGTCCGCCCAAACACTGTTCAGCGGACAAAGTTGGGCGAACAGTCCGCCCGTGTGTACGCGGCCTAACTTTTTATATTCTATTCCATTAAACTAAGTGGTTTTACGCTATGCGAGTGCCTTTGATTTTTTATACATGATCCACGATACCCTCGTTTCCTGACTGGAGGCTTCGTATTGGAGATAGAAGCAGCTTGGTGCCTGTGATCTACGATACCTTCGTTTCCTGATTGGAGGCTTCGTATTGGAGATACAAACGGTGTGGTGCCTGTGACGGTTCATCCAGAAACTTCTGTGCTGTTGCCTTACTGATCTCACTAACACTGGGATCTACAACTCTGGTAAGCGGCCTCTTCTCACTGGTGGAGGATTGTTTTGATTATTTTTTATACACGCATTTGTGGATGTTTGCACCTTAATATCAATTTGGAAGAACCAACAATATTTTTTGGACAATCTTTTCTCCATTATATATGAACTCTTTGTTGCTTTTGAATATTATTTATGTTAATTTTATTATTTGGTTTAGATTTAGCACACACAATTTTTGTTTTAATATACATACATTTTTGTGGGGGTTTTTCTATACTATTTATGTTAACTTCATTTCAGATTTAGTATACACTTTACTCACTTATATGATGATATGATAGTATTCACATATACTATTTATTAATCGTATTTTTGTCACGTAATATTGTTTTTCCTCATGTTTATTGATATAGTTTTGGATTAGGTTTTAGGTATACAATTTTTTGTTTTTAGCGCAGCTCACTTTGTTCACCTATTTTTGCAAAGCACTCTAGAGATCCCCAAAATCAAGCTCCCTGATTGGTACAGCTACTTCCGCTTTCCACAAGCAAGAAACGTTACCTCTATGGAAGAGGTTCAGGGCCAAAGAGATCCAAATTACCGCCGTTCTCTGGCCCCACTCTGCCACCCCTCGACAGCTCAATTATCGTAAGAGGAATGGCAGCCCAACGGCTTCTCCGGCCCAGCGCCAAGCACGGATTTCAGCTTAAAGAAGACAACAATTGGCACTAGAAAGTCACCTATGGATCAGGGTCAGTGCCCTTGTGATTGAAAACTGCCCATCTGAAATGAAGAAAACCCCCCCTTTCTTTTTTATTTCTTCTCCCATTTCCTGCCCTGAATGGTGCATTCCGCTCAGAGACACTACTTTACTCAACCCCTATCATTTGCCTACTCCCACACCAGAGAGAGTTCCCAACCTGCCAGCTAAAGCTTCCTATCTGGCTCACCTAAAGGACTACGAATCAAAACAGCCCCAACCTACTGCGTGAGATTGGATCCCTACAGACACCACCCCTGCTTTTGACGGACCTCTCTTCACCCTACGATTAGGGAACTGACAGGAATCTGATCACCACCCTGGTGAAATAAGAAAGCAACACTATAACCCCAACAACCCCAAACTTTACCAGCTCATCCTCGAACTATCAAACAAACCCTGGAAGAGATCCTACAAGGGGCCATACACTTCACCCCGTGGGTAAACTGCTCATCTCTGTTTAACCCCCACCCCCCCCCCCCCCCGGCCCCCCTACCAATTATCACCCTGCTTCCACCCACACTTGTACCCATACCCTCATCCTCTATGGTGATACGGAACAGTATAGCCGGATACAGTAAATCTGCTGCTAGTTTGGCAACAACCTCCAGCCAATATCCAAATCAAAGACCCTGATCCCCAGTCTGACCTACTTTTTTATGTTTGTGTTTGTTCCTCAGCATGGTTGAAACAGATATAGTCCTCTCACCTGTTCTACATGTAACACACCCATTAAAATTAATGTTTATACTCGAGGGTCTGGAGGATGGAGGCCTGCAGGTCAAATCAGTACCCCCAAGAGCGCTTGCGCTCAATTCATAAGAAGCAAAACAGCCCTGACCACAGAAACCAGATTGGAACTATTTAGCATCTAAACCAGTAGGTTACTTACTTGTTTTTCGGGGGCTGAGGGGCCTGCAGACTCAACCAAAGGAACACCTTTCAAGTTAATTGAAAGCTCTGATTTGCCATCTATGTTACAGACCTGGTTTTGTTTATAAATGTTTGTGGTTGTAACTTTTTTGGTTTGGACTGTTTAGACAAACTCATAATAACCACTCTAAAGCCGCGTACACACGGGCGGACTGTATGGCCAACTTAGTCCGTCAGACAATCCGACGGACAGTCCGTCCTACTTTCGAATGAACGGACTTGACCACACACGATGAACAAACAGTCCGTTGAAAGCTTGCGCGATGACGTGTACAGCACGTACGACGGGACTAGAAATAGGACATCCAATACACAGCAATGCAACCTTTCGCCGTGTAAATCCTTTCTGAGCATGCGCCATACTTAGTCCGTCCAACTAGCCTACTCACGAGCGGACTGTCCGCTGAAACCAAAGTTGGACGGACAATATTACGGAAATTCCAAAATACTTAGTCCGCCAGACTGCACGTTGAAAAAGTCCGCTGAAGCCCACACACGAGTGCGGACTGTCCGCTGAAATGTGTTTCGGCAGACTAAGTTGGACAGACAGTCCGCCCGTGTGTATGCGGCTTTAGTCGACTGAGTAGTATTGGCTCAACATTGGCCTACATTACCCTCAAACCTAGAAGTGAACCCCCTGACACACAAGACCCAATAGCCTTGATCCTAAGGCACCTCCAGAAACACTTATCGCTGGAAATGACACATCCCTATATCCCGAGAAAGCTCTTCTCAAATGCCCCACTGCCAACCAGCACTCAAAACACCCCTAAGCCTCACACACCCACCTAACTACAACCCGATCTTTATCTCATCAACTCACCAACATCATCACCAGCGCTTAGCTGACCTATTGGTATATCTTTCCGTTCGTGTTCACACCACCTCACTTAGAAGCCGCAATCCCTTTCCATCGTCTAGACAACAAATACCAATTACGCGCCTCCATATTAGTACTACGGACCTCCAAGGTAGCTGAAAACTCGACCACTCTGAAACCCTTCCCTACCTCCCCCTAACCCAGCAAACTCTGGTAGTCCCCGCTGACCTGTTCCGGATTCCTCCTCCTTCCCTAAGGGTAAGTCAGCGGGTCCAAACACTTACCCCCGGACGTACAATCCTATCCCCTACCACCACATCCCCACACCCGTCCCTACACCGCACCCGACCTACTCCCTCGAATCCCCAACTTGACACCTCGTCCGACCCCTACAACACACAAGCTAGAAACTCACAATCCCCATCGTACACATTACACCAACCATGCCTTCCCTCCAATCCACAGCCACAACTCTCTCACTTAAGATCGTCTCCTTAAACACAAAGGGACTCAACAAGCCAGAAAAAAGGTCACAGGTCCTAACTCCAATGCATAACATGAAGGCGGACATCTTATTCCTACAGGAAACCCACTTCAAAACAGGATCCACCCCCAAACTTGAAAATAACCGTTATCTATTAGCCTTCCACACAACAGCCCCAAATTCCAAAACAAAAGGAGCCTCTATTCTAATGTAGAAAAACCTCCCCCTTCAAATAACCGATACCCTTGTAGACGAACAAGGGAGGTACATATTCCTAAAAGGTACGACATGGAACAAATCCATCATGCTGGCTAACATTTACAGCCCGAACACATCACAGATCCCTTTCTTTAGATCAATCACTCGCCTGTTAACCACCTTCCATTCGGGACTCCTAATTTTAGGGGGGGGGACTTCAACATCCCCCTTAATCCCCTTCTTGACTCCTCTACAGGTACCGCCCAACTCTCATTCCAAGCAATAAAACAAATTAGATTATCCCTACAAAAACTTGTCCTCCATGATGCTTGGAGAACCATGCACCCCCAAACTAAGGACTACACTTTCTTTTCAGCCCCCCATAACAATTATACTCGACTAGACTGCCTCTTCATCAGCCAACAAGATCTACCACTCATCTCCTCTTCCTCAATTGAACCCATGACTTTCTCCGACCACATTCCGATCACCTTGCGAATAACCCTTCCTCTTATTGCCCACAGTACCAAAGTCTAGAGACTCGACCCCAACTTACTTACAGATAAAGATAGAGTACACAAACTGGAAACAACCATTTCCAACTATTTCATAGACAATGACACTCCCGATACCACACCATTAACTCAATGGGAAGCACAATACTGCGTGATACGAGGACATCTCATTTCCCTTGCCTAGTCCATAAAACGCGACAAACAGAAACAACTAAATGGCCTGCTCGGCAAAATACAAATACTAGAAAGGAAACAAACGTGACCTAGCCAAATGAACCCTTGAGGAACTCTCCGAAAGGTGGAGAAATCTCCTAGAAATATTAGACCATAAGATCAAGAGAAAACATGTCCTCTCACAGAGGCTCTTTTACGAGCACAGCAACAAAAGTGGACACCTACTAGCACAGGCCCTATGTGCTAAAAAATCCAGAGCAACTGTCCATCATCTAAAAACTCCCAAAGGAAACACAGTACAGAGCAACCCAGATATTGCACAAGAATTCAAAGGTTTCTATTCACACCTATACAATCTAAAAACCGCAGAACCACAACAAATAGGGACATCAGCTAGGACAACGCTCATTGAAAGCTTCCTACAAGCCCACTGCCCCAAAGCACTGTCCCCAGAAACCTCTGCCAAGCTCGACCTACCTATAACGAAATCCAAATGGGACACAGTCCTTAAAAGCCTGAAACCCGGGAAAAGTCCGGGCCCGGGCGGCCTCTCGGCAGTATATTACAAAACGTTTGCAGAAACACTACACCCCCCATATCTTATAGCTTTCAACTCTCTTTCTCCAGACTGTCCACTCCCCCCTTCTATGTTGGAAGCCCACATTACAGTGATCCCAAAAGAGGACAAGGACCCCACACAAATGGCAAATTATAGACCGATATCCCTTCTAAATCTGGATGTAAAAATTTTTGTTAAAATCTTAGCAAACGGTCTGCTCCCCCTTCTTCCTCGAGCACGATCAAGTGGGCTTTGTCCCTGGCAGAGAAGCCAGGGACAACACCATAAAAGCGATTAACCTCCACCACTTCCTGACCTCTACCAGCACAGCAGGCTTCTTTCTCTTATTGAATGCGGAGAAGGCGTTTGACAGGGTAGCCTGGGACTACATAGAAGCAGTTCTTAAATTCATGGGGGTAGATTGCCGCCTTCTAAGCTACATATTAGCCCTGTATTCTGACCCAACTGCACGAGTCCGAGTTATCGACTTCCTGTCAAACGCCTTCTCCATCCGTAACGTTACTAGGCAGTGCTCCCCCCTCTCCCCGGTTCTCTTCGTACTCACCCTAGAACCCTTTCTACGATGCCTAAGAAGCAACCCAGACATTAGAGGAATTCAAACCACAAATAAAGAATATAAGATAGCGACTTTCGCCAATGATATCCTCCTATTCCTTACCGACCCACATATCTCCCTACCCAACCTCTTAAAAGAATTGCACCAATTTAAACTGATCTCCAACCTCAAGATACATTTCTCTAAGTCTTACGCCCTAAATGTATCCCTTCCCAGCAGTCTAGTAGCTCAATGCAAGAGTAACTTTCCCTTCCAATGGAAGGAGGACCATATAACCTATCTCGGAATCCAACTCCCCCAGTGTCTGACAGACTTATACAGTAAAAATTACCTCCCCATCCTACAAAGCCTCACTAACGACTTCAAGCGATGGAACAAACCCATTTTCTCCTGGTTTGGTAGAGCGGCCATACTAAAAATGAACGCTCTGCCTCGCCTGTTATACATTATGCAAGCTGCACCAATCCACATACCCACCACCTTTTTTAAGAACTACAAGAGTCTCTGTACACGCTTTCTATGGGGGGACCGAAAACCCAGAGTCAGCTTCCTGCATCTTTCTCTACCTAAGCCTAAGGGTGGGATCAGTCTCCCCGACATCAGAAACTACTATCAGGCATGCCAGCTCACTAGGGTAATAGATTGGAACATCCACAGTGGCATTAAAGACTGGGTTCACCTTGAGGCCTCTTTTGCCCCACTACCGCTACACTCACTGCCATGGATACCCCACAAACACATACCAAATGGTACCCTATCCCACCCCCTTATTGGCCCAACACTCAGAAGCTTCCAAAATACATGCAGACTAATATCTTTCTCTTCTATACCCAGCCCTCTCACGCCAGTACACCGGAACCCTGACTTTCCACCTGGACTACATAGCAACTTCCTAAATGACTCCTGGCCTCATAAAAATGCATTATTATGTCATTTCTACTCACAAGGCAAACTTTTACCCCAAGACAAGTTACCTTGTAATGACTTGAGCCCCCCCATCTCCCCATGGAACTACTTACTGTTGGCCCACTATCTAAAAAATCTAGACAGGAAGTACAAGGTTTCTAGACCCCCTATAACCTTTTGAATCTGTATGCCTAACTGACACCCCTCAACGCCATCTTCTTTCAGCAACCCACTCTCTACTCTTCTCTAACATCCCGCCAAACACAGGCAAAGCTTGCCTGTCTTGGGACAAAGACCTTGACCTATCACTCTCTCCAGAGGACTAGAATCAAATCTTCCAGACTATACACAAAGGCTCTGTAAACATCACAACACGAGAAAACGGATATAACATTCTAAAACGTTGGTACCGCAACCCTACACTGGTCCACAAATACAAACCAGACCACCCAGATATATGCTGGAGATGTCAAAAGGAGAAAGTCTCTATCCAACACATTTTCTGGAGCTACCCCAAAATCCAACCGTTCTGGAATGAGGTCCACCGCATCACCAAAAAAGGTCACCAATCTTGAATTCTCACCGGCCCAATTCCTCCTGCACTATTCACCCCAAATAAACAGATACTACTTCAAGTCCCTTGTCATGCATATGGTAAACGTGGCCAAACAATGCTTCCCAAACCACTGGGGAACTACACATACTCCCTCGACTAAAGAATGGCTCTACAGGATAGCCAAAATAGCCAAAATGGAGCGACTCAAATCCATAGCTAACGACACATCCACAAAATTTGCATCAGAATGGGCCTGCTGGACCCACTTCATAACAACGACAGAATACTGCAACCTGACCACCCCCGATGCACGGCAAACATGCCCCGAAGAAGACACTCCATTCCAAAATTGCAGACCCCAACCCCCCACCGATCAATATCCTTAACACATACTCAAAACACAGAATCTACTGATTTCTAAACACGCAGGCCTTGATTTCAACCCCTATACACCCATCCCTATGGAGGGAGAGAGAGATGGTACCCATTCCACCCCCTCAGATCTCCCCTCACCCCCCATTTCCAGCCCCTCCTATTCCCAAATTCACTCATTTTCACCTCACTCCCCTTTCTCCAGTCCCCCTGAAGTCTACTACACCCATACAGAAGTGTGATATCCCACCCAGACTCATTCCGTTCTCAACAAGCTTTACCTACTTATGATGCATTAGGTGATAATGAAAACAAGCCTACCTTTACACATCACTCCAGTAAATCACAAACCCGCGAGCGAAGGAGTAAATTAACATATTTCAACCTGCCCACCGCCGGGGTCATACCAATTGGATCACGAATGTTATAACTCATATGCAAACTGATTTAATATGTACCCTGACTCACTTATTACCTCAACTCAATGTCGCATCCATATGACCTAAATTATGTTTTGCCTTGGATAAATGTTATGTTCACATCCTTTGTAATACCAGTTGCTTCTGTAATGCTACCTACTGAGCTGTTATTCTCTTTATCCTCAATAAAATTTTCATGGAAAAATAAATAAATACATCACACCGGGAACCAAAAGCCCCAAAGACTTCCCAAAATGGATGGATTTACTCCATTTTTTTTCTGTCAGACATCATCATTATTATTATTATTATTATAATACAGGATTTATACAGCGCCAACAGTTTGCACAGCGCTTTACAACATGAGGGCAAACAGTACACATACAATACAAATCAATACAGGAGGGATCAGAGGGCCCTGCTCGTCATTGGATGCTGGGGAGATTGAAAGCCACAACATGACCCCCAATCCCCAGTACAGCATTTATTTTAGCCACATAGTGTACATTTTCAGTATGTATTTAGGCAACACCCTGTGCATGGTGTAACACTGTGAAAATTTTGTTTATTGACACAAGAAGGAAAAGTAGAACCATTTTCCCTTTATTTTACTATACCCACATTCACACAGACACTGCGGTTTATAGACTGCTGCATCCTTATGAACTTACATGGGCTGTCTGCATGTGGCTCAAGCTACATTAACATGCAGCCTATTCACTACCACTAAATTACCTTTTGAATCCCCAGCCTGTCTAAGTTTGTAAACAAAGCGGCATGTTCATGACTATATTTGGTCAATGGCATTAGCCAGGTTTCCCCACACTCTCAGAACGGTCATTTGCAATGGGATTCTAGCAGGAGAGAATTGTCATAGCATGGGTCATCTTGTTCCTGTTGGGGTGATGCTCACCATTATTAGAAATAGATCTACATCACCCCACTTATGTTAAAGGGGGCTTCCCCCTGATGATCCCCCACATCCACCTGGCCAAGGCTATTCCCCTGGAGTATAGGCCCAGTATTTGTTGCACCACTATGGAGTATCTAAAGACCTATATTTTAAATCCTTGGCCATTCGCATGGTCAATGCCAGAAGAATGTGTATTTCCATCCACTGGCGTAAGAACCATGCTCTGACCATAGTGGAATGTTTTTTTTGTATCAACAAAATCATCAAGGAATTGATTCACATCTCACAAGATAGAATTTCCCATTTTCATAATGTATGGGCGTGTTGGCTTCATTATGGAACCATGTCTGAGTATATTGACCTGCTCTGATGCAATGGGCAAGATTAAATTATGAGTATTGGAGTTCAATGACAGATATAGATTTTATTCTTTAGCTTCTTGATCAAGATCCCCTGGGTTGCCACATGGTTATAGACTATGATATATTTTCATGTCCTGAATCTGCCTGGCATTATTGTGTTCCATACTATTGTAGATGCTTTTATTCACCATGATTGCCGGAGAATGTATCTGTCTTTGTTCATTTTGTTTTACCATTTCTGTATATTGTTATCTTCCAATAAAAATCTTTATCAAAAAAACTGATATCGTAAAAAAATAAAAAAAATAAAAAGTCCTACAATGTAAAGTTAATGTCAATCATGTCATTCGGTAATGTAGATCCATTGCCAGTCAGGATGAGCAACGCCCAGATGACCTGCCAACATGAACATGATGACCCATGCCACAACATTCCCATCTTGCCAGATTGTCACAAACGACATTGACCAAATATGGTCATGACATATATTGTGATTGATGTCACCTGGGATGCCTATTGGCTTGATTACATTACAAAGTGATGCACAAGTTGCTCAAAGCTGTCATTTAGTGGTGGTAGTAGCATTGCCAATAATTACTTATTGCAATTAATTACTTCCAGCTATAGCAGGTGAAGGTTTTGACAGGTGAGCAAACTTTCCAAATCTGAGTATTTTGTTTGCCCAATCAGTGAACTGCAAACAGCTTTGGGCAAGCCAAACTCAAAGCTCATCCCTATTCACCAATTTGGTATATAGGTAATTGCATATTAGACATGTGCAGAATGGAAAAATTAGTTTTGTTTCATTTCGGATAGATTTCTTATGTTATTAATTTTGTTTAATTCGTTTGTTTTGGAATTCGTGTGGTTTCCTTTCGTTTCAATACATTTCTTTTTGTTTTTAAATTCTCTAAAGAATTCCAAATTTTTGGAATGATTTGAATTTGGTTCAGTCAAAAAATGATCGACCAAATCTAATTCTTTGTGAAGAATAGCTGGTTGTTAAGGAGCGGGCCAGGAAGATTGCAGAGTCCTTAACAACTGATGGCTCATCAGCTGTCAGTAGGCTTTCACGCTGAGAGCTGAAATGTAAACAAAAGAATGCTGGCAATAGAAGATTCTGAAAAAAAACAGTGTGGCATCCCCCCAATGCATACCAGACCCTTATCTGAGCATGCAGCCCATCAGGGCAGGAAAGAGTGGGGTGAGCGAGCACTCCCCCCTCTTGATCCATACCAGGCCACATGCCCTGAACATATCATTTTATATTGCCTGCATACTTTTATCTACATTTCAGCGGGGAAACTCACTGATAGCTGATGAGTCATCGGTCGTTAAGAATGTGGATGCCGGCTCCCCGGCCTTATCAACCAGCTATTTTTCACACAGAATTTGAATCAGTCAACTGTTTTTTGACTGATCCGAATTCAAATCATTCAGAAAATTTGAAATTAGTTAAAAAACAAATATACAAAAATAAATTAAATGAATTTCAATGAACTTCATTACTATTTAATTTGGAGATTTAGATACATCCGAATCTCCTAATAACTAAAAATTTGGCAGAATTTATATTTAGACTATAACAAATTGCACATGTCTAGAGATGAGTGGTTTGATTTCTGTAAAACTGATTTTGGTGTGAAATTACAGATTTTTTGTTTTCAGCTAATTTTTCCTGAAGTGAAATCTCCCAGTTTCGCATACTGAACTGCTTAGATAAAATCTGTCTAAACTAAATCAATGTTCTCTTTTCTTTATTTAGAGAGTGTGCTTTTTTGGCTTCATGTACACTGCTGCTGGTAAACAGACATTTAGGAGCATTTGGGCATTTTTTTCAGCTGCCTCTGAACTCTCCTCTGTTATCTTATCAGTAGTGATGGACAAACTTCAGACGGGACGTTTCGCGAACGCGGCCAAAAGTTTGCGAACCGCAAAGTGGTCAACCGCAATTGACTTTAATGGCAGGCAAACCTTAAAAACCTCCAGGTCATATTTTCAGCCACAAAATACTTACTAGCTGTGCACACATAGTCCCACAACATGGACACTGATATAACAAAAGTATTAAGTGAATCTGGGATCGACAACGACAAGCATTCTTTTTTTTATCTGTGGATATTTGACAATTCAGGATTCAAGAGCACATGAAGGCCATGGAGGAGAAGCAAGGTCAGGGTAGGCTATGAAGGGGGTGCAGGAGATGATCAGTGCCACAGTCAGGGCAGCGCAGTCCTGTGCCAGTGTCCCAGTGTGCCAACCTGTGCTTGAGCCCATCCCTCTGCCCGACCCTTACCCCCACCTATGCAGGGCTCCACTGCAGTGGTCCAGAGGTGCCAATCCAGTGCTGATCCTCAGCCATGGTGCTGGCACTGCCTACTGATTGACTTTTCAACTGCTATCTCCCTCACTGACACCAGCACTGAGATAGAACACTGACATCAGCACCATGATAGAGACTGAGCACTGACACCAGCACCGAGATAGAGAGCACTAACACCAGCACAGAGATAGAGAGCACTGACACCAGCACCAAGATAGAGAGCACTGACACCAGCACCGTGCGAGCACTGACACCAGCACCAAGATAGAGAGCACTGACACCAGTACCGAGATAGAGAGCACTGACACCACACCAGCACCGTGATAGAGAGCACTGACACCATCACCGTGATAGAGAGCACTGACATCAGCACCGTGATATATAATATGCTTTCTATATTTGAAAGAAAGTATATTATACGTGTACAACCCTATATACTGTACACCTATACCAGTCCTTAAAAGGACCTTTGTGGACCTAGTAGCTAGTGATTTGCAGACTGTCCCTGCTCCAAACACCACACTGTCCCTCAGTCCCTACACTGATAAAAGACAGCTGCAGAATCGGGCAGCAATCAGCTCAGCAGTCAAGTATAATATGCTTTCTATATTTGAAAGAAAGTATATTATATGTGTACAACCCTATATACTGTACACCTATACCAGTCCTTAAAAGGACCTTTGTGGACCTAGTAGCTAGCGATTTGCAGACTGTCCCTGCTCCAAACACCAAACTGTCCCTCAGTCCCTACACTGATAAAAGACAGCTGCAGAATCGGGCAGCAATCAGCTCAGTAGCACAGCAGTCAGCAGTAAGCACTGCACCATAATATACTTGAAAGAAAGTATATTCTAAGTGTATTATAACCCTATATACTGTACACCTATACCAGTCTTTAAAAGGACCTTTGTGGACCTAATAGTAATAGCTAGTGATTAAACTGACTGTCCCTGCTCCACACAGCATCCTGTCTCTACACTGACAAAAGACAGCTGCAGAATCGGTCAGCAGTGTACTCAGCAGCACAGCAGTGCACCAGAATATACTTTGTATATTTGAAAGAAAGTATATTCTAAGTGTATTACAACCCTATATACTGTACACATATACCAGTCCTTAAAAGGACTTTTGTGGACCTAATAGTAATAGCTAGTGATTAAACTGACTGTCCCTGCTCCACACAGCGTCCTGTCCCTACACTGACAAAAGACAGAATGTAAAATGACCGCCAGATCAGGTCTATTTATAAGGTAGGGGGTATGTCCAATTGTCCATGTGCTGAACTATCTCAATTGGCTGTCCTGTACCCCATGATGGATGTGTCATCATGGATCAAAGTTCTTCACAATGTAAACGCATATGTCTGCCACGCGAACAGTGGCAGAAGTCCGCCGGTTTGGCGAATCGTGAATGAGCAAAATTTGCTGGGCGAACCGCAAGGCCATCTCTACTTATCAGTACATGTACACAGGGTGTTTATATTGATTTCTAGGCAGTTGAGTTTTTTTGGAAAGCAAGATATTCGGAGGCATTTGAAACGCTAAATGTCTGTAACCGCTTGTAAACGCACCTAAACACGGTAACTCGTGTTTAGCCGCATTACGTTTACAGGTGTTTTTAATGGAGATACATTTTTAACTATTTGAAAAAATATATATATATATATTTTTTTAAATGCTCCTAAACTCAAACACGGCTAAATGCGGCATGTAAATGCGGCAAAACAGATGTTTTTAAACATCATTTACTATCTGTCAAGTTAAATCGTTCAGGGGAGGTTGGAAAAAGTCCTGTGTACGTTAAGCCTTATGCCGCGTACACATGACCGAACTTTCTGGCAGACTAGGTTCGACGGTCTTCTCAACAGACTTTTCAGCGGAGTTCCGACGGACTTCCGAACGAACGGACTTGGCCACACACGAACGGTCTAAGTCCATTCGAAAGTCCGTTAGTTTTGAATGTGATGATGTAAGACGGGACTAAAAAAGGAAGTTAAATAGCCAGTAGCCAATAGCTTCCCTTGCATTGTATTTGGTTCGTCAGAAGAGCATACAGACGAACGGTTTTCCCGATAGGAATTGAGTCCATCGGACAGTTTTGAAACATGTTCTATTTCTAGGTTCGTAGGATTTTTAAAATTAAAAATTATCAGATTAGCCCACACACGATCGGATTGTCCGACAGACTGATTCCATTGGACCTAGTCTGCCGGAAAGTCCAGTCATGTGTACGTGGCATTAAGGTGTATTCATTGTAGTTTCATTTTTTTTTCATTTATTGTTCTTTTGTATTTGTTTATGTGTTTTCTTTTCGTGTATGTAATGTTATTTATGTACTGTTGCTTTACGTTTTTTATATTATAGGTATTTTTTCATGTCTGATGTTTCTTTCTGTGAAGACTCCTGCAATATTTAGTCTATTAATGGATATTTTTGTATAGGTCAGGCTACCATCCTTGGAGAGCAAAAAACGAGTCCAGGAAAAACAGTGTTTCTGTATAAATTTTAGTTTGTTCTGAAAGAGAGGACTAAATTCACCATGCATATAATACCCCCCACTTTACGTAGCCACAGAGATATTGAAGGAGGGCTGAAGTTTTTGCATTTCAGTCCTTCTGCTTTGAGAACAGATGCCTGCATGCCTAGTGGCCAGGCTGTACATTTTTGAGGACTGATGGGCCTTCCTAATTATAAGTTAAATAAAATGAAAACATAATGATACTTTGCTGGACCCTTTAAACAGTATTATTGAAGTAGGTTTCATCACTATGGATATTTGACTGCATAACCTTTCTCCACTATTTTTTATCATAGGAGAAATGTGGAAAAGGTCAGGTTGACTTGGCCAGGTTCCACCAGTCAATACAATCAAGATTTATATTTTCCAAGTTCCAGAAAACACAAACATCTTTTACGATTTATTGTAGGAATGCATGACAGATGCATTTTAGACATTTACGTGTGTTGTAATTAATTTCCACAATAAAGTCCATGAGTATATTATATTCATACTATATTTAGTATACTATACTTATTATGTGGATATACTACATGAAACTAAGTGCCCAAAACAGCCTGTTTATAGTACATACGAATGGTTATTTTTGGATCTCTTATGCTTGCCTTTCATAATTAAATAGACTCCCTCAAAAAAAGGAAGCAAAATACTTACAAGACTACAAAAGCCTCTTGTTAGATTTGATGGGTGAGATCAGACTAAGGCCTTTATAAATCCCTTTGGTCGGAAGCATATATTTTGTTGTTCTTCGAAGCGGCTTTTGTAACTTATAATTTTCTTGGAAGAAAACCACAAATGCTTTGCATGTATTTCCCCTTAAGCTTTGAAAATATTCCGTGTACCCCATGTATTGTACAATCCACAGATTGTAATTGAGAAAATACTCTGCTAAACATTAGTACATGTTTGTGAAAACATTATTTATTTAACATTGGCTTTTACCCCATATGTAAAATAATTGATTTTTACTCTATGTAGGTTAGATGAGAGCTGCTCATTTGTGTAACACCCACACAGCTGCATTATGCCATTCCACATTAAAATAATTGAAAATCTGTCTGTATTTTTGTTTATATAATTAACCTTTTACTGCAGACTATACATGTATGTCAGAGGGCAAAATAATGCTAACAAAATAGTTTATGGTGTGTTTTCACATTTTGCCAAAACAATGAAAAGCAATATTGATTTTCAGAAATTTTGAAGACAAAAGACTTAAGTATAGAAAGTTTTACCGAGTTGTGGAGTTTTGTAAAAAGACACATTTTATTTAAAACACATCATTCCCATTTAATTCTAAACCAGTTAAAAACTTCCAGGAAAAACAAATTTTTGTCTACCGGAATATCAAATCCTACACTACCCATTGGAATAGATGCATGCTACAAACAAACACAATAAATAACCTATAAGCAAAGCAAGAGAGTCTGGTAGTGTCAGATTGGTGTAGAACCTTTCTTAGCCCTTGTACACATGGTCGGAGAATCCGTCGGAATGTGTCCTATCGGACCGTGTCGTCGGATAATCCGACTGTGTGTGGTATGCATCGGACTGATTCCATCGGAATATCCGTCGGACCCAATTTTCCAACATGTTGGAAATATTTCCCGACCAACTGGTTCGATCGGACATACTCCGATCATGTGTAGAGAATTTTGATCGGACCAAGTGCCACGCATGCTCAGATCAAATTCCTACATCAAAGCTATTGGCTACTAGCCAGAACGTAGTCCCATCGTAACAAAATTACGTCATCACGTTCAGAATGATCAGATTTTTCGACAACCTAGTCCGACCGTGTGTATGCAACAGTTTCGGACAAGATCCGACGGACAAGATCCGACGGATTTGGTTGTCGAAATCTGCGACCATGTGTACAGGGGCTTAGAGCTGCAGGACCATATTTGACAATATGAATTGCTCTATGTTCTGGCTGTTAATTGATCAGTTAGAACCCATTAGCTTCTGTTACACAAGGTAATTTGGAACCAGAGAGATAATACAGTGCTACACTGGAGCAGAGATGCTATGAGATGTATTTAAAAGTTTAATGTAGAACCATAGGGGTGTAAAATGGGTTCAGGGCACAGATGCAAATAAGTCACATTGTATTTTTTGTCAGCACCAGCCTGCCAACTTTTTACATGTTATATGTAAAAAGAAAATAATATTTTACCAGGTCAGCTTTATATTTTAGGAATCTTAGACATTGTTGCACCTTCAGTATACACAAAATGTGTCAGTTATTTATTTAAATGCATTTGTTTTCAGTAATGCTTTCCTCTACCTTCTGGTTTTATTCCAGTACTTATTCAAATGGCATATTGCTGTAAAAATATGTGTAAACGTAACAACTGTTAGGCAGATCAAAATGTTTTAAATTAAAACTCTACTTCCTTCTTCAGATCTATTAAACACTTGTCATATTAGAATGAATATGAATATATCTGTAAGTTCTTGTGAATTAATACTATATGGTAGGATACCAACTACCGGAAATAAAATATGTTAACCTTTTTAGGAATTTCAGGACTAAAATATAACAATGAAATACTTATTTTTCGTGAATATACAGAAGAAATATATCACAAATATGAAAAGTAGTATATATATATTGCTATTGTTGCCAATGTGTTACCATACATGTTTGTTTGTTACATACTGTTTACCACTTGTATTGTTTTAAGACTGTGGGGACTGAAAAGCTGTGCCATTAGTACTTATTTTTTAAATCAAATTCAGTTACATGCTTAATTATAATGTGTTGGTTATGCAGTGTGGCCAAGCAATGGAGCTGTAAAGACACACCAAGAGCTCCATGCCCTGGCACTATTTACTTAGTTTAATGGATACAGAAACTGTCTCGCATCACAGAAATAACAAAAGGCCCCAAATACTCCCCAACATGGGTGGATTTACTCTGTTTTTTTCTGTCAGACATCATCATTATTATTATTATACATGATTTATATAGCGCCAACAGTTTGCGCAGCTCTTTACAACATGAGGGCAGACAGTATACTTGCAATACAAATCAATACAGGAGGGATCAGAAGGCCCTGCTCGTCATTGGATGCTGGGAAGATTGACAGCCACAACATGGCCCCCAATCCCCAGTAAAGCATTTATTTTTCCCCAGCCACATAGTGTACATTTTCAGTATGTATTTAGGCAATACCCTGTGCACGATGTCACACTGTGAAAAATTTGTTTATTGACACAAGAAGGAAAGGACCCTTTTCCCTTTATTTTACTATGCCCACATTCATACAGACACTGTGGCTCATAGACTGCTACATCCCTATGAACTTACATGGGCTGTCTGCATGTATCATCTAGTGGCTCAAGCTACTTTAACATGCAGCCTATTCACTGCCGCTAAATTAACTTTTGAATCCCCAGCCTGTCTAGGTTTGTAAACAAAGCAGCATGTTCATGACTATATTTGGTCAATTACATCAGCCAGGTTTCCCCACGTTGCTGTTTTCATTCCAGCAACACCTCAGAACTGTCATTTGCAATGGGATTCTAGTAGGAGAGAATAGCATGGGTCATCTTGTTCCTGTTGGGGTGATGCTCACCATGATTAAAAATAGATCCCAACATCCACCTGGCCAAGGATATTACCCTGGAGTATAGGCCCAGTACTTGTTGCATCCCTATGGAGTATCTAAAGACCTATATTTTAAATACTTAGCCAAGTGCATGGTCAACACCACCAGAATGTGTATTTCCATCTACTGGCATAAGAACCAAGCTCCAACCATAGTGGAATGGTTTTGGAGTATACACAAAATCATTGAGGAATTGATTCACATCTCACAAGATAGAATTTCCCATTTTCATAATGTATGGGCATGTTGGCTTCATTATCAAACCATGTCTTAGTATACTGACCTGCTCTGATGCATGTGAGAAAGATTAAACTATGAGAGTTGGAGTTCAATGACGGATATAGACGGATATAGATTTTATTCTTTAGCTCCTTGATCAAGATCCCCTGGGTTGGAACATGATTATAGACTACGTTATATTTTCATGTCCTGAATCTGCCTGGTATTCTTGCGTCCCATACTATTGTAGATGCTTTTATTTACCATGATTGCTGGAGAATGTACCTGTCTTTGTTCATTTTGTTTTACCATTTCTGTATTTTGTTATCTTCCAATAAAAATCTTTATGGAAAAAAAACTGATATCTTATTACTATTATTATTATTGTTATTATTATAACAACAACAAGCCCCAATCCCCAGTCCAGCATTTATTTTCTATCTCCATCTCTTAGTTTTAACCCCACCCTTCTGTCTTGGTACATTTTTTTCTATTCTCTCCTCCTCTTCTTATAACTATATCCTCCCCCACCAGGGCCATCCAGTTTAAATTCCCTCTTCCCTTGAGGTTTTAGTCCCATGCTGTGTCCTGATATCTCAGTGTGAAGTTATTTTACTAATGCTGCCCAGCTCTGCCCTATTGCTGCATACCTGTGTTTACATGTGAATACCTGCATTGAGATGTAAATAGCAGCTGCATTCATATGTAAATAGCGATGGACCAGCAGCATTCAGATGTAAATAGAGGCAGTATTCATATGTATATCATGCCCCCCTGAGGTCATATCCATCATCACCTATACTGAATGCTATCCAATGGGGAGATAAATGGGCATGCTAGAAATTGATCACACCCACCCCTCCCCCAGTACTGCCACTGATCACAGGAGTCCTACGATCCCTAGATCCCTTTTCAGGCTATTAATGGGTCCCCTCACCCCCTCTGTCAATGGGGTGCAGGCAGTCAAATGATGTGCTGTAACCCCTAGGAGCCAATCAGTAAGCAGTAATGATGTGCAGTAACCTCTAGCAACAAATCAGTGAGCAGTATTGATGTACAGTAATCTCTAGCAACCAATCAACAAGCATAAATCATGTGCTGTAACCTCTAGCCACTAATCAGTTAGCCGTAAAGATACACTGTAACCTCAGGCAACCAACTGCAATCACTGCCTGATCTGACCGAGTAAATGGATTTTGAGTCTAGCTGCTATTTATTGTATGTCGACAAAGCAGGTGGAGAGCGAAACTACATGGAGGGGGGGCTCAAGAAAATGTTTGGTCAGGGTCCAATCAATATTAAAGACGGCCCTGTCCCCCACAGAACTCCACCTAAACCCCTCAGGCCTCTTACACAACTCAAGATTGCTGCACAGCCTACACAACTGCAAAAGTAAGTTCCAAACCACCAATTAAAAATACTTACCTTACATGTGAAATGTCCCCCAATATTGCAGTGATGTCCAGTTGCAGTGCACGTGATACTTATCTAAAAAAATTACTTGTGTGATCTATAAAATTGCAACTGTCACCATTTTATTGTACAAGGCCTCTTCTTTCAGAAAATATATAATGTTTTGGGGTTCTAAGTAAATTTCTGGCAAATAATGCTGATGTGTGGGAAAAATAAAAAAAATGCCCCAGACAGCAAGTGGATAGTATTCATTGCCTATATTAGCCTTTTGAAAAATAATATGGTAAAATAAATCCCACAAATATTAATTCATGATGTTTATTAAATGGTAAACAATGCATTCCGTTATTGTCAGTGTTTATTTTTCAGGGTTGGTGGAGTCACATGTTTTCCACACATCCAGATAGAGTTTCAGTAATTTTTTTTTCCTTATCAAAAAGGTTTATTGATTTCACAATAAAATGGAAGTACAGTAGTTACATGTACAAAGATGTGTAAACATAAGCTCTTTGTTAAACAATAACTAATTACATATATAAGTAACATAGTATGTTGTTTGCAATAAACTTCATCACATACATGTAAGGGCCGGTTTACACTGCAGACGAGGCGAGGCGACTCCGACTTGCCTCGCCGCGACCTGCAGCGGCCTCGGCGGCGACTTGCAAATGACTTCTGTATAGAAGTCAATGCAAGTCGCCCCGAGGTCGCCCAAAAGTAGTACAGGAACCTTTTTTCTGAGTCGGAGCGACTCGAGTCGCTCCTCTCAGAACGGTTCCATTGTACAGAACGGGGGCGACTTGCGGGAGCGAGGCGAGGCGAGTCGTGTCGCCTCGCATCGCCCGCTGTGTGAACCGGCCCTAAGTAAATAACTATTCTATGTTATTTTATCAAGTTAGTATGGATGTTGAAACTATAAACATCTAACAAAGATTATCCTAAACGTCTTAGTATATACATAGTTCTAGTATGTATTACTGTAGAGCAGACATGGATGATCAAAAATTGTACAGTAATATAAAATGAGAAAAAAAAGAAAGGTAGTAGAAATGGGGGAAAGTGAAGAATAGATAGAGGGTAAGTTCACAAGGTCAGTCCAGGTACCAGAGCGTGGTTCAGTTTAGTTGTTCCATATATGAAAAAGACGTGACTATTTGGTTTCATTAACTAATCAGGTAATCAGTTAAATAATCAGTTACCATGGCTGAAGGACTGAGTCATTGACATTTGGGGGTAAATAAGTTTTAATCAATGGATTCCATATTTTCTTGAATTTTGGAATTTGTTTACCTTCAATAACACACATTTTAGCATTAGACATTGCAGAATTCATTCTGTTCTTAGTTTCAGCCAATGTCAGTATTGGGGATTTCCATGCTTTCGCCATTGTTTGTTTGAAAGTGTTGGATGAAGCTTAGTTCCTCAAAGACATGGTACCAACATCCCAATTTTTTAAGAAAGTGAAAAAAAGTTGGAGATACGGACTTTAACCACTACAATACAGGGCACTTTCACCCCCTTCCTTCCCAGCCCAATTTTCAGCTTTCAGCGCTCTAGCGCTTTCAGTGACAATTGCGCGGTCATGCTACACTGTACCCAAATGAAATTGTTATCATTTTGTTCGCACAAATAGAGCTTTATTTTGGTGTTATTTATTCACGACTCCGTTTTTTTTTTTTACGATATAAGCGCAAAAATAGCGGAAATTTGGAAAAAAACCAATATTTTCTTTTTTCTATTTGAAAAGAAATCCAATAAAATCAAATTTTGTCATAAATTTAAGCCAAAATGTATTCTGCTACATGTTTTTGGTAAAAAAAATTCCGTTAAGTGTATAATAATTGGTTTGTGTGATCACGGACATATGTACGCAAATGATCATGTACATATGTGTGCAGGTGATCACGTACATATGTGTGCAGATAATCATTGGGACATGTGATTTTAGTGGGACATATGTGGGGGACATGTTTTTATTATTAGGGACATGTGTTTTTATTATTTGGGGACATGTATGTTTTGGGGACATGTGTGTTTTGGGGACATATGTGGGGACTGTGTTTGTACTGTGTGGTGTGTTGTGTGTGTACACTACACTGATGATCAGTGAGTAAAAAGCTGTAAAAAGCAGCCCATACTCACTGATCATCAGCCGGCTGCAGCGTTCTGCTCTCCTCTCCTCAGCGGTGACTTCCGTGTGAGGAGAGGAGAGCCGATTGCCTAGCAACCGGCTGTTTGTTTACATTACATGACGGCCGTGATTGGACACGGCCGTCATGTGATCAGGAGGGCCAATCACAGAGCCCTCCTGCTGATCTGAGATGTGCCGTGTCCGGGTGACACGAGCACATCGGGATCGCGCCGCTGCGCGGGCGCGCGCGCGCACGATCCCGCTACTCCTGAATGACGTTCCTGAACGTCCTATCAGGAGTAGACGGCTCCCACCCGGCCGTATATATGCATTGGCCGGGTGGGAAGTGGTTAAGGATACTGAAAGACATGGTACCAACAGACATTGTTTGTTTAACAGTGGTTAAAAATTAAACAACAAACTTAAATTCGGAGAGTGTTAGATGGTCAGGTTTTAGATTAAGTAATGCAATGAAAGGGTCTGGTATTAGTGGCATTTGGAACATTTTGGAGGCAAGTTCAAAGATTTTCCTTTCAAAAAGATTTCACTACTGGACATGTCCACCATATATGTAAGTGTGTACCTGGATCTGTACAACCCTTGAAACAGAGAGCTGAATAATTGAGAGGGTATTAAGCTACCCTGGCATGTACAAGGTACCAGCGGGTTAGGACTTTATCATTAGTTTCCATCGCAGTAATATTGAGCAAGGAGGATTTAGTAGTTAACCATATTGCGGACCATTCTACATCGTTCAGTTTTCGTCCCAAATTTTCCTCCTATTTTTGGACATAGGTTAATTTATCGGATTTTGGTTTAGTCAAAATTTGTGTGTAAAGAGATGATATCATACCTTTAGCAAGTGGGTAATTCTTGCACATTGATTCAAAAGTGGAATGGTGAGGTAGGGGTGGTTCAGTATTTGTGAGCGGTGCAAAAAAGGTTTTGATTTGTAGGTATCTGAACAGTTCAGACTGCGGTAAACCATAGCTTTCCGGAAATGATCGGAAGGAATTAGGAGTAATAAATTTGTGTTGTTTTAAGAGATTAGCATTTGACCATGCTTTAAAAGATTTTGGATATATCCAGAAGGCAGGATTTTTGAAAAAGGATAATAGAGGATTATGTTTTGATTATAGTTTATTTGTTGTTTTCAGGCTGTCCCAAAGAGATACAAAATATTTAGTTATAAGGTTTCTTAGTGCACAACGATCTTTAAGATGAAGCTATATTAAGTTCGTGATTGAAAGTGGATCACATTCCAACGCTTCTATTAGTACCCATAATGGGATTTCCTTTTTTGTATGGTACTTGGTGATACTGGCCAGGTGGGCAGCTTTGTAATAGCTGGCAAAATTGGCGAGACCAAGCCCTCCATTAGTTCTAGGGGCAAATAATGTATATACCGGTATGCGTGGTTTTATAGGGCCCCAGACAAATTTTGATACTCCGTGTTACACCAATCTCAGATAATAAGATGGGATAGAAATTGGTAATACTCTAAATAGGTATAATAACTTGGGCAAAATGGTAATTTTAGTTGCATTTATTCTTCCTATCCAGGATAATGGGAGTTAAGACCATTGTTTTAACAATGTCATTATTTGTTTTAATAAGGGTGGGTAATTTGCTGTGAATATAGCTGTATAAGAGGCGGTTAGGTGGATTCCTAAATATGGGATAGAGTGCAGTTTTTGCTGGAATCAATTGTGTATCAGTTAGTGAGATATCAAGAGCCAGCCATTTCTTAGGGTTAATGGCCAGGCTCAAGATTGACGCAAATCTACTTAAAATGGGCAAAAGATTAGGGCCTGAAATTTGTGGGGATGACAGAAAAAGAAGGATATAAATATGCAGAGTTTATGCTGTAGACCTCCTACTTCAATGCCAGTAATCGTGGGGTTGGTCCTAATAAATTGAGCTAAGGGTTCTAAAATAAGAGCGAATAAGAGGAGGTATAATGGGCATCCCTGCCATGTGCCTCTTTCAATGTTGAATGGTTTGGATTTGTATCCAGCATATTTTATATATGCCATAGGCTTATTATATAATTCCGTTATCCATGTAATAAAATGTGGGCCAAATCCCCATTTTTGTAAAGAGTATTTCATGTATGGCCATGAAACCGTGTCAAATGCCCTCTTGATGTCCAGTGAAAGAAAGCAAGAAGGGATATGATGTTTTTTGGCAATATGTGCCATAAGCACCACCCTGCGCATATTATCTCCCGCTTGTCTATGCGGCATAAAGCCTACCTGATCTTTATGTATTAAATTAAATATTATTTGGTTAAGGCGTTTTGCTAAGATTTTTGCTAACAGCTTATTGTCAAGATTCAGCAGAGAAATTGGGGGGCAGAGCAGGGCAGAGAAATAACCTGCGCAGGAAGTAGTATCAGAAAGGGGTTTTGGGATCATGCATACTATTGCTGTCAATGATTCTTGTTTGAAAAAATGGTCATTTAACAATATATTAAATGCGTTGGCTAAAATGGGGGATAGAATTTCTGTGAATGTACGGTTATATAAAGCCGAATAACCATCTGGGCCCGATCTTTTATTTGTTTTTAGTTCTTTAATGGAGGTAGCCACTTCATCCGTTGATATAGGTTTTTCTAAACATTCTTTTTAATCATGGGATAAGTCTGGTAAAGTTATGTTAGAAAAGAAGGAATCAGCTTTGGTATCATTAAAATTTTGAGTTGATTTGTATAAAGATGCTAGATGCGTTTTGAATGTATGCACGATTTTGACTGGGTTGCTAGTGTAATTGTCTTTTGATATCTTCAAGCGAATAGGTTTGAATGGTTTATTTATTGAATTTGGTGTACATGCTAAATAAGTGCCCGGTTTGTTTGTTTTTATATAAAAATTATGTCTAGTGCGTTTATAGGTTTTATCTGCCGTTTCTGTAAGAAATAAGTCATATCCTATATGCGTTTTCTCTAATTGGGATTTCGTGGTGGGTGACGGATTGTTTTGGAATGAAATAGACCCAGCATTAAAATCGTTTTCTAGTTTTCGAGCAAGGATTTTACATTCCCTTTTAAACAATGCCATTTGTCTCTGTATTTCACCTCACAATTCCCGGTTTGTGCGCTTCCCAGAGTGTAAGGGCGAATATATCAGGTGTGTTATTGTGCATCAAGTATTCTTTCAAGGCCTGCTCAACTTTCTGGCATTGTGATGGGTGTTTTAGCATTATGTCTGGTAAATACTAAGTAGGATCATGTGCCTTTGACATAGTGGAAGCTATGGTTGTAACTACTGCATTGTGGTCTGACCATGGAATGGGGAGTATATCAGATGTGAGAATCTCAGGTATCATACCAATAGTTCAAAACCTAAAAAAGGGACACCATTCAGAGAAAAGGACAATGCTTCACACCCCGGAGAATTGTTAAAGAGGGAAATTCCCCCATATGGGTTTTTCTATGCAGCAAATGAAAAAAAAAATGAAGAAAAAAATGCTACGAACGAATAAGAATAGACTTCAATTTTATTAGACAAAATATCAAAAAATCAAAAAACCTGAGTTTTTTAAATAGTGAATGTGGGAGGATAATTGGTTAAAATAAGAGTTGTGGTACAGGAGATATAAAACATTAAAGCACCAGCACAAGTGGGAGCATTTGCAACATATATTAATGTACAATAGTCAAGTGCTACAATGATGGTAATTCTGACTTCGGTCTTCTTCAGAGAATTTGTACGCTGTAAAAGCAGTAGCATAAATTGAAGTACATGCAAGAAAAAACACAAAATGTGATATAATAAAATCTAATCACTGTAACTACATCATATTATCTTTATAATTACCACTTGCACCGTGTTGCACAGTATCTCCTGGACCTATATCGTCAGGGTAGAGTCCCTCATCAGATCCCACCAAAGACCCCCGGCCGGTAGGGCACACCAGTCAGGGGGGCAGCAAACCGTCCCGGTGTGGCTTACGAAGAGTCACATCATTAGGTTCCCAAAATCGGTGGATAGCCGAGGGCCAGAGGCACACCTGTGGTTGAGCATCAAATATCAACTGCATCAGTCTCCTAAATTAATATAGATATTGTCAATGTGATAGACATGGGTGTCTAAAATTTAATAATACAAGAAAGAAGATGAATATGTATCCAGGAAAACCTAAGGGCTACATCTCTGAAGAAAAAAAAAAGGGGGAGGGGGGACAGGGGAAGGGGAAGGAAAAAATGTGGGGAAAGAGAGGGAGGAAGGACAGGAAAGGAGAAGTGAGGGATACATAGTGAAACAATGGGGGTGAGAGGGGAGTGTAAAAGGACACGTAAAAATGAAGTGAAAAGGAAAACACATATACAAAGGGTGGGGGGAATGGAAAAGGGAAGGAACAAAAGAGAAAAAAAATAAAAATAAAAATAAAATATATATGTATTTTTTTACCAAAAATGGAAAGGGAACGAGGAGAATGACTGCATAAAAAACTATAAACACTATGACCAAAAACTAAAAGGCAAATGTGTGGGGCCAAAAGTGTATGTCTGAAGAGGAAAAGGAACTAGCTAAATGCAATTGTCTGTGAATGATGAGTGTGGTGGGAAAAATGGTAAGTTAAAGACCTTGCTAGTGCACAATGAAAAAAAAAAGGGGTTTCCCAAGGTAGATGGCCCAAAAACTACAGAGACTGACAACAGATCCACTTAAAGGGATTTTTTTTATTCGCGAAAACAATTACCAACACAGTCTCTCAACATAGGATCAGAGGGTTTAGGTGAAAAGTCCAGGTCCTCTTAATGTTAAATTCAGTATGAAACAGTCTCTCACTTTGAATAAATCCAGAGAATAGCCATTCACAACTGAATCCTCACCCTAATTGGATAGTCCTTCTCTCACCAGGCCTAGCAACCAATAGGGTACTAGAGTCAGGAACAAGTCTCTGCCACAGACTTTGCTATAGAACACATGAGGGAAACTTGAAAGCTTGTAGAACACTCGTGTGGTACCAGTATCTTGCAGCCGGTTCCAGCGATACCACACGAGATTGGATTCGCTTAGGTCCTTCAGCTTTTCGAGGCTCTTGTTGAGAAGCCAATCCTTGCGTGGCCTTCTCCCGAAGAGTCCTCCCCTGAATAACTTCACAGTTGCTGGGCCTCTCCACTAACCGAGATGGCACCGAAACACATCTGAATAGCTCCCTCAGTTTCCTCGCCTGGGGCTAGCCAGCCCCGAGACATAAATTTGGGTGGATCCGCACCCAAGGCCATGGAAATCCCGGGGGCTAGTTAGGAGGACCAGGACCATGGAGTCAGAACATACTTCTGGGCTGGAACCCCAAAACACGTGACATCTGCACCTTAAGTACCCTCTCCCAGAAGGCACAGCAAGAGTGACACTGGGCTGGTTCCAAGAGAAAGTAACCTTAATACACCCAACTAGACTGTGTTTCCATGCCTGCCGCAAGTTACAGTGCCACCTATGGCTAGGCAGAACACCCGGCAGTCCAGTCAGACTGATGCTGAGGTCAAAATTTAGAGTAATCAAACCCAAACCAAACTGCGGTTTCAGGGTAACATTAAATTAAAAAAAAAAACACATATTGTGTGCTCTTCAGGAGCCGGCGCTACACACTCCCCCTGGTGATTTAGACAATGTGCTCATCGGCTAGCAAAAAAAAAAAACAATTTCTAAAGCTAGAAAAATTTGAGTACCTGAACTTTAGGGTTTGAAATGGGAAAGGGAAAGAAATGTAAAACATGTTGAAACATTGAAGTACACATACACCACCCAATTCCTGCCTATCTTCACCACCCATTCTCAGGCAGTTTTGACAGACAATCTTGGTGAATCTTAAGAGAAAACACACAAAAAAAAGAACAGCATACACACTGAACTTGTTAGAAAGCAGGATCTCATCCCATTCTCAATGAGATCCTCTCTTCTAAACTTTTAAAACCCTTTTTTTAAATTTAAACAGGCTAAAGAAAAAAAAACATTTGTGCCGATCCATGCCACCTAGTGGTCACTGACATGCAAGTCTTTTCCCTAAAAGCAGGGACTGCGACCCATAAGGTAGTCTTGCACGCTGCTTATTATGAGCTGACCCTATCTAGCTACCCCAGAGTCCTTGCTTTTTTTTTTTTCCAGGAAAAAAGCAAATAGAAAAAAAGAACTCTTTTGAATTCAGAAAACACAGTCCAGGTAGTCTCTTTTTTTACCAATAAAATCTTGGATCCAGTAGAGTCAGGTCTTTTCCCTGTGCATCGACAGTTGTGACAAAATAAACGGCACTATCTTTGTCCAGTCTGCAAATGACAACTTTGTCCCCATAGATGTGCCAACCATAGCTCCAATGCTGCAGACAACCAACAAACTGTTCATACAGCTCGGGTGAAAAAGCCTTCTTGCGAAATGCCTTTGGAACCTTCAGATAGCTCCAGACATCATCTGCATACCATGCTTCGCAGTTCTCCTCGATCACATCCATGATTTCCCTGGACATGTACGGGAATTCCAACCCATACTCAGTTGCTACTCTTTTGTTTAAGAGCCGCTGAGACCTTGCAAATCTGGGTAGCACGCGGGAACTTGCCTCCCCGGGAGGTATACATGAATTCGGGGACCTATGCACCAATGTGGCCGAGCCTCTCTGAAGTGTGGGCAAGTTCACAGGTTTAGGCAAAGTCACATTAACAGTGATCGGGGTTTCCACACTTGGCATTCCACTCCCTGAAGTAAGGGCTAGCCAGCCCAAAATGTCTGCACATCATCCCCTCCAGCCCACAACAACTCTTGTGACATCGTTTCAAAAAGATGGTTGTCCCCTGTGTCAGACAAGGATTCTAACTCTGAGTCCCCAAACTCCTCCACCAGCAAATAATTAACCACAGTTTTACTCACAGTTTTGTTAGCTTTCCCCAAGGCAACCTTCTTCCACCGATTTGGTCAGGCCGGACTTGGTAGTAGTCTTCCGTTGCGAATTCGGGAAGATTTTGTACACTCCACTTTCTCCAAAGTGGGCATGGTGACATCGGTGATGGTGGAAGAATTAATGTCCATCAACTCCAGAGTGCTTTCTCTGACAGTAGCAGTAGTGGAAGCGGTGGCATCCCCCTCAGGGATAAGACTAATAGGTTATGGCGCTAAACCCAAAGTATATATAAATATGCTCTTAGTGACCTTTCTCCAACCTCAGTGGTATTATAAGTGCTAGTTGAACCTTATAGGAATTAAAGTGCAAATGCGTGCTGACTCTACTTAGTTAAATCAATATGAGTGTCATATGGTAATGGCCTCAAAAAAGGAAAACATAATCAAAAAATCAAAAATTCATATAAGTGCCATATAACAATAAATCAAACTGCAAAAAATTCATACGGAAAGTAGTTCATATGAATAATAGTTGATACCAAGTCCTTATGCGTAAAGGAAACTTTTCAAAGCCGCATAGAATCACTAAACATGTCCCTCAGTAATATCCTGGCTATCCGTGACACAGGATAAAAGGTGACCAGTGAAAAAAGTGCAAAGAGGTGCCAATCTTCAATTTAGGAAACAGTCGCATAAAAAACGCTACAAGTGTCCAATATTGGTATTATAGATGATAATAATGCCAAATCAAGTGACTGGTGCAAACAGTGCAAATCTTCAATGGAGAGAAAACGTTATTAAATGCACATAAGGGAAAACACATCCATGGTGTAGTATGTTTTAAACAGACTCTTCGTTTATTAAATTAAAAATCTACTCACATTTAGCAATAAAAACAATGCATATAATCTCCACCGGCCGCCGGGGTGCACGTTGCGACCGGCGGAGGTTATATGCATTGTTTTTATTGCTAAATGTGAGTAGATTTTTAATTTAATAAACGAAGAGTCTATTTAAAACATACTACACCATACTACACCATGGATGTGTTTTCTCTCATGTGCATTTAGGTGAAAAGTCCAGGTACTCTTAATGTTAAATTCAGTATGTAAAAGCCTCTCACTTTGAATAAATCCAGAGAACAGCCATTCACAACTGGATCCTCACCCTAATTGGCTTGTCCTTCTCTTACCAGGCCTAGCAACCAACAGGGTACTCGAGTCAGGAACAAGTCTCTGCCACAGACTTTGCTATAGAACACATAAGGGAAACTTAAAAGCTTGTAGAACACTCATGTGGTACCAGTATCTTGCAGCCGGTCCGGCGATACCACACAAGATTGGATTTGCTTAGGTCCTTCAGCTTTTCCAGGCTCTTGTTGAGAAGCCAACCCTTGCGTGGCCTTCTCCCAAAGAGTCCTCCCCTGGATAACTTCACAGTTGCTGGGCCTCTCCACTAACCGGGACGGCACCGGACCACCTCTGAATCCCTCCCTCAGTTTCCTCGCCTCGGGCTAGCCAGCCCCGAGACGTAAAGTTGGGTGGATCCGCACCCCAGACCATGGAAATCCTGGGACCTAGTCAGGAGGACCAGGACCATGCAGTCAGAACATACTTCTGGACCGGAAATCCATAACACGTGACAACCCGACCTTAAGTACCCTCTCCCAGAAGGCACAGCAAGAGTGACACTCCCACTGGGCTGGTTCCGAGAGAAAGTAACCTTAATACACCCAACTAGACTGTGTTTCCATACCTGCCGCAAGTGACAGTCCCACCTATGGCTAGGCAGAACACCCGGCAGTCCAGTCAGACTGATGCTGAGGTCAAAATTTAGAGTAACCCAAACTGCGGTTTAAGGGTAACATTAAATAAAAAAAACACATAGCACGTGCTCTTCAGGAGCCGGCATTACACATACATTTAGGAGTGGAATCCTAAGTGAAGTGTGTTTCCTGTAGACACACAATGTGTGCCTTACGTGCATGAAAAGTGTGAAATGCTTTTGTCCTTTTTTGTGGTACGTTTAAAACCTGAACATTCAGGGATAATACATTTATTGGAGCCATGATAACTGATTATAAAGAGTGAACTTACAAAGACGTATACAATTCTGGGTTGGAGGAGCGACCTGTGTGAACTTAATAGGAATAGGAGAGAAAGGGGGTCTTGTAGAGTCTGAAGTGGAAGAGAAAGAAAAAGCAGAAGCAAAGAAGATTAACATAAATATAGCTTGATTTGAGACAAATAGATATGCAAACAATTGAAAAATTTCAAAATTGGCCCGTGATAGGGTATGTAGATCCCTATCAGGGGAAAAAGCGCCTACATCGATCACCCATATCGTATGTGTGGATAAACGAGGTAGACCAAGGAGAGCGCACAGGTCATCCGCGTGCAGGGAAAAAGCCCTATAGTGAAAGCATCAAAAGGTTGCATGTATTTCGGGTAGCAGGTAATTTGATAAATGCTACCATTCTAGGTATTCCTATATAATTGCCTAGAAAATATAACATTTTTAGCTTTACTTGTCATATATCCTGAAGGCAATTTAAAACATTTAATAACTGGGTTAAATCTGGAGTAACAGATAACATTTTAATGATTCTGAACTATCCTGTATATATTGCAATGGTATGTGTGAAGCTATTATTATTTCTATTAACTGTGTTTGTATTCAAACTTTAATATTAGGCACCATAAAAAAGGTGATATTATCTTGGATCGAGTACAGACCGAATGAGGCTATTAGGAATATTGGGGTTATAAAAGGCTTATTTAAGAGGCTTATTTAAGAGGCTTGTTTAGGTAAAGAAATTGTCACTTTTATCTTACCCCTAATTAGCCTGAACATTGGTAGTATTTTACTGTTAGTCATTTCCTTACCATTCGTGAAACTAAAATCACAAAAAGAAAAATAATTAATATATAAGGAAAAATTAAAAAGGGAAATAATTCCAAACAGCCTCTTAGCCCTTGTACACACGGTCGGAGATTCCGACGGAATGTGTCCTATCGGACCGGTTTGTCGGATAATCCGACTGTGTGTGGTATGCATCGGACTGATTCCATCGGAATATCTGTTGGACCCAATTTTCCAATTTGTTGGAAATATTTTCCGACCAACTGGTTCGATCAGACATACTCCGATCATGTGTAGAGAATTTTGATCGGACAAAGTGCCACGCGTGCTCAGATCAAATTCCTACATCAAAGCTATTGGCTACTAGCCTGAATGTAGTCCCATCGTAACGAAATTACGTCACCACGTTCTGAAAGATCAGATTTTTCGACAACTTAGTCCGACCGTGTGTATGCAACAGTTTCGGACAAGATCCGACGGACAAAATCCGATGGAGAAAATCCGACAGATTTGGTTGTCGAAATCTCCGACCGTGTGTACAGGGGCTTAGAGGTTAAGTATATAGGGTTAATGCTCAAGTCACTTATAGAATTTGAAAAGAAGGCATGTCACTGGTTGTGAGAAAAAAAAAGTAAAAGTCTCTCAGGTTAACCACTTAAGCCCAGGAACATTTTGCTGGCCAAAGACCAGAGCACTTTTTGCGATTCGGCACTGCCTCGTTTTAACTGACAATTGCAGGGTCGTATGACGTGGCTCCCAAACAAAATTGACATCCTTTTTTTCCCACAAATAGAGCTTTCTTTTGGTGGTATTTGATTTTATTTTTTGCGCTATAAACAAAAAAATAGCGACAATTTTGAAACAAAACGCATTATTTTTATAAATTTCCCCCAAAAATATATAAAAAAATGTTTTTCCTCTGTTTAGGCATATACGTATTCTTCTACATATTTTTGGTAAAAAAAAATAATAATGTCCAAACCATTGATTGGTTTGCGCAAAAGTTATAGCATTTACAAAAATGTTATGACATTTTTATTGATAATTTTTTTTTTGCTAGTAATGGCGGCGATCAACAATTTTTATCATGACTGGGACATTATGGCGGACACATTGGACATTTTTGACACATTTTTGGGAGCACTGTCATTTATACAGCAATCAGTGCTATACAAATGCATTGATTCCTGTCTAAATGACACTGGCAGTGAAGGGGTTAACCACTAGGGGGCAGTGTAGGGGTTAAGTGAGCCCTGGGGAGTGTTTCTAACTGTGGGGGGGGGGGGTGGCTGTGTATAATACGTCACTGATCTCTGCTCTGATCACAGGGACCAGAGATCAGTGACACTCTCACTAGGCAGAACGGGGAGATGCTTGTTTATATTAGCATCTCCCCGTTCTTCCTCCCCGTGAGACGATCGCGGGAATCCCTGCAGCGATCGAGTCTACGGGACCCGCAATCGGACTCACAGAGGTCCCGACCAGCGTGCATGCGATGGCATGGTGGCAAATTTAAAGGGACATACCTGTACGCCCATTTGCCTGTCCGTGCCATTCTGCCGACATACATCAGCGTGCGACGGTCGGCAAGTGGTTAAAGAGTTCAACCAGAATATATGATATGAAACAAAATAACTGAATTTGAATCAGTTCATGGAATCTTCTTGATCCAAAGGAGTGGGGGCATATTTTATTCTTTTGTGAGAATGATGATTTCCGTAATTCCTTGCATTTTGGGGCATGTTGCTTGTTGGTGAAGATGGGGCTGCTCTTCTGCGCTGTGGGGATGTGCAAGTTGTTTCATGCATCAGGTGCAGGTGTATTAAGGTTTTTTGCAGTTCTTCAGCCATTCTAGAGGTGTATCTCTTGCCTTGAAAAGTGAATTTGATGGAAAAGGGGAATCCCCATTGGTATATAATATTGTGGTGTTGGAGTTCCAGTAATTGAGGTTTCATTGAGCGTCTTTTTGCAATAGTGAGCTGGAATAGATCTGCAAACAGCTGATATTTGTACCGGTGAAAGATTAAATCTTTTTTATCTCTGGCCGCTGTCATCATTTGCTCCTTTGAACGGTAATAGTGTGGAATTTTACAATTATGTCTCTTGAGGTTCCATCTGTTTTCTTTGCTGCAAGGGCTCGTGGACTCTAATTCCAAACGTTCTATAGGGATGGAAGGTTGAAGTTCTTGAAATAGCGCAGTAATTGTAGACTCTAGGTCTGTCACCGTTTCTGGAATTCCTCTTATGCGCAAATTGGATCTCCTGGCCCTATTTTCATAGTCCTCTAATTTGGATTGGAGTAATACATTTTCTTCTTATAAATTCTGCATTTCAGTCATATTGTCCTGTGTGTTCAATTCTATTTCATCCATTTTTAATTGTAAAGCAGCAGTGCGGTTGCCTAGCTCTCTAATCTCTTTGATGAGGCTGCTAGTTATCTGTTCAGAGGTCTGCTTTAATGCCTTATGGAGCATTTTCTCAAACTGATGCAAAAGTGCTGGAGAAGCTGTGGATATTTGTGAGGGATTATGTGAAGACGTTAGTTCAGTTTCTGAATCAGTAGGGGAAATTAGCTTTAGAGTTAAAAATTAGAGTTGTTTTTTGCCTATGAGAACGTACTGAGGCAGTGAATGTGGAGGGAGCTGCCGCCATTTTAGCTGTGGTGCGCCCCTGTATGTCGTTTCTGAGGAGAATTTTTGATTTGCCATGGTTTCCTCCATTGTATCATTTATCATTGTATTTTTTTTTTTTTTTATCAATGACTCTCAATGAGTGTTCTCTGTATTACGGAGCCGACAATTCATAATAGCTGCAAGTGATTTTAAAGGACTTTTTTTCCTGCATAAATGACACTTTGTGCAGGGACAGTTCTAAGCACCAGAAACATGAGCACCTTCACAGGCATACTATAGACACCCCCCCCCCCCCTACGAAATTTAAAGGAATATTACACTTTTATTGTTTTACTTTAATCATTATTAAAATCACTGCTCCCGAAAAAACGGCCGTTTTTAAAACTTTTTTTTGCATTGATACATGTCCCCTGGGGCAGGACCCGGGTCCCCAAACACTTTTTAGGACAGTAACTTGCAAATTAGTCTTTAAAATTAGCACTTTAGATTTTGAACATTGGAGTCCCATAGACTTTAACAGGGGTTCTATGTATGCTATATACTAGCTCCGTCGAATCTTCTTTATACATTCGACAGACACCATAAGCCTTCAAAGACAGATTCGACCGTAATTCATGTGGATTTTCGGACGAATGCAATTTTTGAACGAAAAACGAAATAAATAAAAACGAATTCCGGGAGTAACTAAATAAATTAAGTTTTCGGACGAAAACGAAATTCCGAAACGAAATATTTTACTCTGCACATGTCTACTGATTACATAAACACAGAATAATGTAAATTAATTGTCATTTTAAATTCAGCACAGTTGCAATGTTACCTAGCTCACTTGTTGCCTGCACTCTGTCAATATTGTATGCTTTATTTTTTTTTAATCTTACTTCATTCTAGGCTGTCACGCGATGCACAGGGTCTTCTTTTTCTTCAGATTTCTCTTAGTGAGGTATTTCTCCTGGAGAAAGAGGTACTTCAGAAACAGCTCCAGACTGAAGGTGAGTTTTGCATGAAGAGCTGCTTTTCTTTCTTTTTAGTACCTGCTGGAGACATTCAAAATACAATTTTCACTATGAATTGAGCATTAACGTTTCTGATGTAAAACAAATATGGGCTGTAGTGAATGATATACTGTTTAAACCTGACCTTATTCTTATTGTCAACGTGTTATCCCTTATCAATTAATATGCACTTCCTTCACTTTTTTCCTTCTTTTTTTGGTAATTTTTTGTCTATTTTTTTTGTCTTATTATTCAGTATTAAAATATATATAACATAATGACAAAAAACCTTTATGTAAATAACGTACTTTGCATAATAAACATACATTCAATGCCTTTTTAAAAGGCATGTTTTGCAGAATAAATTGCCCTTCTGATGGGTTACAAGCTTCCTTAGCTCCATGATTAAAGAACATTTTTTTTTTAGTTCAGTGTGTTTATTGAGATTTACTTATATACAGTACAACATGACCTACGGTGTATAGATAAAAAAAAAAAAAAAAGAACAGAAAGATTGCCAGTGTTATTTAAAAAAAATTTGAGCAACCAGAATTCAAATATATCAAACATGAAGTATTCAATCTGTGTGAACAAGGCGTAACGCTTATAATGGATGTAACAATTAATAGAACGTGACAGTCTAAACTAAGATAAAGAAAGAGAGAGAATGGAAAACAAAGAAAAAAAGGGAGAGAGGAGAATCTGTGGATAGATGTGTTGGATCTATCAAAGAGTTAAAAGGTCCAGGTTGGACCACACAAGAGGTAGGGGTGAATCCATGCTTTCCAAATGGCCAGGAAAATTTTGCCTCTATCAGTGAGTTTTGCTTGAATTTTTCCATGTACGGGGACATTATTGATCCTGGACTTGGTTTCTGTTATTGATGAGGTAAGGGACTGCCATGTTTGTATGATCGATTGTGTTGCTGCTCTGGAGGTGTTTTTGTTTATGCCTGGAGGCATAAGATATAAGAGAGCATGTTGAATAGCAAAGGGAAATCTGAAAGTTCCAAGATCATCTGATGTACAGCAGACAAAAAACGGTTTATTGCAGGACACACCCACCAGATGTGGAAAATTTGCCAACATGTCCACATGTGTGAAAGTAATGCCGTTTGCTTCCTGGATTGTATCAGGCCACTCTAGATGCAACAAGGTAACTTCTAGTTAAAACTGTGTAATTTGTGCTTGCCGCCAAGACATTAGTGGAGCAGGATTTAATGGTTTCCCAAATGTGGGCCAGTCTCTGGCATCTAACGCTATTACTAGATGTGATGACCACTTTTGAATGCAAGTAGGAAGATGTTGCCAAGCCTCCCAAGCCACACATATGGATCTTTTTCACCTTCTAGCAGGAGTGATTTTAGTTTCTTCATTAAAGGGATATAGCTGTGTAGAGATCATCATAGGAGGCCATGAGATGAACTCTCAGATATGGAAGAGAGAACTGTTGTCATTGAAAGGTGTAGCTGTGTTTAATGTGGGTGAGACAGTCTTGTACCAGAGTTATGCTAAGTGCCTTGAAATGTTTTTCTTTTGCCTTGAGTCCTGAAACGTCAGCAAAGCAATTTTGAGAGGACCAAATATTAGGGCAGTAATATATGAGATTCAGTTACGTATAATATCACATTGTCCATGAATAAGCTGGATTTATGTTGGGCGCCTGCTACTGTAATTCCAAGTGTGAATGGCTGGATTAGAACTAAGTGCAATAGCCAGGGATTTTATCGCTAGTGTGAATAGTACAGACAAAAGGGGGCATCCCTGGCAAGTGCTCCTGGCTATAGGAAATAGAGTAGATTTGTAGCCCAAGTATTCAAAATATGCTCAGGGATAATCATACAGTGATGATACCCACTTACAGAAATGAGGTTCAAAGCCCCATCTGTTTAGGAGGTGAAAGAGGTAGGCCAAGAGGCTTAATCAAAGGCCTTACATGGTCAAATAATAGCAGAAAAAATGGGATGTTACAGGTTTTGGCTATATCAGGTTTAGGGATGAGCCAAACACCCCCCGGTTCGGTTCGCACCTGAACATTTTCGAACGGACCCCAAATTCGTACGAACTTTAGAACCCCATTGAAGTCTATGGGACTCGAATGTTCGAAATTAAAAGTGCTAATTTTAACGGCTAATATGCAAGATACTGTCCTAAAAAGGGTTTGGGGACCTGGCTCCTGCCCCAGGGGACATGGGTCAATGCCTAAAATGTTTTTAAAAATGGGCGTTTTGGCGGGAGCACTGATTTTAATGACGATTAAAGTGAAAAAAAAAGTGAAATATTCCTTTAAATATGGTGCCTGGGGGGTGTCTGTAGTATGCCTGTGAAGTGCCACATGTTTCCCGTGTTTAGAACAGTCCCTGCACAAAATGACATTAAACGGAAATAACATTTAAAACTGCTTGCGGTTTTAATGTTATATCTGGTTCCTGCAATATGGTTGAAAATCATTGAGAAAAGTGGCATGGGTAGCCCTCCCTGCCCTTTACCAGCCCCTTTGGGTCTTGTACGCATATTAAGGGGAACCCAGTACCCATATTAAAAAAAAGGAAATGCGTGTGGCCCCCAGGCCCTATATACTCAGAACAGCAGTATACAGGCGGTGCAAACAAGACAGGGACTGTGTAGGTTTGTTGTGTTAAGTTGAATCTGTTTGTAATTTTCAACTGGTACATTTTTAAAGTGTAGCTCTAGTCAAAAAAACTATTTTTAAGCTTTTTGGAAAACATAGGGAAGGGTTATCACCCCTGTATAATTTGTTTTGTCGTCCATCTTTTTTCATCTCACTTGCTGTTGTCTCCTTCCGTTTGCAAGTAGGAGATGTTTGTAAGTTGGATGTTTGAAAGTAGGGGCCTGCCCTATATGCTCTGCAGAAATGGCGGAACAAGGTGTTGGTTTTGCCACAACATTGTAAGCCCTGAAAGTGACTCTTGGTGGACGCTGGAGCGCCCTGCTGTGAACGATTATATCAAGAATTGTAATTACATGCCATTGTTGAACAGTGGTAGAAAAATTTACCTTTGGTGGTTGTGGTGCTGGTGCCACAACACTATAAGTCCTCACAGTTACTCTGGGTGGGCACAGGAACGGGCCCTCCTGTGAAATATTATATCAAGAATTGTAATTACATGTCCCTGTTAAACAGGAGCAGAAAAATTGGGCCTTAGGCACTGGTGCTGGTGCCACGACACTGCAACCTCTCCCATATACTCTAGTTTTATTGCAGGAATTAGCCCTGCTGCAAAGCATTGCATCAAAAATTGTAATTAAATGTCCCTGTTAAACAGGGGCAGAAAAATTGGGCCTTAGGCACTGGTGCTGGTGCCACCACACTGCAACCTCTCCCATATACTGTATTTTTATTGCAGGAATTAGCCCTGCTGCAAAGCATTGCATCAAAAATTGTAATTAAATGCCCCTGTTAAACAGGGGCAGAAAAATTGGGCCTTAGGCACTGGTGCTGGTGCCACGACACTGCAACCTCTCCCATATACTCTAGTTTTATTGCAGGAATTAGCCCTGCTGCAAAGCATTGCATCAAAAATTGTAATTAAATGCCCCTGTTAAACAGGGGCAGAAAAATTGGGCCTTAGGCACTGGTGCTGGTGCCACCACACTGCAACCTCTCCCATATACTGTATTTTTATTGCAGGAATTAGCCCTGCTGCAAAGCATTGCATCAAAAATTGTAATTAAATGCCCCTGTTAAACAGGGGCAGAAAAATTAGGCTGATGGCATCACCCAGAGCCAGAAATGTTCTTCCAACATATCAGCGGAGGAGGAAGAGGATAGACAATCAACATAACAGGACAGTCACTCAGCATCAGCATAGGCAGTCTTGAAGGGATGTGATATTTCCAAAAAAATTATTCGGTTACATCAGCTTCAGGTGCTTGGTAGCTGTGGGTGATCCAAGAGCCATCTTGATGAAAGTCAGTCGATCAACTGATTCGGTGGACAGGTGCACCCTGTGATCGGTAACAAAGCCACAAGCACTGAAGGTGCGTTCTGAAAGAACGCTGGATGCAGGACAGGCCAGTAGCTCAATTGCATACTGTGCAAACTCTGGCCAGTGATCCATCCTCAAGACCCAGTAAGCCAGAGGATTTTCGGTGGGAAAGGTGTCCAAGTTTGACCTTGCCCCTAGGTATTCCTGCACCATGTAAATCAGACGCTGGCGATGGTTGCTGGAACCGATCATACCTTGGGGCTGCGGACTAAAAAATTTTCTGAAAGCATCAGTCAGACGGCCACCTTCTCCACCGCTCCTTCTGACCGATGCCTCAGCAACACGTTGTCCAGGACCAGGAGTTTGTAACCTCCCAGTCTCTGGGAACGCGTTGCACAGACCTTTCTGCAAGGCCTCCCGGAGATGTCTCATCCTCTGCTCCCTCTGCGATGGCAAGATAAGGTCGGCAACCTTTACCCTTGTACCGTGGATCAAGGAGAGTGGCCAGCCAGTAATGGTCCCTCTCCTTGATCCGAAGAATACGAGGATCCTTCCGCAGGCTTTGCAGGATCAGGGAGGCCATGCAGCGTAGGTTAGCTGAGGCATTCGGTCCGGAGTCCTCTGGGTCACTAAGGACAACATGATCCGCAGCTACCTCCTCCCAGCCACGTACAAGTCCACGTGTTTCTTGGGACTGTAAATCATCCCTACAAGACTGCTGATGCTGATGCTGAGTGCCAGCCTCCACCTCCATGCTGACACAATCATCCTCCTCCTCCTCTTCCTCCTCCTCATCCTCTTCCTGTGTGATGGGTGGCACAGCAGGAACACTGTCTGGATAAAGGGGGCCTTGAGAGGCAAGGAAGTCCTCCTCTTCTTGCCTCTGTTCTGCCTCAAGTGCCCTGTCCATTATTCCACGCATCGTATGCTCCAAGAGGTGGACAAGAGGTACAGTGTCACTGATGCATGCACTGTCACTGCTCACCATCCTTGTGGCCTCCTCAAACGGTGACAGGGCAGTGTATACATCCCTGATCATGCCCCACTGGCGTGGTGAGAAAAAACCGAGCTCCCCGACCCTGTCCTGGTGCCGTAGTCACACAGGTACTCATTGATGGCCCTCTGCTGCGTGTGCAGCTGCTGCAGCATGGCCAACGTTGAGTTCCACCTGGTGGGCATGTCACATATAAGGCGGTTCTTGGGCAGGTTCAACTCCTTTTGGAGCTCAGCCAGCCGAGCACAGGCATTAAATGATTGGCGGAAATGCACACAGACTTTCCTGGCCTGCTTCAGGACATCCTGTAAGCCCGGGTACCTGCCCAAGAACCGCTGCACCACCAGGTTAAGGACGTGAGCTACACAGGGCACATGGGTCAGTTGTCCCTGTCGGAGGGCGGAGAGGAGGTTGATGCCATTGTCGCAAACCACCATTCCTGGCTTAAGCTGGCGTGGCATCAACCACCTCTCGGCCTGCCCCTGCAGAGCTGACAAAATATCCGCCCCAGTGTGGCTCCTGTCCCCCAAACAAACCAGCGCAAGCACGGCATGGCATCGTTTTGCCTGCGTACTTGCGTAGCCCCTGGAACGCCTACGGAGCACCGCTGGTTCTGAGGACAGAGCACTGGAAGAGGCCATGGAGGAAGAAGAAGAGGAGGGGGTGGAGGAGAGAGGTGTGTCACAACCAATAGTAGCATTTTGGAGGCGTGGTGGCGGAACAACCTCCAACACTACTGGACCTTGTCCTGCATCCTTCCCAGCTGCCAGAAGAGTGACCCAATGGGCCGTGAAAGACAGGTAACGTCCCTGTCCATGCCTGCTGGACCATGAGTCAGCGGTAATATGCACCTTACCGCTGACCGCCCTGTCCAGCGAGGCAAGGACATTGCCTTCCACATGCCGGTAGAGAGCCGGAATCGCCTTCCGTGAGAAAAAGTGGCGTTTGGGGACCTGCCACTGAGGAACCGCACATTGTACAAACTCACGGAAGGGGGCCGAGTCTACCAACTGAAAAGGCAGCAGTTGAAGTGCTAGTAATTTAGCCAAGCTAGCATTCAACCGCTGGGCATGTGGATGGCTGGGAGTGAACTTCTTTCGCCGGTCCAGCAGCTGGGGCAGGGACATTTGCCTGCTATAATCGGACGTGGGTGTACTGCTAGCAGAGTGCCCGGAAGCACTTGGCTGTGACACACCTAATTCTACACCTTCATTCCTCTCAGAGCAGGTTTCAGAGAGGACTGAAGGTCTAGTGGGGTTTGAGATGCCAGCTGATGAGGAGCAAGGAGAGATCCGCTTTGTTCTTTGGTGTGGGTCTTTGAGGTACGCTTGCCAACGAGCTGCATGGCAGGTCAACATATGTCTGGTCAAGCATGTGGTGCCCAAGCGGCTGATGTTTTGGCAACGCGAGATACGCTTGAGACATATGTTGCAAATAGCAGCGGTGCGATCTGATGCACTCGTCTCAAAAAAGGCCCACACCAAAGAACTTTTAGAATAACGCGCAGAGGCAGCACCCTGCACAGGCGGAGCTCTGCGGTGTGATTCAGTCGGTGTGCTGCCCCTAAGCTGGCCCCCGGAGGGCATCCTGCCTCGTTGGACATGTGCCTCCTCCTCCTCCTCCTCCTCCTCTCTCCTACCAGGCACCCACGTGGAGTCAGTGCCCTCACCATCCCCTCCCTCTTCATCGCTGTAGCAAACCTTGCAATATGCTGCAGCTTGTGGAACATGACTGCCAGATTGCTGTCCTTCTTGAGCATCCCCTCTATCTGCATTCACGCTACTTCCTTCCTCTAGCTGAGTGTCATCATCAGAGGCTACAAAACACTGGGCATCCTTCTGGAGCATGTACCCAACACTGTGCTCAAAGAGTTCAGGAGACTCCTCAGGAAGACGTGGTGGGTCTAGGGAAGGAGTCACTGATGATGACATTGAGACGAGGGAAGACGATGCGTTGGCAGCTGCTTTGCTAGTACCCTAAAACTGGGTGAGAGAGGATGAGGAGGATGAAGAGGGCTTGGTCATCCACTCTACCAAGTCATTGGCATGTTGCGGTTCAACATGTCCAGCTGCCGAAAAGAAGGACAAGCGTGTCCCATGGCCACGTGCTGATGACAATGCACCGCGTCCACGACCAGCACTGTTGTCTCTAGACACAGAGCCTGCTTGCCCTCTTTTATCGGCTCGTGCCTGTCTGCCTCTCCTTGCTGGCCTTCCAGACATGGTAATGGCCTGAAGGGAGTTGGGTAAAACAGCAGTTGGGTAGTGTATATTGTGCTGGAGGCACACAACACCCACTAACTCCTGCAGATGCCTTTATTATAGAACACCAGAGATAAAGGGGTATACTGTAATGGAGTCACACAACACCCACTAAGCCCTGCAGATGGCTCTATTAGAGAACAGCAATAAAGGGTAGATACAGGTATATATTGTGCTGGAGGCACAAAACACCCACTAACTCCTGCAGATGCCTTTTTTATAGAACACCAGAGATAAAGGGGTATATACAGATGTGTACTGTGCTATGCTGGAGGCACACACAACTTCCAATAACTCCTGCAGATGGCAAGTGGGCTCAAATAGAGAAGAGCTATGTAGGTGGATATAGCGGTGTGTACTGGGTACAGAGCACGCAGACAGCACGCACAAGCTCCTAACACTACTGACTGCAAGCTCTATTATAAAAGATAGATCACTAGCTATATAGGTGAGGTGAATACAGCGGTGTATACTGCGGTCAGGGCAGGCAGACAACAATCACTACAGAAGAGCAAGATCGGAAATCGGCCGATAACGATCGGTGTGTACTGTGTTGAAGGTACACAGAACACCCACTAACTGCTTCAGACGCCAACACACTACACAAGGCCGCCGCGCTGGCGGCCTTATATAGTGTGGGGCGTGTACTACACAGCCTGAGCTATGATTGGCCACAGGCATCCTGCCTGTGGCCAATCATGGCTCTCCTCGCTGCTGGCGCTGTGATTGGCCAAGCATGCGGGGTCACAGTGCATGCTTGGCCAATCATGAGCCAGCAATGCACTGCGATGACGCAGTGCATTGTGGGCCGTGAGCGCCACACGAATTTGTCGCGAAACGGCCCATAATGTTCGGAATTCGCCGAACGGGCGAACAGCCAATGTTCGAGTCGAACGTAAGTTCGACTCGAACACGAAGCTCATCCCTAATCAGGTTAATAATATGTCATATGATATCCTTGGCTTGGCGAATTGATATGAAACCAACCTGGTCTTTAATGATCAGACAACTGATGATCAAGTTTAACCTGGAGAAAGGTAGTTTAGCTAAAAGTTTGATATCTAAATCTAAAAGTGAGATCAGCCTGTAGTTATACCAAGCAATATGGTCCATCATGGAAATGGATGTCAACAAAGATTCCCTAGGGAAGCTCTGGTCTTTTATGATATATTTTATTGCCTGAAAAACTTCTTCCAAAGTGATCGGAGCTTCTAATTTAGCCCTAGTGCCAACTGATAGCTTAGAGAGAGAGAGACATTAGTGAAGGATCTCTGAAAAAGATCATCAGATGGTGGACAAGGGGTTCAGTATAATTTAGCCAGTTGGTTACAGAATTCCATTAGTACTTTAACCACTTCAGATCCGCGCTATTGCCAAATGACGGCATTAGCGCGGACCTACATTTCCGGGACTACGTCTATTGACGTCGTCCCGGTTACGAGCGGCCTGCGCGCCCCCTTAGGGGCGCGCGCGGCGCACTCTGTGATCGGCGAGTCCGTGAGACTCGCCTGATCACCGATCCGTGTAAGGGGTCGATCCCGACCCCTTATCACGTGATCAGCTGTCAGCCAATGACAGCTGATCATGTGATAGAACGGAGCCGGTAATCGGCTATTATTCCTCCTCGCGCTGACAGCGCGAGGAGAGAAAAAAAAGCCGATCGCCGGCGGCCGTGATCGGGACATCAGTCCCGATCACGGCCATCAATACAAGGGACCACCTGCCACCTGCCTGTGCCCACCTGCCTCCCGCAGTGCCATCCTGAAGTAAAATAAAAGCAAAAGTAAGTGCCCCCCGTCAGTGCCCCCCGTCAGTGCCCATAGTGCCCACAGTGCCACCCACAGTGCCACCCACAGTGCCACCCACAGTGCCACCCACAGTGCCACCCAATCTGCCTCAAAGGTGCTGCACCCCAGTGCCGCCCATCAGTGCCCAGCAGTGCCGCCCATCTGTGCCCAGCAGTGCCGCCCATCAGTGCCCAGCAGTGCCACCTATCAGAGCCACCTATCAGTGCCACCTATCAGTGCCCATCAGTCCCATCTATCTGTGGTACCTATCAGTGCCCATCCGTGCCACCCATCCGTGCCACTTATCCGTGCCACCCATCCGTGCCATCTTATCTGTGCCCATCTTTGCCCATCAGTGCCGCCTTATCTGTGCCCATCGGTGCCGCCTTATCTGTGCCTATTAGTGCCGCCTTAACTATGCCTATCAGTGCCCACCGGTGCAGCCTATCAGTGCCCACCAATGCAGCCCATCAGTGCCCACCAATGCAGCCCATCAGTGCCCACCAATGCAGCCTATCAGTGCCGCCTAATCAGCGCACTTCAATGAAGGAGAAAAATGACCCGTTTGCAAAATTTTATAACAAACTATTAAAACATGATTTTTTTTTTTTTTTTTTTTTGCATCTTTTTTTGTTTGTTTAGCAAAAAATAAAACTCCGAGCTGTAACTAAATACCACCAAAAGTAAGCTCTATTTGTGGGAAAAAAATGATAAAAATTTCATTTGGGTACAGTGTTGTATGACCGCGTAATTGTCACTCAAAGTGCATCAGCGCTGAAAGCTGAAAATTGGTCTGGGACTGAGGGGGGTTTAAGTGCCCAGTAAGCAAGTGGTTAATAGGGTTACTAAGGAATCCATGGTGAACGCTCTTAAAGTGTTTGTTAACTCCTCCCCCAAAAAATACAGCTGCTGGTCCTTTAAAGCAGATTAAACAGTACAGTGATTGTGCTATGTAATCTGCCCCTCTCTAAACTGTAAAAAACCTGCCTGATCCTGCCACTTCCTGTATCCTCTTCTTTGCACTGACCAGGGCCATCTTTAATACTGATTGGACCCTGGGCAAACATTTTCTTGCCCCTGCCCCATGCTATTTTGCTCTCCACCTGCGCTGATACATATAATAAATAGCAGCTAGACTCAAAATCAGTTTACTGAATTAGATCAGGCAGCGATTGCGATTGGTAACCAGAGTATAATTACTGCTCACTGACTGGCTGCTATAGGTTGCAGCACACATTATGGCTCACTGATTATTTGCTATAGGTTTAAGCGCATGACTTCTGCTTGTTGATTGGTTGCTAGAGATTACTGTACATCAATACTGCTCACTGATTTTTTGCTAGAGGTTACTGGGCATCCTTACCACTCACTAATTTGCTGCTAGAGGTTGGTGCACATTATTACTGTTCACTGATTGGTTGGTGGAGGTTACTGCCAGTCTGCGGCTATTTACATATTAATGCCACCACTATTTACATATCAATGCTGCCGATCCATGGCAATTTGCATATTGTTGCGGCCTCGATTTACATATCAATGCAGCTTATTTACATGCAAACACAGGGTCTGCAAGTGAGTCATCTGTGCCTGGCAAAAGGACAGAGCTGGGCAGCATTAATAACAGAACTTCACACTGAGATATTGGGACACAGCACGGGACTAAAACTTCAAGGGACAAGGGAATTTAAACTTGGCTAGTTGGCAAGTATAAAGCAGCTGCTTTGGGCCCACAACAATGATGGGCCCAGGGAAGCTGCCCCTTTTGTCATGCCTTAAAGACAGCCCAGGTACTGACCACGAAAATCAGGGCTTCTGAGTTCTGACCACTGTCATCTCTCTCCTCGCCCCCTCCTCCCTGCCTGTCAGCTCTGTGTTCTGTGTCTCTGTCTCCGCCCCCTTCCGCAATTAGTACAAATAAAAACGATGAAATGGTCACTGTCATCACCTTTATTATAGCCTGGCATACCACACTGTATTATTCTTTTATAAAAAACGAGGCATGTAAATACCTGTTTAGAGCAATCTTCAGGCTGGTCACATGACTTTCGGCCCATTTACAGGACTACTGCAGGAGGGGCTGAGGGGCCATGTGTTCTCCCCAGCTGACATCAGGGGGAGATCTCGGTCAGATGTAGGATCTGTGGTCAGACCAGAGGATATGTTTGATTACTGAATGTATAGTCTATTCTCAAAAGGAATTATATGGTGCAGAGAAAAAGATGTACTGACGTCTCATGGTGTTGGATTCCTGTCAGGCATCTACTAGTTTATATTGGTTTAGTAATGTTTGTAATCTGGAGGCATTCCACCATGCTGTCGATTTTCTAAGAAATAAAGTATTGCAAACCTAGGGTTGGTATAAAGCATCTTTCCTTTCTCCTGCCTGCACTGACCCAGCTGTTATAACTCAGGGGAAACGAGGAGTGCACTTTGTCATCTATTCAGTGAGTACCAGAAGATTTTTCTTTGTATGCTTAATTTATTTTGTGCTTGTTTTTTGATTGTGTTACACCTCTATATGTTTATTTTAAACTTTTATATTGTATACCTAAGCATTCTGATCTTTATGTACAAAAATAATAATGCATGATAATAATTTCATGCTATAATTTAAAACGTTTCTCAGAACTTTCATTGCATGTGCAAAAGAATGTTCCTAAGCATACAAACACCTAATACCTACATTTTTAAAATGATTGAGGGTCAACAGTTTAGAATAATAGTATTAAATATTATGCAGAGAGTATCATCTCCAAGTTCCTCAAAGTTCATAAAAACATTTTTATGAGTTATAAAAAAAACAAAAAAAAAACAAAGTAAAGGATCCAGCCCATAAAAGTCCAACAGCTGTTTAAATGAGACAATGCATTTGCATCAAGAAATTCTCTCTTTTTCCATTTTAAAAGAATACTGTAATATTTAAGCTAAAATCCAAAATATACAATGCCCTTCTTTGTTTTAATTCCATAAATATAGAATGCATTAAATTAATTAAAAAGCAATTATGGAAATATTTAATATAGATAAAGAACGTAACAATAATAGATTTTGTAACTTGCAACTACAATTACATGTAATTTCACATGCAAACCATGTATCATTGATAGTAAATATTGATACATCTTAATGAGATATGATTGTGGCATTAAATCAGTAGAAGTTGGATTTACTAAAGGATATCAGTGGGAATTTGGTTGTACTGTGCGGTTGTTTTTTCAGCTGACGGCTGGGGGAGAAGGGTGTGAGAATTATAACATTTTTTACTGGGGCTGCCAAATGGAAAACTGGAAAGAAATTGATTGGGTGGGGGAATGGGAAAGGGAGATTGGAAGTCCATAGAGGTTTGCAGCGTTGAGAGGAGGTAAGGGAAGTAGCAATGCACATTCCAAGGAGGTTGTCCCAACTGACAAGCAATCGGAAAAGAAATAATTTTGGCTATGGAAAAGCTGCCAAAGCTATTACTGAAAAAAAAAATGTTCAGCAGCAGAAATATATTTAATATGAAATGAATTGGAAGTATGAGAATCAGTTGAAGAACTGAAAATAAAGCACCATTCACTTAGAAAAATAAAGAGCTAACTTATGAAAATCCAAACTTTGTTAAATTGCATTACTTATTTTTTTTTTACTTTAATCAATGTGCTTGTGCAGAAATCAGAACCTTAAATAACATTAGATAGTGATAAATTATAAAACATCGCTTAGTTATAAAACACTCTTTTTCATATACAGTATGTAGCAACAATAATAATTAGACCCCTTTCACACTAAGGTGCTTTTCAGACACTTTCTTGCTTAAAAAAGCACCTAAAAAGCTTACAAAAACCTATTTCCATTAAAATCAATGAATGCTTTCAGACTGGGGCATTGCATTGGAATGGCGGTGACAAAAACACCCCTCTCCATTGAAATGAATGGAAAGCTCTTCAAAGGCCCTTAAAAAAGCTCTTCAAAGGCACCTAAAAAGCTCTTAAAAAGCGCTCAGTCTTTTACTGGCAGTTTAGAAGCACCTCAATGTGAAAGGGGCCTTACTGCATAGTGTATAATCTAATAAATGAACCTGTGAAATTGCTACAGACATGTGAAGTAACAAAGGGAAGTAGAAGATCATGTAAGGCAGGGTTTCTCAACTGGGGTTCTGCTGCGATCCGCTTTTGCAATGGATTTACAGTATATCTGCTCAACAATGGCTTGAATCCCCTGACTACCAGGCAGATTGATGACTGAACACTAGAGATTAATGAATCTGCATGGGTTTATATCGCTAGGGGGTTCAGCAAATTCTTTTTGAGCTTCACAAAACTGGAACTTTGCCACAAATCCAACTGATGTCTACTGTATGTATGCTAATATATCTTGGCCATTTTGTGTGGCTAATAAGTAAACTACTGTCAAAAAAGATATGGTAAGCTGTACTTTTGGTCAGTGACATCACTTGGAATTCTGTTATTTAGTGGCGGGGGTGCCATGTGTACAGATCATTGTGGGATGAGTCATGTTTTGCATGGAAAACATTGCTGGATGCCATGATTGATGTGGATTACTTCACAGGTTTTCTTAATTAGGGATGAGCTTGTGGTTCTGACTGAATTTGACTGTTCGAAGTTTCAGCAAATGAGCATACTAAATTGGCGTTCAGCCATATCAACCCTCTGACTGCTGAGGAAAGTGAAACATTTAGTAGTGGTATTACTACCGCTGCTAAATGTGACAGCTTTCGGTTCAAGGCTCCTTGTTGTTAGGCAGCGGGCAGCTGTGAGCATCCTTTTTTTTTTATACGATAACATTTATTTCTTTTGTAAAGAGAAACCAATAAAACAACAGATACAGTGGAACATTTTCAGCATTACACATATGCGGCACAGATATTGTCATAGGAGGCTTATCATTGTATTCTAGAGTGATGTTGCATTGCCCAAGGGTCCACCAGGTCATGCCTAGGAGTAGTAGGGTTAATAGACGGGGGTCTTATTGGTTAAGTACTTATCTCGGTCATCCTATTGAAAGGATATTAGTAGATATTAAGAGGTGAGGGGGGGGCCTTCTCATTGTCATTTCACTATCTCGCTGGGTTCCGAGCGTTCAGTGCCTGACTCCAAACCTAGTTTAAACTCAAGCTCCTTTTTTCAATCCATGCCGCCCATATTTTATCAAATTTTTTGGGACAGTTGCATCCTGCGCAAGTTAATTTATATAGGGGAAGAGCTGTGTCTACTAATGATCTCCATTGTTGCACTGATGGGGGGGTGGGGGGGGGGGTCTTTCCATTTCAGAAGTATCGCTTTCCTGGCGTAGAAGGCTGTGTAAAAAAACAAACAATTTCTTGGATTGGGTGGTTTTGAGTGTGTCAACAATACCTAAGAGTAGAGGGATTGGGTCTCGTGGGACATGTAGCTTGCTTATCGAGTTGATATCTGTGAGTATTCCATCCCAGAAAGAATGAATGTGCCGGCAGGACCATGTGACATGTATAAATGATTCTATTTCGGTACTGCATTTGGGGCATAGCGGGCTGCATGTGGGATAGATTCTGGCTAGACGTTCTGGGGGGTACTAAACTGTCAGAAACCATGAATCAGACTGAGACAGAAGTACAATTAAATCACACTTGTTTATTAATAAAAAAAAAAGGTAAATAGAGTAAGCGTATTCAAAGCATAATAGAGTCCAGTAACCGGATCGTGTAGTCAGCCAGTCCAGAGTTCAATAACCAAATCGGGTAATCAGACAGGCCAGAAGTCAGGGATCCAAGTGGAGCAACAGCAAGCAGGATAAGTAGCCAGAAGGGATGTCAGCAATCCAGTCTTTAAACAGAACCGCAGGAGATGGTTTCTTTTGATGTGACCAAGGTGAAGGCAGATAAGAAATGAGCTGGACAGCTTTAAGTAGGCAGGTCAGATGAGCTGGATAAGGAACAGCTGGTAACTGTGGAGAGAGATGAGATCTGGCAATTAGCTGACAGCTGAGCAGCCAGCCCAGAGAAGGAAGGGCTAAGCCAGCCCTGACAGAATCCCCTCCTCAATGACCCCTCTCCCTCGGGGGCCACGGTCTTGAGGGGAAAACATCTATGGAACTCGCGGAGGAGGACAGGGGCATGTACATCCAAGGATGAAACCCAGGAGCGTTCCTGCGGACCGTACCCCTTCCAATGCACCAGGTACTGTATGTGCCCACGGAACCTACGGGAGTCAACAATTGATTGTACCTCTTACTCTTCATGGTTCTCAACCTGGACAGTGTGAGGACATGGCACCGAGGTGGTAAATCAATTACAGACCAACGGTTTCAAAAAGGACACATGAAACACATTTGAGATGTGCATACTAGGAGGAAGGTCCAACGCGTAAGCCACTGGTTTAATACTGCAAAGGATACGGAAAGGCCTAATAAATCGAGGTGCAAACTTCAGTGAGGGAACACGAAGCCAGAGGTTGCGAGATGACAGCCAAACACTGTCCCCAACCTGGTAGGAAGGCGCAGGCAGGCCTCTGCGGTCAGAATGGAGTCTGTACCTATCATTAGCATGACGCAAAGCCTCCTGGACTTGTAGCCAAGTTGAACGAAGACCAAGGGAATGCTCCTCTAATGCAGGAATACTCTGTGGAACAAACGAGTCAGGCAACATGGAAGGTTGGAAACAATAATTTGCCATAAATGGAGACAATCGGGAGGCAGAATTCAAGGCACTGTTGTGAGCAAACTCTGCCCATGGTAATAGGTCTGACCAGTTGTTATGGTGGTCAGAAATATAGCAACGTAGGAATTACTCCAAGGACTGATTGGCTCACTCTGCAGCCCCATTAGGCTGCCGGTGATACGCAGAAGAGAAAACAATCTGGATTCCCAATTGTGCACAAAAGGCTCGCCAGAACCGGGAGACAAACTGACTGCCCCTGTCCAAGACAATCACCATGGGTAGCCCATTTAAGCGAAAGATCTCCCGAGCAAAAATGGAAGCAAGTTCCTTAGAGGTAGGTAACTTCTTAAGTGGAATACAATGACACATCTTTGAGTCCAGGGTCTCTCTCCACTGGGTATGGGTTGTAGGAGGCCCACTGGAAGGTGTCGTGGAGTCTTACTCTGAGCACACACGGGACAGGCAGCTATGAAGGCAGTAACATCAACCCATAGACTAGGCCACCAGAATTGTTGGGAAATGGCCCAAATGAGTTGATTTTTCCCAGGATGGCCAGCTGTCTTGGGAGAATGGTACGTCTGGAGCACAGCAGAGACTCTCTGGGACAAAGCAGCGGTCACAAGGTTTCTCAGGAGGAGCATGGACCTGAGCAGTAAGAATTTTGTCACCCAAAAGAGAAGTGAGACTGGTGCAAACCGTAGCTAGAATAAGACCAACTCCAAATTCCAAATAGCCGACTTGGAAGTGGAGGAAAATTGCAGTGACAAGGCATCAGCCCTTACATTCTTAGTACCGGGTAAAAATGAGACGATGTAATTAAAGCTCGACAAGAAAAGAGCCCATCGGGCCCTTCTGAGAGAGAGTCGCTTAGCCTCAGACAAGAATGTAAGATTCTTATGGTCAGTAAAAATAAGAACAGGCACAGTGGACCCTTCAAGGAGATGTCTCCATTCTTTCAGGGCTAAAATGATCGCCAACAGCTCTCTGTCACTAATCTCATAATTGCACTCAGCAGGTGACAATTTCTTGGAAAACTAGCCACATGGATGCATAGCGCTCTCAGAGTTAGGACGCTGAGACAGACGGGTGCCAACTCCAGTCTCAAAATCAACTTCTAGGATAAAAGGCAACATAGGATCAGGATGTGCCAACACAGGAGCAGAAACAAAGGCAGTCTTGAGAGTCTCAAAGGCCTTAATGGACTCCGGAGACCAACTCTGTTGGTTACCGTCCTTTCTGGGCATATCAGTCAGGGGCTTGACCAGAGACGAGAAGTTACGAATAAACTTCCGATAGTAGTAGGCGAAACCCAGGAAACGCTCCAGAGGATGTAAACCCACGGGTCGAGGCCACTGTAGGACTGACGAAAGTTTCTCTGGGTCCATCGAAAAACCAGCAGTGGAAATGACATAGCCCAGGAATGTAAACTGTTAACGATGGAACTCGCACTTCTCCAGTTTACAATAAAGATTGTTCTCTCTTAGTTTCTGAAGCATATGACAGACATCTGTGAGGTGGCTATCCAGGGACTTGGAAAATATGAGGATATCATTGAGATAAACCACCACACATAACTGCAACAAATCTCAGAGGACATTGTTAATAAATTCCTGGAAAACTGCCGGGGCGTTACAAAGGCCAAAAGGCATTACCAGGTATTCATAATGGCCTGTTCTGGTATTAAACACAGTTTTCCACTCGTCGCCCTCCTTAATGTGCACGAGATTGTATGTCCCTCTGAAGTCAAGCTTCGTGAAAACTCTTGCTCCCTTGAGGTGGTTAAATAACTCTGTAATCAATGGAATCGGGTAGGCATTCTTAATCGTGACATGATTGAGACCCCTATAATCTATACAAGGTCTCAGTTCACCGCTCTTCTTCGCAAGGAAGAAACCAGCACCAGCAGGAGATGAGGATTTGCGGATGAAACCTTGAGAAAGTGTGTGAGCAACATACTCCTCCATGACCTTATCCTCCAAGACCGACAAAGGGTAAACCCAGCCACGAGGAGGTATGGCACCAGGTTGAAGGTCAATTGCGCAATCATAAGACCGGTGTGGAGGCAAACTACCGGCTTGACCTTTATCAAAGACATCACTAAAATCGCGGTACTCTTCCGGCAGGGAGGGAAGGGAAGAGGTGCACAGGACATTGGATACCTTCAGGAAGCATGTCTCACTGCATTGTGGTGACCAGGAGAGAACCTCAGTACGAAGCCAATCAAAAGATGGGTTGTGCCTCTGTAACCAAGGATAACCAATAACCAGCGGAAACCTGGGTGAGGAAATAACTTGGAATTGGACTATCTTATGGTGAAGAGCCCCTACGGCCATGGACAACGGAACAGTCTCATGAGTCACATGGGCAGGCTGTAAAGGTCTCCTGTCAAGAGCCTCAATGGCAAGTGGAGTGTCACGCAGCTGCAGCGGAATCGAGTGCTGCGAAACAAATGCAGCATCAATGAACAGGCCTGCAGCCCCAGAGTTAATTAGAGCCTGTATCTCGATGGACGGCTCAGCCCAAGAAAGGGTGACCAAAACCAGGGGCTTATCCTTCTGGATAACTGGGGACGAAAACAACACCACCTAAGGTCTGTCCATGACAGGACCTCAAGGTTCGGGTGGTCCCTGGACGAGTAGGACAAGACTTCAAAAAGTGACCTGCCTGGCCACAATAAAGGTACAATCTCTCCCTCCTCCTAAAGGCTCTCTCATCCGCACAGAGACGCGTTAAGCCCAGGTGCATGGGTTCATCTTCACTGACCGACTCGGTACCAGGAGGCATGGGAGGTGGGGGAGGCATGGGTGGGACTACAAAGCTCGACGGCAAACGTACAGGAGGCTTCCGCAAGCGCTCCTTAAGAGAAAGTCTTTCTCTGAGTCTGGAGTCAATGATCATGGCAAACGAGATCAAGCTCTCCAGCTCAGTGGGTATATCTCGGGCTGCTATCTTATCCTTGATGGAATCCAAGATCATGAGAAAAAGCAGCCACAAGGGCCTCATTGTTCCAAGCAACCTCTGCTGCCAGAGTACGGAATTCAATGGCGTAGTCCGCAACAGTTCTTTTGCTCTGTTTGATGGACATGAGGCAGCAGAAGCGGAGCGTGCAGGAATGTCAAATACCCTTTTCAAGGAGGCGACAAACTCAGGGTAACTCAAGACAACAGGTTTTTGCGTCTCCCATAGAGGGTTAGCCCAGGCCAAGGCTCTCTCAGAAAGCAAAGATATCAGGAAACCTACTTTGCTTCTGTCCATGGGAAACGCCTGGGGCAGCATCTCGAAGTATATCTCAACCTGATTGAGAAACCCTCTGCATTGAACTGGATCGCCCCCAAATCGCTGGGGAAGCGGAGCGGAACCAGACATACCTCTTATAGAGGTAGTACTCTAGGCGGGTGCCTGCACAGAGACTGTCGCAGCAGCAGGGACGGCCTGCGACTCAAGTTGTACCGGAGCAGCCACAGTGGGGGATTCCAGGTGAGTCGTGTGACTCAGGAGTGCTTGTAACGCCAAGGCAAACTGATCCATGCGGTGATCCTGCTCATCCAATCTGGAAAAAATATTACTAACAAGTGGATTGACTGTATCTTCTGAATTCATGGTCTTTGCCTAATGTCAAAAACCATGAATCAGACCGAGACAGAAGTACAATTAAATTAAGCTGGACAGCTTTAAGTAGGCAGGTCAGACGAGCTGGATAAGGAACAGCTGGTAACTGTGGAGAGAGATGAGAGCTGGCAATTAGCTGACAGCTGAGCAGCCAGGCCAGAGAAGGAAGGGCTAAGCCAGCCCTGACATAAACTTGGTGTAAAAACTTGAGTTGGGTGAACCTATCCCTCACCGAGACCATGAGGGGAAGGTATTGCTGGATCCCCTCCTCCCAATCATCATCAGTGAGGGCTGGCACATCCGTCAGCCACCTGGAAAACAGCTGGGTCACCTTAGAGGTGTCCAGCCCAGCCAACTCATAGTAGAGAACCGATAGTGTTTTCCTGTCTTCTCCCAAGCTCAGCATATGTTCAATGTTATTAGTCACTAGGTTAGCAGGGTTAGGAAACTGAGCTTGATATGCGTGACGGAGCTGTAGGTAGCGAAAAAACATGTGATTGGGCACTCCCTTGTCGCTTTTTAGAGCATCGAACGTACAGACACCCGATGTTGAAGTGATGTCTGCCAGTGTTTTGATTCCATATCGGGCCCACAGCTGTGGGTCTGGGATGGATCTGAAATGTGGCAGTCTTGGGTTACCCCAAAGCGGAGTCTGCGGGGACCAGCTGTTGGGTTGGTTAACCATCATTCCATATAAATGAGAGAAGTACACTGTCTAGTTTATCAAAAAAGGCATGTGGGATTGGGGTTGGTGTTTGTCTAAAAAGATAGACAAATTTGGGAAGCACAGACATTTTTTTCAGATTAACCCTCCCTACCAGTGTAAGGGGCAGCGTTTTCCACGCAGCAAATCTCTGGGTCAGGAGGGACATCACTGGGGCAAGGTTAAGGGGGATATATTGCGAGATATCTTTATGTATAATGACCTCTAGATATTTAAATTGCGAGACCCTTTGTAGGGGAGTCTTTGTTGGTATGTTGTCGTCCTTGGTATTTAATATAAACAGGACCGACTTTCTCCAATTGATACGTATACCCGAATACGTACTGAAAATATCTATAAGTAGGAGTGCCTCTTGTAGTGAGGTTGCGGTGTTGCTAAGATACAATAGGGTGTCATCCGCATATAGTGAAATTTTTTCTTCAACCGGGCCAACTGAGATGCCTCATACCAACGGTGACAAACGTAATAGGATTGCCATAGGTTCTATTGCTAAAGCAAAAAGAGCCAGGGAAAGCGGGCACCCTTGCCTGGTGCCCCTATGGAGGTTAAATGCTGATGACAGGACCAATCCAGTGTGCACCCTAGCCAAAATGCTGCAGGACCTCCCAAAGATACACCCACTCTACAGAGTCAAATGCTTTTTCAGCATCTAGGGAGGCCATTCTTGTCTTTGAGAGATTTAACTATCATTTCATGCAAGTTGGGTGTCAATTGTTCACTATATTGTTTATAAAACTCCAGAGGGATGCCATCGACCCCCGGGGTCTTTCCCACCTGCATATCACCCACAGCCTGCTGGACTTCCTCGAGTGTTATTGTACTAGCTGTGAGCATCCTAATAACCAGTGATACATTTTTTCTTAGCCCATTCCTCTAGGATAAGGGTCTTGTATAGATGGAGAGGATCCTAGGCTGCTTTTTTTACAAACAGAATGAAGCCCTTATACTTGACCTCCGGCAGATTTAGCCCCTTCATGACCAGGCCATCTTTTTGCGATACGCCACTGCATTATTTAACTGATAATTGTGTCTTCATGCAACGTTGTACCCAAATAAAATGTATGTAATTTTTTCCCAACAAGTAGAAACATTATTTTGGTGGTATTTGATCATTAAAATTGTCATTGCATTTTTAATTTTTTACACTATAAACAAAAAAATTCCCACAATTTTGAAAAAACAAACCAATATTTTTTACTTTCGGCTATAAAACATATCCAATAAAAAAAGTAACAAATCAAATTTCTTCATAAATTTAGGCCTATATGTATGTTGCTACATATTTTTGTTAAACAAATCCCAATAGGTGTATATTGATTGGTTTATGCAAAAGTTATAGCGTCTACAATCTATGGTATATACTGGAATTTGTACTTATTTTAATTTTTTTAGACTAGTAATGGTGTCAATCAGCAACTTATAGTGGGACTGCGATATTGCAGTGGACATTCTGACACTAACTGACACTTTGTGAGAACCAGTGACACTAATACAGTGATCAGTGCTAAAAATATGCACCGTCACTGTACTAATAACACTGGCTGGTGTGCGGGCTAACATCTAGGACAATCAAAGGGTTAAATGTGTGCCTAGCCAGTGTTTTTGTGTACTTTGCATGCTGTTTTTACTAAGGGATGCAATGGATTTCTTTTCCTGCTTTGCAGGGAAAGAAAATCCAGCACTTCCCCCCTGTTAGGATGGCGCTCTACCTTGTTTGCATAGGCAGAGCTCCATCCAGCCTCAGTGGGTTTAGGCAGACATCCATTGGCTAGCACCCTCTGGTCGGCTTCTGTTGTGACTAATCACAGCAAAAGCGTCAAGTACGCCCCCTTCCCAGAAGTGCAGAATCACACATATATACGTGATTCTGCACAGAACGGCTGCCCTGTAGCAGTAAAGCTGTTATAGGGTGGTTGTTAAGTGGTTAAGCATTACTAAATGCACTGCCAAATGCCACCAAACATAATTTACATTTTTTTGCTTTGGTTTATTATCATGGAAAATGGATATTACTGTTTTTTTTTTTAACATTTGGCTCCCATTGACTTCAATGGGGTTCAAATTTGGTACTCAGACTTCAGCAATGTTTGGCAAACCTGCCCAGAACTAAAGCCCAGATATATTTGGTTCATCTCTAGTTGTGATGCTGAATTTATTTCTGGGGGCATTATACTAATTTATTTTAGAAAAAAGTAAGTATGTGTCTTTGTTTTAATGCAAATAAAGGGTTTTTAATTTAGCATGTGCTTATCCTATTATTATTTATTTTTATGGGAATGGGTAAGGGTCACTAATGTACCCCTATACTAATTTCCTAGTAGGGGTGGATATTGGCTCACATTCTTTTTATAAAAGGGGTTTCCAAATTCCACTATGGTCATCTCATTTACCCCATCTCCTCTTTTGGAGGACAAAGGGTTGTCCCTCGACACTGCAAAATCAAGGAACCCCCCCCCCCCATGCTTAAAGGCATGTTACCTAATATGGTACAGGAGGGGGAGACTTGCTTCTCTTCCTTTCCTGACCACCGTGGCAGCATGTCTGTAGAGAAAATTAAGGGGGGCACTATGCATTTCTATACAAATAAATGTTTAATCTTTTGATTTTGGACTCTGGAAGTTTCATGGACAAACTCAGTGACAACGTACTCTCGCAGTGCATATTTACTATATTTTTTTTTAGCTTGGCTCGCATACAACAAAACTCGAATCTGGTTAATTTGAGTTTCAGTTTGAAAAAAAAGGCCTTTTTTAGGTAGCTGTAGCAGTGACAGTGCGTGATATTTCTTTATTGACTGGTAAACTTTGACCAGCAGATAGAAATTGGCTAGTAGTTTGGAGAGGCTATCTATGTTCATGCAGATACAAAAAAAAAAAAATTCTGCTCCTGTGCAAATTTTTATTAAACTATCATTTAAGCCCCATGCACACTATCAGCTTTTCTTCTGAGTTTTTCCTTTAGGTTTACCAAAACCATGTAGTGCAAGGGCCTGCCTGATTGCATACAAATGGAACTGCTAAGGTTTGACTTCATATTATATGGTTTTGGTAAATCTGAAGGAAAAACTCAGCAGAAAAACTGATAGTGTGTAGGGGCTTAAGAATTAGGAGACCAAAACTGGCCAGCATCAGAATATTTTTAATAAGGGGGAATTGGCTGAAATGTACAAAAGATAAAGAGTATAGACAGGTGTAGTTCCAAAAAGAACCCAGATCTCTCATTTTCCCCTAAGAGCTAAAAAAAAAGACACTTTGACTTTAATAACTAAAATAAAAAATCCCTTTAAGAGCGAGAGGCGGAAGTGACATCAGATTTCGTTCTGGTCCTCCAAGAGCATAAAGCCATGTGGGGGCTATCTTGCCCTCACTCAACTTTCTGCCCTAGCATCAGAGGAATCAGACCGATGGCTCCGGTAAGCTCATAGACAACCAGGAAGCAATGGGAGTGGAGGGCACCTGTCCCGCCACTTCGAAAAGTGATTCCGTGACAAATCTGCCACTGGGACCACTTTTATCTTGTAGAGAATCACCCACAGTACAAAATGATACAGATTTATGGCAGCTAGCTGCTGCTATAGCAACGGTAGTTAACGCCAAAGTAATGACGTAAATGTACTGTGAGCGGTTGGCAAGTGGCTAGAGGTCAGTAATTGTAGTATCAAGAGTAAAATGCTGCGTATTATTTATAATAGGTTTGCAATAGAAATTACACTGTTATTCAATGCACAAACATATTAATTTTATTTAAAAAATAAATAATACAAAATAACAAATTAGGAAGTTGTTGATGTCTTTATTCCATAACTGATTTAGGAAAATATTAATGGTAATATTAGGAACTGTATGCAAATAATTAAGAACTTGTTGAGTTAAACTGTGGTTTTGGAATGGATGTTTATATATTGTTTACTTTCCAGAAAATATTGAAACCTTTAGTGTCAATTAGTACCAGCGATCCTGTTGCTAGAAAAAAAAATGCCAGGGACAGATCCCTAGAAAACACAGAGAGAACGCATACCTGCTTTGTGTCTGTGACACCCCCTCACCAACATTTGCAGAGTGGCATCACTGGTTCCTTGCCAAAAATAATTTAACCCTTTGGCTGCCACAGATACAGTATATATTGTATGTTGACAGCAGGGGTATTTACACACAAGTGTGTGTGTATTTGTTAAGCCAACTGTCACGTTTTTAATAGCACCCCCATCACTTCCTCAGGCACTGAAATGTACTGTTCCTCTCACTATACATTCCACTGTCCCACCTGCAGATCTGGAATGGGCAAGGTTGGTGTCATTGAGTAGATTAGAGAGGTCTCAGCAAAAATCTGCTTGCTGATCTTCCCTCCAATTAATAAATCCAAAAGTGAGGTGTATTATATCACTTTTGGGTTCGGAGCAGTTATTCCCTGGCTGCTTTGGCCAGGGATGAAGCCGATCGAGCATGATCTGTGCTTGTTTTTTGTATTTGTCAATGTTTCATTGCTGTGCACAGTTTTAAAGGCTTAACCTTTGGGTTTCTACATACTTTAGTGTTTTTTTTTTTGCATAATATATAAAGTTTGAAGTTTTTTAACTAAGCACAGGCCTCAGATGTGTAAAATCTATCCAAAAACAGCTTTGGCAGTGAAAGGATTAGAGCATGAATTGCCTGCATGAAAGCTCAACTTCACTTCGCCAGCCAGCGAGGGAGTGACACATGCGGAAGACATTCTGTTAATATTAGGTTCATGCCACCAATAGGATCATCATTGTGATATGGCACCATAGCTTCCTTCACCCCTTTATACCCATGTACCACAATGCATAGTTCATGTGCATTGCGATGTGTTACCATTTATCATGAATGCCACCTCTAACATACATGTATACAGTGTAAAGGAATGTACATATACAGTTGAAAGCAATCCATTTGCCATTCAGTGCAACACAACATACAGATGTGAATTCACTGTGTATTTGATGTGCTATGTTTGCCAAAAATGCCCATTCAAAGTGATTAGGTGACCTTTATGCAACATAAATAAAACCCCATGGTAACATGTGTGTTTTATATATATATATGTGTGTGTGTGTGTGTGTGTGTGTGTGTTATAGCTGTGAATATATTGGCTTAGTGCAGCTCATGTTAATGTATGCTGTATGGGTCCATTAAACATTAAAGAGGAAGTAAAGGCACTTTAAAAAAAAAATGCAACCTGCAAGGCAAAGGCATAATGAGCTAGTATGCATAGCATACTAGCTCATTATGTATAACTTACCTGAGAACGAAGCCCCCGAAGCGGTCCTCCTCCTTTATCTTCACCGCTGCCATGTTCCCGGAGTGACTTCCGGGCCTCGTTGCTCCAGAGCGGTGATTCGCCGGAGCCGTGATGATGTCACTCCCACGCATGCACACAGGAGCCAACACGAGCGGCATATCGCCGTGATCTGTGGCGTGCTCAGTGCGCCTGCGTGCTGCTGTCTACGGCGCATGCACCGTAGACAGCGGTGCATGTCCTTTTGTAAATATCTCCTAAACCGTGTAGGTTTAGGAGATATTTCTTGGACCTACAGTTAAGCCTTAATCTAGGCTTACCTGTAGGTCAAAGTGGTTTGTAAGGGTTTACAACCACTTTAATGGACTGCCTTGACTCACCTGGAAAAAAGTTTCTACATAGTTGTTAATGAGGCTTTACTGCCTCTGTAATTAACATTACTATCATCAGCAATTCTATGAAGCATTAAACCTGTGCAATAGAGATGAACCAAAGGCTCTGTCCAAACCTAGGTTCAGACCAATGTTTGGCTGTTCAGGTGTTCAGATCAATACTTTTGCTTGTTTGGCTCCCTTTTTCAGGAGATTCCTGTTAATAATTGCTAAGGAAGCAATGGATTATTGTTCCTGCTTTGTCCTTAGGGGAACTCTGGCCATGTAAGCAAACAGGTGGGGACAGAGGTGACATCACTGCCCAAATATGGCCACTAGCCTTATTTGGGCAATGATATGATGACAAAAATTATGTTACCATCTTCCTCACCCCTTCCTTTATTTAGCTGATGACAGTCTGGAAGCTGTCATTTAGCTAGTAGTACCATTGGAATCAATATTTTTTGCTGGGCCATTAGGTTTATTTTTATTTTTTGGCAGTCAGCGGGCATTGTGATTGATATAGGAATTACAATGAGGGACATTTTTAGGATTTTTTTTTTAATATTTACTTTTATTTCTAGGTGGGACAGAGTTGTGGGGAAGAGGCCCTTGTCATTATCAGCACTGGGACAAGGTTAGAAGTGGTTGCCTGCTATGCTAGATAAAACTAAAACTAGAAAAGTAATAACAGGACGAGCAGCCGGCACAGTATTGGTGAACAACAATAATGAAATATATACAGAATAGGTACAGCGCTAAAAAATGTCCGTAGATCCCTTCTGATCATCAGTTGAAAATGTAAATGAAAAGGTCCATAGGGTACAGCAGTAAATCGTATAGGAGAGAATCACCACCACCGGCACACAGACACACTGCCTCTTACCCTCCTCTTTAGACCCTTAAGTCAAATAAGCATTGCATGGAAGAGGAAAACCTCAAACCACCATAAACGAACACCAGCAAATATAGAAAACTGGAAGCAGGATGGATAACACTCTCCACACTCGATCCCCGTTCTCACAATGTTGAATCCATGTACATAATTTGGCCAGCTCATAGAGCCAATCCAGCTGGGATAATCTCCTGTGTTTAGTTCCTTCACTGGGACAAGGTACTTTGCATGGGGGGTCTCTCCTATCAAGGAACCCTCTTTGTTGAGGGTATGTGACCTGTTTCCTGGCCAGCCAGGCTACATGCTTGGGTTAAGGGTCTAGTATTGATTTTCAGGGGGACCGCACACTTTTTATTTACAGTACATGGAGTCCCTCTCAAAATCCATACCATTTGGATCTGGTATGGATTTCTTGGGAGACCTTACACTTGTTTTTTTGCATAAGGCGCCCCCTTAAAATACTTACCAGACTCAAAAAGTCTGGTATGCGTTTGGGGAGACTCTATGCACAATTTTTCATTCTTGCTGTAAGGTACAGCAAAGTGACATTTACAAAGAAAAACAAACAATACCATTGACATTGCAGACAAATGAAACTTCATTGCTGGTGTCTTAAAAAAAAAACAGCATGCAGACCCTTCACTTAATTGATATGTAAGGACTTAGCGGGATGAGTTAATTTCTCCCCTCCTTTACATATATAGTCTCCCTTGTGTTTGGGTGTAACTTTGGACCATATTGTTTATTTATGCTTTTTTTTACAGATTTTGGTGTACTCACCCCTGATGATGTGGTAAGAAACCACAAAATGTGTGCCGGGCCAATTTTGATGCACCATTTTCTTTTTAGATGGTTTTATTTCATCCACTTCCAAGCTGTCCCACCATGATGCTTTTCAAGCAATTCTTTACTATGTACAATTGTCAAATGACTCAATATGTCCTCTCCAAGTTGCTATGGTTGTTTTTATGAATAGTTCAATACATGTGTGATTGTTATGCTTATTTACTATGTATGTATATTACCATGTCATGTTTTTTAATGAATAAAACATGTCTTGTTACATTGACTCATCTTTTAGCCATGCTAGATCTACCTAATTTAAAGTCCAAATCCTCTTTTTCTTGCTCAAAAGGGGAGGCCTATGTGCCATTTTTCCTTAAAAAAAGAAGACTGGAGGGAATTGTAATTTCCCATCAATTTAAAATACGTTTTTTTCTGTTGTAAATGTCAGTGCTTAAAAAAAAAACAATAAAAAACAAACAAACTCCTAGCTGAATGGATTTTTTTCAACAGAGCAGTGTCTATCCCCTGTGTTATTTTTGACAACCCTTTGCCCATTAGCCTACAACATGGACAGAAAATCCTGCTTACACCAAACCAAGGGCAGTATGGCTCATTTCTACTGGCCAGTTATCTGCCACATTTAAGACAAGTCTGTCTTTACTCAGAACTGATATTTTTTTTTTTTTTGCCAGCAACTTATATCTATTGGACACTGCAGTGGTTGAATTTCCCGCCACCCCATTTTACACAGACATAATGATGATGTTATGCTGTCATAATAGGATTCTTCAGTAATGTTTTTTTTATATATTATTCTATATTATAGCAATTCCTTCATGCAATCATTAAAAACTTGGTATTGTAATGTCTGATGCAGTTGTGCAGTGTTTAAAATAATGGGTGTAATTCCTAATCACTGTCATTCACAAGAGATAACCATTATGTAATCCAACTTGCTACATGGTTTTTAACACCCTAATATATCATACTTAAAGGGGTTGTAAACCCTTGTATTTTTCACCTTAATGCGTCCTATGCATTAAGGTGAAAAAACACCTGGCAGTCACCGGCCCCCCAGCCCCCCATTTTACTTACCTGAGCCCTGGAATTTCACTTGGTGGAGACACGCTCTTCCTTTGCCCGGGGTTCTCGGCTCTTAATTTTATAGATTGATAGCAGTGCAGCCATTGGCTCCCACTGCTGTCAATCAAATCCAATGACGCGGGCAACGGGAGGCTGGGCCGAGTCTGGAATTCACGTCTATGGATGCAAATGCTGGACTCGGGAGCACATCCGCAAGTTAAACCCCTGGGAGAGCGTTTCTCTTAGGGGGTTATCTGATAAGAGGAGCCGAGAGACCCGCCGAGGCACCCCAGAAGTCGGTGTTCGGGGCCACTCTGTGAAAAACAAATTTCACAGTGGAGGTAAGTAGGACATGCTTGTTATTTTTAAAAAAAAGTGAACCTTTACAATCACTTTAAGTTAATATGGTTTTAAAGGCACCAAAAATAATCGCCATTTTTCAAATTAAATAGAGATAGCATAAATACACTGAGCAAAATTATAAACCCAATACTTGTGTTTGCTCTATTTATTATGAGCTGAACTTAGATCCATGACTTTTTTTATGTACAAAAAAGACCTATTTCTTTCAAATATTGTTCACAAATCTGTCTAAATCTGTGTTAGGCTGGATTCACACCTATGCATTCTTAGTGCTTTTTGCAGATTTGCACTATAGTCCATTTTACATGATTTACTATGGAACACATTCTGTAGTCCAAATCTGCACAATGCAAAAAGCACTAAAAATGCATAGGTGTGAATCCAGCCTTAGTGAGCACTTCTCCTTTGCCAACATAATCCATCCACCTCACAGGTGTGGTATATCAAGATGCTGATTAGACAGCATGATTATTGCACAGGTGTGCCTTAGGCTGGCCACAATAAAAGGCCACTCTAAAATGTGCAGTTTTACTGTATTGGGAAGGTCGGGGGGTCCAAAAACCAGTCAGTATCTGGTGTGACCACCATTTGCCTCATGCAGTGCAACACATCTCCTTTGCATAGAGTTGATAAGGTTGTTGATTGTGGCCTGTGGAAAGTAGGTCCATTCCTCTTCAAAGGCTGTGCGAAGTTGCTGGATATTGGCAGGAACTGGAACACACTGTCGTATGCACTGTTCCAGAGCATCTCAAACATGCTCAATGGGTGACCTGTCCAGTGAGTATGCTGGTCATGCAAGAACTGGGATGTTTTCAGCTTCCAGGAATTGTGTACAGATCCTTGCAACATGGGGCCGTGCATTAACATGCTGCAACATGAGGTGATGGTCATGGATGAATGGCACAACAATGGGCCTCAAGATCTCATTACAATATCTCTGTGCATTCAAAATGCCATCAATAAAATGCACCTGTGTTTGTTGTCCATAGCATATGCCTACCCATACCATAACCCCACAGCCACCATGGGCCACTTGATCCGCAACATTGACATCAGCAAACTGCTCACCCACACAATGCCATACACGCTGTCTGCCATCTGCAGATATGTCAGACACCATTGAATGTGAGCATTTGTCTACTCAAGCCGGTTACAATGACAAACTGTAGTCAGGTCGAGATCCTGATGAGGACAACGAGCATGCAAATGAGCTTCCCTGAGATGGTTTCTGATAGTTTGTGCAGAAATTCTTTGGTTATGCAAACCGATTGTTGCAGCAGCTCTCCAGGTGGCTGGTCTCAGATGATTTTGGAGGGGAAGGGTGTGCTTATGTGTGGCCCGTGGTTGTGAGGCCAGTTGGATGTATTGCCATATTCTCTGAAATGCCTTTGGAGACGTCTTATGGTAGAGAAATGAACTTTCAATTCAAGGGCAACAGCTCTGGTGGACATTCCTGCAGTCAGCATGCCAAATGCACGCTCCCTCAAAACTTGTGACATCTGTGGCATTGTGCTGTGTGATAAAACTGCACATTTTAGAGTGGCCTTTTATTGTGGCCAGCCTAAGGCACACCTGTGCAATAATCATGCTGTCTAATCAGCATCTTTATTCTCCACACTTATGAGGTGAATGGATTATTTCAGGAAAGGAGAAGTGCTCAAAAACACAGATTTAGACAAATTTGTTAACAATATTTGAGAGAAATAGGCCTTTTGTGTACATAGAAAAAGTCGTAGATCTTTAAGTTCAGTCCATGATAAATAGGGGCAAACACAAAAGTGTTGCGTTTATAATTGTGCTCTTTCTAGGTATAATGGAGATAAGTGGTCAGAGTGTCACCACCCACCAGCTTCAGAAGTAAAGTGCTTTGGGATAAGGAGGTCTAAAGTGTGAATCATTTGTGAAATGTAAGTTCGCTTAAAGTGGACTTCCCACTAAATAAAATAAAAATGAAAAGTCAGCAGCTACAAATACTGCAGCTGCTGACTTTTAATAACCAGACACTTACCTGTCCCATGATCCAGCGATGCGGGGGGATTGAAGCCCCCTTCGGCAGCGCCAGCATTTTAACCACGGGCGCCCGGCTGCACATCGTGACTGGCCGAGCAATCATTTAGGACCTGTCACGTGTCCCAGATGATTGCCTAGAGGGAGGGGGAGAGCTGATCTCCCTTCCTGCACTGAGGGAAGTGACATCAGGAGACCAGGCACCGAAGGGGACAGATTATGAGGGACCCCTTAGAAACAGGCATTAAAGAGGTGAGTAAAAAAAAAATATATCTTCAAATGTTTTTTTTTTTTTTCATGCACATTAATGATTTTTTTTTTTTTTTGGGTGGAACTCCACTTTAAGTGAACTTAGGAGTTATTTACTAAAGGAAAATCCACTTTGCACTGCAAGTGCACTTTAAAGTGCACAGAAAGTGGACTTGGAAGTGCAGTTGCTCTAAATCTAAGCGGTAGATCTGAAATGAGTGGAAGCTTTGCTGATTTTATCATCCAATCATGTGCAAGCTAAAATGCTGTTTTTTATTTTCCTTGCATATCCCCCTTGGATCACCAGTGATTTTTAGCTAGTATTTTAGCTTGCACATGATTGGATGATAAAATCAGCAGAGCTTCCACTCATTTCAGATCTACCCCTAAGGCCGTGTACACACGGGCGGACTGTTCGCCCAACTTTGTCCGCTGAACAGTGTTTCAGCGGACAGTCCGCTCTTGTGTGGGCTTCAGCGGACAGTTTCAGCGGACAGTCTGACGAACAAAGTTTTTCGGAATTCCCGTAAGACAGTCTGCTGAAACTTGGTTTGAGCGGACAGTCCGCTCGTGTGTAGGCTTGTTCGTCAAACTAAGTTCCGCGCATGTTTAGAAAGGATTTACACGCCGAAGGTTGCATTGCAGTGTATAGGACGTCGTTTTTCTAGTCCCGTCGTACGTGCCGTTCACGTCATCGCGCACGCTTTCAGCGGACTGTTCGTTCATCGTGTGTGGTCAAGTCCGCTCATGCAAATTTTGAGCGGACTGTTTGTCGGATTGTTTGACAAACTAAGTTGGGCGAACAGTCCGCCCGTGTGTACGCGGCCTTAGATTTAGAGAGACTGCACTTCCAAGTGCACTTGCAATGCAAAGTGGATTTACCTTTTGTAAATAACCCCCACAGTGTGTATACATTTTGCTAACAAATCGTCTGATTCATAAATACCAACATTACATATTTTATTTCTCCTATGTAAAAACACATTTTGTGATTCGGGCAAGTAGTATAGGAGAATGGGCAGTGTAGGAACTGGGTATGAAAGTATGACATGTGAGTGTACATAATACTATTAATACAAAGTGAAGAAATGTAAGTGGTCTGTGCAAGGGAACGGGCAAACTCAAATGGAGCACTATAGCACTAAAGGGTATAAAGGTGTTAATGGAAATAGTAACATGGCAGTACTGTAGGTGTGTGTACTAGGGAGCACTAGTTCTAAAAAAAAAAAAAAAAAAATCCCAAATAATGCCACAACTTAAATTCTTTGCTTTCACCAATATCTTTAAAACCACATGATATTTTCAGTAGATCTTTGTCTTTTATAGTCCTAAAACATACAGATGTTGCCAGCCATCAAAATATTGTTTACAAACAATCATATATGCTTTGGTGTTCCTGTCATGCAAAAAGAAACTCAGCAATATTTCAAGTAATTTTCTTAATGACTCAGTCTGGCCGTTTTGTCATTAGCATATTATTTGTGCAAACCATATACTATAGTTGCATTAACATCCCTTAATTTAAACATTCAAGCACACTATATTTACAGTTCTTTTTGGTGACTCCACCCTACTCTAAACACTCTCATCATTTTTCCCTCTCACATATGGAAAACATGCAATTCATCCCTGTTAAGGTCAAGGGAAAACTGAAAAGCTCCTTGTAGTTGATCCACTTCATCACGTTAAAGCTTGTTTTTCCCAAGTGTGTCTAAACAGTCTTTGTAATTCTCTATATTCTGGCATTCTTCTGTCTCACAAAATATAAACATATATTCCATGGTAGCATTGAATCATCATTTTATACAATATATCTTTTTTCTTGACTGTATGGGTCCAGTGCAGATAAACTTTAACGCTTACTTTGGACACAGCCCAATATCTCTACATTTATGACCTGAGTTTTCTCAAGGATCAGTAATAGTGCATGTTTACAGGACATGTGGTTATAGCATTAGCCAAAATGAATTATCCATTAAATGGGTTACAGCAGTAATATCCTCATAGCGTGCAGGCACTTTTGCCAACAATGTGAGATACAGGGGTTAGACAGACAGAAATACCTGACAATATAGTAATCAGGAACAGGGCTACCTTTTGTATTAAAAACAGGTCCAGTCCCTCTAGACATGCTACCTGACCAGTCCCAAACTCTGTGTATTGGCATTTTGTATAATTCATTCTTTGCCTACTAACTTTCCACAAATGTTCAGTGAGGTTTAGATCTTATGAAAAGCCACGGAAATAGAATTTATTTCATGGGGGTTCCTGTAACTAATTTTTTTGTTTATCAGTGTTTATACAGGCATTTTGATGAAGGAAGACCAGAAAATCAAAGGGACCAGTGCTTGCAACATGGTGCTCATTTGTTCCTCTAACATTATATTCCTTGGTCAACATATGATGCATTTTCTTTGTCATTGTAATTTAGTTACTTTAAACTTCTCCCTCATGTAGAACTTGAGCTAGACATAACACACACATCATTAAGAGACACTAAACAAGGCACAATTAGACAAAAAATGTGTCCGCTAGACTGGAAAGCGATCAACGCTTTGTATATTCAGTTCAACACAAGGTATGAGAGAACTATAGCATTGAGCACCAGACTATGTAAATTAAATAGGCCCCAGAGGAAGATTTTGTATAAGAGGATGGTCTCCAGATGTTGATAATTGTATTAGACTGGGCAGCAGGCTAAGAACCCTATAGATGAGTTTTTAAAGCAGATCCTAACTAAGCACTGGATGTAGATCTTTAGACTAGGCAAAATATAATGTTTATATGGAGCAAAATAAAAGCTGTTCATATTTGACTGTAAAGCAGTTGTTAATATTTACATTTGCATATTAGATTGGTGGCAGAACTCTTTAGTATTGGCATACAAGTCTGAACTCATATAAAACAACATACAGTTGAAACTGGATACACAACATGACTATGCATATAACCATAGTCACTAGACTTGGCAAGGCTATATATTTATTACATAATCCACAGAATGTTCCGGAATAAATATAATATATATATATATATATATATATATATATATACAGTATATATATATATATATATAGGGATGAGTCCACGGTCCGAGTCGAAGGTAAGTTCGACTCGAACATCGGGTGTTTGTCTGTTCTAAAAAAACGAACATATGGGGCATTCGCAGAAAAGTTGAGCACAGCGGAACACCCCATAATGCACTGCGAGGTCGCTGAGTCGACAATGATTGGCCAAAGCATGCACCGGACCTGCATGCTTTGGCCAATCACAGCGAAATCTGCTGATTGAGCCATAATTGGCTAAAGGCCAAGGAAACATGACTGGTGTTGGCCAATCAGAGGTTTTCTTCTGCTGCTGAGTAGTGATGGGTGAACGGTTCAGCCCAACTATAAGTTCAGGCCGAACTTTGGTTGTTCGGATGTTCTGCAGAACACCGAACAATATGCGGTGTTCTGGGCAAATTCTAAATCCACCGGAACACCATTAAAGTCTATGGGGCATTAACATGAAAAATGAAAAGTGCTAATTTTAACCTCCCTGGCGGTATTCCCGAGTCTGGCTCGGGGTGAGATTTAAATACCATAAACAGTATTCCTGAGCCAGACTCGGGATCGCATCGCTGGATCCATGGAGGGGTTTACTTACCTTGTGCCCTGGATCCAGCGATGTCCCCCCACTGTACGAGCGAGCGGTCCTCCACTCGATCTGTCACATCACAGGGCTCCTTTCCCTGCGAGCGTTACGACACACGGGGACGGAGTTCGGCGCCAAATTCAAAAAGTAAAATACACAGTATAGATACAACATACTGTAATCTTACAGATTACAGTACTGTTTTAAATAATTACACATCCCATTTGTCCCTAGTGGTTTCTCCAGTGCCCTGCATACAGTTTTATATTATAAATACTGTTCTTTATGCCTGGAAACTGGAGATTGTCTATAGCAACCAAAAAGTGTCCGCTTACATCAAAAGTGGTTATAGACCAGTTAGAAAACAGCGATAATAAATTAGAATCACTCGCAGAATTGAGCGATAGTGGGGAAATGAAATTCATCATCAAACACTAAAAGTAATGACAGCGACAATTCTGCAACACATTTCAGTGTTTTTTGATTTGATTACATTATTGAATAATTTTTATTATTATTATACTATTATTTGTTATAATTATTTATAGTTATTTATTTTATTATATATATATATATATATATGTAAGAAGGTCAGTATGGTGGCCTGAATTTATGGGAGGAGCCCGGGGGGTATTTAACCAGCCCACTCGTCTGTGGTCTTTGTCGGTTTCCTGTGCGCAATACTACGTCACTAGGCCGACTACTCGAATTTCGTTGCCGTTCGGAAACTTCTCTCTACCAGAAGTCTCGTGGTTTTCGTTCCCGTTCGTGTTTTGTACAACGTCTCTGGCTCGACTGCCGCAGGTAAGGGTCTCGTTTGACCTTCCTTTACTAAAACGTTTTCATTTTTTGAGTATCGTAAACTTGAAATATCTCGAGTCATTCGTTACGAAACCGGGTCGTTTATCACTCAAACGCACCATTTTCGCAGCGCCCTTAATTTCACGGGCCTCATTTCAGTAGGAATTGCTCGAAGGAAAATCTGCACTGTTTTCGTAAATTGTTGTGTTATCTGCCTCATCACCATGTTCCACAGTCTAAATCGTTGCCAGTCGCACGGCACAACGATTCGTACCTCTGCCACAGCTGGCTCACGTAGGTCATTTCATCATTTCACTCATTTCTGTCACTCACCGCGCCCCGATTCGAATCCAGTCGCATTCGTTTAAATGCGACGGTTCGTTCCGGTGCCCCAGGTGCTCGGCCTCATTTCAGTACATGCTCCAGAAACCGCTCGTTTCGTTGCTAATCGATCGGGTCTCTGTCATGGGAATCATTTCACTGTCACCTATCACGTTCCGATTCAAAACCAGTTGCATTTTCAAAACGCACGGGTTCGATCAACGTGTCCCAGTTGCGTTGGCCTCATTTCAGTACATGCTCTAGAGCCCGCTCGTTGATGGTCGCAGGCTGCGTCCTCTCCGATTCGTAGCTCTATCATGGGAAACATTTCATTGTCACGTAGTACGTTCAGTTCGAATCCGGTCGCATCCCTGTGCATCGATTCGTCCGGACGGCCCCAGGTATTTTTTCAGCCTCATTTCAGTGCATGCTCCAGAGACCGGTCGGTTCCAGTCGCAGTTCGTGGCCAGCCGATCCAGGCCTCTGTCATGACAGAAGTTGTTCATTTCATTTCACTGTCACCCTCTGCGCTCCGGTTCGAATCCAGTCGCACATACACATGCACCGATTCGTTCCGGTTCGCCCCAGGTTATTTCCCACATTTCAGTACATGCTCCAGAGTCCGCTTTGTTGTCAGTCGCACTTGCGACACGACCATTTTGTGCCTCTGTCATGGCAAATCATGCTTCATTTCACGGTCACTTACAGCACTCCGACTCGAATCCAGTAGCATCCGTGATGCATCGATTCGGTTCGGCGTGCCCCAGAGGGAACGGCCACATTTCACTTTTTCAACAGGTTGCCTTATTGTACGGTCATAACTACAGCACTTATTTACGCTCCCGCATTGGACACGGGTCATCTCGCACTTCGTCCTTTACGCATATGATACGTCGGATTGGGACAGCAAAAAAAAAAAAAAATGAGGATAATAAATAAATGGCGGTGAAAAAAAAGGAGTGGTGGCGGGAAAAATGTCTACTCAACGGTGCACTTCGGTCATGTTAGCCAGCCGTTCACGTCACTCTTCGGTTTACTTGTTAGGTTCTCACCAATTGTCATCTGTTGTTTCTCTCTCCAGGTCAGTCAAGTTCAGTAGGTCCACCCTGCACCAGCTTGGACGTTATCTTCCCAGGTAAAAAAAAAAAAAAAAGGGGGGAGAGAAGAGAAGGCGTGGAAAATGCGACAGCAACCATGCTGGCATACATATATATGTATGTGAAGGCTTGGGACAATATATATATATGTATACACGTTCGCTCCCGCCTTAGTGCTCAGCAAATAGGTGGGTTTGCTTGGTAAAATAGAGAAACAGTCTTGACTTATGTGACCCTCTATAGGTTCCGGTCGTCCATCCTTCGTCTCCAAAGAGATAGGACATCACTCCTAGGGCACGATTTACCTGGAGCCATGTCCCAACTCGGCAGCGAAGACCTTACCGCCCCCTTGTCTCCTCGCCCGCCTTCAGTGAGCGACAGCGTCCAGTCCTTCAGGGGTTGGACTATCCCCAGGCTGACAGCGGAGCTGAGACGCAGGGGCATTCCTTTCCCCGCTATGGCTAGGAAGGCAGAGCTTTTCAGGCTCCTCTCTACCCCACCAGCTATGGCCGGGCCTAGTACCCCGCCTCAGGCTACGCTCCAGTCCATCTCATCGGCTATAGGCCAACTGCACGCTATGGTGTCGTCCCTAACCAATACGGTCACGGACGTCCAGGCCAGAGTGACGCTCCTAGAAGCTCTCCCAGCCACTACCACCCCTGTTCCGGTTCCAGTCCCGTCACCACTGCCGACAGGTAACGAAGGAACATGTCCCGTGGTCTGTCCAGCACATCTGGTGCCGGCCGGCATTAGGAAGGACATCTTGGACGGCAAGGATGTCAACTTGGCCTCCCTGCTCATTTCGGTACATGACCTTGCAGAAAACAAGGCTTACTCCTGGGGAGACGTCTCCGTAGTCCTCAAAGCTAAGGACCCCAGGCTGAATCGTAAACTGTCCATCCCAGAGTTTGCCCTAGCCTTTGGGATGATGAGAGACGTCATTTGCTCAGCATCCCCTGCCAGGAGGGAAGAGCTGGATTTGTACCTCCACACGGTAGTGGACCTAGGATACAAATACGGAGGCTTCTCCTTCTACGACTATCATCGGTCGTTCTCAGCCAAGGCAGCCGCTAAACTGGCACAGTTCCAGTCACCCACAGACTGGAGCCTTATGGACACGGAACTGTTCTGTCGGCATTTTGCCAGCCTTCGTTCACCCCTGTGTGCCATCTGCCAGTCCTCCACCCATACCGCTTCCTGGTGTGCCAACATACCGGTTAGTCGCCCGGTAGAGTTCCCCTCCACCTCTGGTGCAGCCCTAGGCCAATCAGGCCCTGCGCCAAAGAATCAAGTGGACAAATTTGGACGTACGGTCCGAACCGTAGGGGGAGCGGCCATCTGCAATAATTATAACTACGGCTCGTGCAATTTTAGCCAGTGCCGCCTATTGCACATCTGTGTCGTATGTCACAGAGCGCATCCCAGAAATTTGTGCGAGGTCAAAGCACACAAGGGCTCATGACTGAGCCGCATAGACGTCCTATGCTTGGGCTTCTACCTCACTATGCACCCCACTCCTTCACTAGCCACCTTCCTCATCGGTGGCTTCATGACAGGCTTCCACACCGGCCTCATCTCCTTACCCCACCAGACCTACGAGTGCAGAAACCTCCGCTCAGCAGCCGCTGACGAGCAAGCCATTGACCAACTGCTGCAGAACGAGGTGGAACGAGGCTTTGTCATAGGTCCCTTCTCACAGCCCCCCTTCAATATGTGGAGAGTTAGCCCTATTGGGCTTGTCAAGGGCAAATTTTCTTATAAAAATCGTTTGGTGTACGACCTGTCTGCGCCTCGTTCTTCCCACATTCCCAGCTTAAACTCCTTGATTCCTTCCGAAGAGTTCTCATTAAAATACGCCTCGGTGGACATGGCGATTCAGGCCATCCTTAAAGTAGGCACAGGTGCGTGGCTGGCCAAAGCCGACATATCCGACGCCTTTAAACTATTGCCTATCCACCCGTCCCTCTGGTGCTGGCACGGAATTAAATGGAGAGATCAATATTATTTCGCCACCAAGTTGACGTTTGGCTCTAAAAGCAGCCCGTGGCTGTTCGACACATTCGCGCAGTCTCTCGAGTGGATTCTCCTGCACAAAGTTGGTTGTCAGCAAGTTATCCACTACTTGGATGACTTCCTGCTGATCAAACAGCCAGGCACACCTCCAAGGGACCTCGACAAATTAAGGACCGTCTTTGGGAACCTCAATGTTCCCATCGCTGAACACAAGGTGGACGGGCCCGCACAATCAATCACCTTCCTCGGAGTCAATCTGGACACCAGCTCCATGCAGGCCAGCTTGCCCCTCGACAAACTGATCCGCATCAGGGCAGTTCTCCACGAGTTCACCCGCACCAGGGGGTGTACAAAGAGGCAGCTACAGTCGCTGTTGGGCATGCTCAACTATGCCATGCGTATAATTCCGCAAGGTCGCTCCTTTGTCTCACGCCTGTTGGTCTACCTTTCTCAGGCACAAGACCCGGATCAAATCCTATGCCTAGATACCGCAGCCTTAGCAGATCTGTCGATGTGGGACGAGTTCCTGTCCACCTGGAATGGTATCTCTTTATTCATCCCGTATATCTCACCTCTCTCGCCACAGGTAGTAACAGATGCCGCGGCCTCCACAGGGTTTGCGGCTATTTTTGGCCACCATTGGTTCGCCGGACCCTGGCCTTCTCAAATACTCAGGATCCCTGGGTTTAGTCAGTCGTCATCCCTTTTCGAGCTCTACCCCATGGTAGCAGCCGCCCAGCTCTGGGGTCATACCTGGACAGGACAAACTGTAGGTTTCACCACCGACAACCAGGCCACAGCCGAAATTGTCAACAAGGGCAGGCCCAAATCCCTCTCCGTGATGTCCTTCCTACGCAGGCTGGTGCAGCTGTCTCTGCAGCATCAGTTCAATGTTTACTGCACGTTTATCCCAGGAAAGTACAACCGTGCAGCTGACGCATTATCCCGCTTTAATTTCCTGTCCTTCTTTCAGCAGGTTCCCAGTGCAGATACGGTCCCAGCTCCTATCCCGCATTGGTCTCGGTTGACCCTGGTCTAGAGCCACATCTACATAGAGCCACTCAGCTCATCAACCATTCACTATCGGACAATACTCTGAAAGCCTACTGGGTAGCCTGGAAGGTGTTCAATACATTTCTGCTCGCCTCCACAGTAGGCACCCCCACAGACGCTAGGCACATACTAGCCTTCACCTCATACTGCCATAATCAACTGGCCTTGTCATTTAACACCATCCGCTTATACTTAGCTGGCATACAGCACTTCCTCTCACTTCAGGATCCTACCAAGCCGTCCATCTTCTCGTCCCACGCGATCCGAGCCATCCTGCGCGGCATCCAGAAGCAACAGCCGCCAATAAAAGTCAAACGGCTCCCCATCACCAGTTCCATCTTCAGGGACATGTCCACCATGCTTACCAGTTACCCCTTCGGTGTTCTCCCCAGTCTGGTCATACAGGCAGCCATTTACCTGGCCTACTATGGCTTCCTACGGCCCAGCGAGTTCACTCATAACAGCCCACATACTCCAGTCCTTAGCAGACGTCATCTGCTCCGTCACCAGGACCACTTCATCCTCCACCTCTCGGTAACCAAGACCCAGCAAACAGGCACCGGCATAGATATCCACCTCTACAAAACCAACAACGCCTGGTGCCCGGTCGCGGTGCTTACACAATTACTCTCTCGGTTACCCGAGCTCCCGGACTCTAGCCCTCTTTTGCCCTTCCCGGTCAAACCGTTAACGAGCTGCCAGTTCATTAAACATGTTAGAATTCTCCTCCGCAACTTGCTCCTCAATCCCGGTGAGTATTCCGGCCACTCCTTCCGCATCGGAGCAGCTTCATCCGCATCCCGGCACGGGGTCCCGGAACACGTCATCAAAAGATTGGGCAGGTGGAAATCGGCCTGCTTCACTCGGTACATCCCTAACCCACAGGTAGAGATGTCCCGAGCATTCAGTCAACTTGCTCAATAAAGGTTAAGCTGGAAACAATAAAAACTCTCTTATCCCTACCTAAGTGTTTTGCCCCCTTATTTTGGTATACCGTCCATTAGACCAGGGCACACTTTCAGGTCCATTTCATATAGGGTATCTCATGATAAGTTTGTATTGTTCGGATACGTATCGGTCATAGGGCTTCAGCCATAAGTAAGAAGACCAGTATGGTGGCCTGAATTTATGGGAGGAGCCCGGGGGGTATTTAACCAGCCCACTCGCCTGTGGTCTTTGTCGGTTTCCTGTGCGCAATACCCACCCTCCCATCCCCTTTTTTAGGGCATTTATCAAAACATTTCTCTTCAAACACATTCATTTCTAATTACTGGGTATGCCCCCTTATTTTGGTATACCGTCCATTAGACCAGGGCACACTTTCAGGTCCATTTCATATAGGGTATCTCATGATAAGTTTGTATTGTTCGGATACGTATCGGTCATAGGGCTTCAGCCATAAATATATATATATTATATAATTTATATAATATTTTCATATTTCAAATTTTATCATACCCGGGATGTCTATTAGACTCTTGTTTGGACATATTTAAGTGAATTATTCTTAAGAATTACAGGCCTACAATATAAAACTCCAAATTTCCATGCAAAATAATGGTAACGCTTTCAGCACCTAAAATCTGAAATAATCATACCGCCGGGGAGGTGAAAGGCTTACATGCAAGTTATTGTCATAAAAAGTGTTTGGGGATCCAGTTCCTGCCCCAGGGGACATGTATCAATGCAAAAAAAAGTTTAAAAATGACATTTCTAAAGGAATAAAAGTAATTTAAAACTATTTGCGGCTATTAATGAATTGTCAGGTCTCAGCAATACACATAAAACAGCCTGGGATTCCCCCATAGTGCATTACCTGGCCCTTTGGGTCTGGTATGAATATTAAGGGGAACCCCAAACCAAAATTTAAAAAAATATATGGGAGGGGGTACCCCTAAAAATCCATACCAGACCCATATCCAAGCATTCAACCTGGCAGGCCACAGGAAAATAGGGGGGATGAGCCTAGAGAGAGGGGGTGCCAAAGAACAACAAGAAACTGGCAGTCATGTTTCACAGCAGGGCCCATTCCTGCGCCCAACAAGAGTATCTTTTAGGGGTTACAGTGTTGTGGCACCACCACCACCCAAGGCCCAATTTTTCTGCCCCTGTTTAACAGGGGCAGGTAATTACAACTTTTGATATAATTTTCACAGCAGGGCCCATTCCAGTGCCCAACACAAGTATCTGTGAGGGGTTTACAGTGTTGTGGCACCATCACCCCCAAGGCCCAATTTTTCTGCCCCTGTTTAACAGGGGCACTTAATTACAGCTTTTAAAATAATATTTCACAGCAGGGCACATTCCAACGCCCAACACGAGCATCTGTGAGGGGTTACAGTGTTATGGCACTACCACCACCACCACCCAAGGTCCATTTTTTCTGCCCCTATTTAACATGGGCATGTAATTACAATTCTTGATATAATATTTCACAGCAGCGCTCATTCCTTCACCCAACAAGAGTAACTGTGAGGGCTTACAGTGTTCTGGTACCACCAACACCTAAGGCACAATTTTCTGTGGAGTATAGCACAGGCCATATAGTATATATACTGCTTTTCAGAGTATATAGTGCCTGGGGCTCCCCACACCATTTTTTAAATATTTGGGTGTGGGATTTCCCTTAATATCCATACCAGTAGGAGACACCCAGCACAAAATATCTGCATATGCTGATGACATGATCTTCTCACTGACGAACCCGACAGTATCGCTCTCCAACCTCCTTAGGGAATTTGAGGCCTACGGCACGATCTCCAGTTTGAAAATTAATTTGACTAAGTCAGAAGCAATGGGAATTATGCTAAAGACGTACACCCTCCGAACGCTACAAACTAGTTTCAGCTTTAAATGGACATCCTCTACTCTGAAGTACCTGGGTACTCACATACCTACCAATGTTTCACGAGTATACGAACACAACTTTCCTCCGTTACTGGCTGAAACTAGGGGCTTATTAGAGAAATGGCACAAAGGACTACACTCCTGGTTCGGGAGGTGTAATCTAATAAAAATGAGCATTTTACCGAAATTCCTATACCTACAGTGGTGTGAAAAAGTGTTTGCCCCCTTCCTCATTTCCTGTTCCTTTGCATGTTTGTCACACTTAAGTGTTTCGGAACATCAAACCAATTTAAACAATAGTCAAGGACAACACAAGTAAACACAAAATGCAATTTGTAAATGAAGGTGTTTATTATTAAAGGTGAAAAAAATCCAAACCATCATGGCCCTGTGTGAAAAAGTGATTGCCCCCCTTGTTAAAACATACTATAACTGTGGTTGTCCACACCTGAGTTCAATTTCTCTAGCCACACCCAGGCCTGATTATTGCCACACCTGTTCACAATCAAGGCATCACTTAAATAGGAGCTGCTTGACACAGTAAGGTTCACCAGAAGATCCTTAAAAGCTACACATCATGCCGAGACCCAAAGAAATTCAGGAACAATTGAGAAAGAAAGTAATTGAGATCTATCAGTCTGGAAAGGGTTATAAAGCCATTTCCAAAGCTTTGGCAATCCAGCGAACCACAGTGAGAGCCATTATCCACAAATGGCGAAGACATGGAACAGTGGTGAACCTTCCCAGGAGTGGCCGGCCGCCCAAAATTACCCCAAGAGCGCAGCAACGACTCATCCAAGAGGTCACAAAAGACCCCACAACAACGTCCAAGGAACTGCAGGCCTCACTTGCCTCAGTTAAGGTCAGCGTTCATGCCTCCACCATCAGGAAAAGACTGGGCAAAAATGGCCTGCATGGCAGAGTTCCAAGGAGAAAACCACTGCTGAGCAAAAAGAACATCAAAGCTCGTCTCAATTTCTCCACAACACATCTTGATGATCCCCAAGACGTTTGGGACAACATTCTGTGGACCGATGAGACAAAAGTGGAACCCTTTGGAAGGTGTGTGTCCAAGTATATCTGGCGTAGAAGGAACACTGCATTTCATAAAAAGAACATTATACCAACAGTAAAATATGGTGGTGGTAGTGTGATGGTCTGGGGCTGTTTTGCTGCTTCAGGACCTGGAAGACTTGCCGTGATAAAAGGAACTATGAATTCTGCTGTCTACCAAGAGATCCTGAAGGAGAATGTCCGACCATCTGTTCGTGTACTCAAGCTGAAACGAACTTGGGTTCTGCAGCAGGACAATGATCCTAAACACACCAGCAAGTCCACCACCGAATGGCTGAAGAAAAACAAAATGAAGACTTTGGAGTGGCCTAGCCAAAGTCCTGACCTGAATCCTATTGAGATGTTGTGGTATGACCTTAAAAAGGCCGTTCATGCTCGAAAACCCTCTAATGTAACTGAATTAGGACAATCCTGCAAAGATGAGTGGGCCAAAATTCCTCCAGGACGCTGTAAAAGCCTCATTGCAGGTTATCGCAAACGCTTGGTTGCAGTTGTTGCTGCTAAGGGTGGCCCAACCAGTTATTAGGTTTAGGGGGCAATCACTTTTTCACACAGGGCCATGATGGTTTGGATTTTTTTTCACCTTTAATAATAAAAACCTTCATTTACAAATTGCATTTTGTGTTTACTTGTGTTGTCCTTGACTATTGTTTAAATTGGTTTGATGTTCCGAAACACTTAAGTGTGACAAACATGCAAAGGAACCGGAAATGAGGAAGGGGGCAAACACTTTTTCACACCACTGTATTTCAGGCCCTACCGATTAGAATAGCGCCCTCTTATTTCACACAGGTACAAGCCATGTTCACACGATTTGTATGGGCTCTATCTCCCAAAGCAATACAGAGGCCTAGCACTTCCAGATATTTCCGCAGAAACTACCAGGCGATCCACCTCGGTAGAATCATCGATTTGGGACGTCATTTAGAGTTTAAACTCTGGACGTAAATAGAAAAGAACCAATCAGTAATTCCTAAAGAAAGTGCAGTATGGTGCTATGATTCTTTACCTCAAGAAGTTAGATTACACCCGCTAATAGGAAATACATTAACACAGTGCTCCAGAGCCTCCCTGAAAGCCTCTTTAACGACAAAAGAATCACCATTGACCCCGATACTGGGACATCCCTGCTTTTCTCCGGGACTGTCACCAATGGCATTTCAAACATTGCAAGCTACCAACAGTAAACATGCCTCCATATTTGTGATCGAGGGAAGGTGGTCCACCAATGGACACTTCGGGCCCTTTCCAACTCGCATTCTGGCCTGCAGCACAAATACACCACTTTCTCCATTCCCTTCCTAACCCTCAGCACTACTCCCACCAATTAACCACTTTTGAAGAGCTCTGCTCTGGAACTGACCCCCTGCGTCAGGTACTTTCCACAACATATGCATTACTGAACACACCTCAAGAACAACCACACCTACCATGCATTGACAAATGGGAGACGAATTTAGGCTTCACCTTCACGACATTACAGATACAGAACATGTTAAGATTTTCACTCAAATCATCAATATGTACCAAAATCCAAGAGAACAATTTTAAAATACTGATGAGATGCTATCTGACACTCAGCCGTTTACACCTCATCTTCCCAGACACATTGGACAGTTGCTGGAGATGTCAGAGAGACGTAGGGATGATATTACATATCTTCTGGACCTGCCCTAAACTAACAGAATTTTGGACGAGTGTCAGTACCATAGCCCAAATATTTACAGACTGTACAATTCCTGATGACCACACATTCTTTTTATTGGATATATAAACCATCCCTACTAGAATCTACAGAAAATCAATTCTAAGACATCTACTCAATGCAGCCAAGTCTTGTATTCCTCTACTATGGAAACAACAATATCCACCGACCATGGCAAACTGCCTGAGGAAGGTGGAAGATATAAAAAAAATGGAGGATCTGATTCTAATGGCACATGACAAGCACAAGTCTTACACAAAAACATGGAGACCCTGGGATATGTTTGTTTTCTCAGATGAAGGGAAAGCCCTTTTGGAAACATGAGCCACCTAATAACCTGAGCACTGAAATAGTGCTGTAAACCTGACCCATTGCTGTGAATCCCTATCCCACTCCTCTACACTAGCCACCCCCCCCCCCCCCAATCTCCAATTCTGCAACTGATATTCTGCTACTGCTAAAATAAGAAGGGGTAGCCCTACCCAGTTATGTACCACTACAATGTAAGTTACTTTATTTCCTTTTATAGAATAAGCAAACCTACAGGAGATCTGTGTACCAAGGTATAGAAAACGTTAACTCAAGTACTGAAGTAAATATCACTTTGTCCTCATGGTATCAAGTTATTAGAGGCTGCAACCTCCACAGTTTACATGTTTATGATGTTATATTTGGGCCTGGCCCCCTTTCTTGAACTTGAATAAAATTATATTTGAAAACAAAAAATATCCATACCAAATCTGAAGGGCCTAGTATGGATTTTGGGGGGGACATCCACGCCGTTATTTTTTTGGTATTTTTTTCTATATTGTGGGGATCCGACAATACATTACAGCCGCGAGCAGTTTTAAATTCCATTTTTTTCCTTTAGAAATGTAATTTTGCTGTGGCACTGTTATAAACATATGAAAGATGCGCTAATTTACAGGCATACTAAGGACAGGCACGATATTTAAAGGAATATTTCATTTTTATTGTTTCACTTTAAGCATTAATCACTACTCCTGAAAAAAAGTCAGTTTTTAAAACTTTGTTTGCAATGATACATGTCCCCTGGGGCAGGGCCCGGGTCCCCAAACATTGTTTATGGAAATAACTTGCATATAAGCCTTTAAACTTAGCACTTTTGATCTTTCACATGCGTGTCACATAGACTTTAATGGTGTTCACGTGTTCAAACAAATATTTTGCCTGTTTGCATGTTTTGCTGCTAACCGGTGTTCAGCTTATCACTACATATATATACAGTATCTCACAAAAGTGAGTCCACCCCTCACATTTTTGTAAATATTTTATTATATCTTTTCATGTGGTAGACTTTACTACAATGTAAAGTAGTGAGCGTACAGCTTGTATAACAGTGTAAATTTGCTGCCCCCTCAAAATAGCTCAACACAAAGCTATTAATGTCTAAACCAATGGCAACAAAGGTGAGTAAACTCCTAAGTGAAAATGTCCAAATTAGGCCAAATTAGTTGGTGTCAAGTGACTCGTTACAAGGTATCAGGTGTGAATGGGGAGCAGGTGTGTTAAATGTGGTGTTATTGCTCTCACTCTCTCATACGGGTCACTGGGAGTTCAACATGGCACCTCATGGCAAAGAACTCTGAGGATCTGACAAAAAGAATTGTTGCTCTACATAAAGATGGCTTTGGCTATAAGAAGATTGCCAAGACTCTGAAACTGATCTACAGCACAGTGGCAAAGACCATACAGTGGTTTAACAGGACAGGTTCCACTCAAAACAGGCCTCGCCATGGTCGACCAAAGAAGTTGAGTGCACGTGCTGAACGTCATATCCAGAGGCTGTCTTTGTGAAATAGACGTATAAGTGCTGCCAGCATTGCTGCAGAGGTTGAAGGGGAGGGGGGTCAGCCTGGCAGTGCTCAGACCATACGCCGCACATTGCATCAAGTTGGTCTGCATGGCTGTGATCCCAGAAGGTCTTTTAACCACTTAACAACCGCCCATTCCCGATTAACGGCTTCAGGGCGGTTGTTTAACTCTGAGAGGCCGTTAATTAACGGCCTCCCAGAATTCTGCTCTCGCGCGCCCCCTGGGGCGCGCACACGAGAGCATCCGTGACCGCTGGGTCCAGTGGACCCGGCGCATCACGAATCACGGTAAACGGCCGCTCATCGCGGCCGTTTACCACGTGATCGCTCCGTCAAATGACGGAGTGATCACTTGTAAACAAGCCGGCGTCATGTTATGACGCCGGTTCCTCCCTCCCCTCTCTGTACCGATCGGTACAGCGGAGGGGGAGGAGATCGGTGTCAGCAGCGATGTGGGCTGCATCTGCAGTGCCCACATCGCTGCTCACCGAAAATTAACCCCTCAATTCCCTGCAAATACTCTGCATTACTCTGCAATTCCCTGCAAATACTCTGCATTACTCTGCAATTCCCTGCAAATACTCTGCATTACTCTGCAATTCCCTGCAAATACTCTGCATTACTCTGCAATTTCCTGCAAATACTCTGCAATGCCCTGCAAATACTCTGCAATGCCCTGCAACACTCTGCATTGCCCTGCAACACTCTGCATTGCCCTGCAACACTCTGCATTGCCCTGCAACACTCTGCAATGCCCTGCAACACTCTGCAATGCCCTGCAACACTCCGCAACGCTCTGCAATACCCTGCAACACTCTGCAACACTCTGCAACACCCGCCAATACCCTGCAACACTCTGCAATGCTCTGCAACCCCCGCCGATACCCTGCAACACTCTGCAATGCTCTGCAACCCCCGCCGATACCCTGCAACACTCTGCAATGCTCTGCAACCCCCGCCGATACCCTGCAACACTCTGCAACCCCCGCCGATACCCTGCAACACTCTGCAATGCTCTGCAACACCCGCCAATACCCTGCAACACTCTGCAATGCTCTGCAACACCCGCCAATACCCTGCAATGCTCTGCAACGCAGTACTCTGCAACACCATGCTCTGAGATACCCAGCCATAGTCGGTGATACCCTGCAATACCCAGCCATAGACATCTCCCGCCGCCCTCCTCCCTCCGGTGCTTCTACCGAATCGCTAATACGATCAAAGCCAGAATCTTTTTTTTTTTCAGGCTTCCCAGCTTAGAGGTGAGATGTGGGTCTTATTGACCCCACATCTCACTGTAAAGAGGACCTGTCATGCCATATTCCTATTACAAGGGATGTTTACATTCCTTGTAATAGGAATAAAAGTGATCAAAAAAATTATTTTTGGGGAAAAAAATGTCAAACTAAAATAAATAAAGTAAAATGAACAATAAAAAAAAATGTTTTTTTAAAAGCGCCCCTGTCCCCATGTGCTCGCATGCAGAAGCGAACGCATGCGTAAGTCCCGCCCACATATGAAAACGGTGTTCAAACCACACATGTGAGGTATCGCTGCGAACGTTAGAGCGAGAGAAATAATTCTAGCCCTAGACCTCCTCTGTAACTCAAAACATATAACCAGTAAATAAAATGTAAATCGTCGCCTATGGGGATTTTTAAGTAGCGACGTTTGCCGCCATTCCACGAGCGTGTGCAATTTTGAAGAGTGACATATTAGGTATCTATTTACTCAGCGTAACTTCATCTTTCACATTATGCAAAAATTGGGCTAACTTTACTGTGTTTTTTTTTTTTTAAGCACAAAACAGTTTTTTTTCCAAAAAAAAGCATTCGAAAAATTACTGCGCAAATACCGTGCGAGATAAAAAGTTGCAAAGACCACCATTGTATTCTCCAGGGTGTTTGCTAAAAAAACATATATAATGTTTTGGAGTTCTATGTAATTTTCTAGCAAATAAATGATGATTTTTACATGTAGGAGAGAAATGTCAGAATTGTCCTGGGTGCTCCAGAACACCTGATGGCGCTCCATGCATGTTGGGCCTCTGTATGTGGCCACGCTGTGTAAAAGTCTCACACATGTGGTATCACCATACTCGGGAGTAATAGCAGAATGTGTTTTGGGGTGTAATTTGTGGTATGCATATGCTGTGTGTGAGAAATAACCTGATAATATGACAATTTTGTGAAAAAAAAAAAAAGTACCGTATATACTCGAGTATAAGCCGAGATTTTCAGCCTCTTTTTTGAGGCTGAAAGTGCCCCCCTCGGCTTATACTCGAGTCATCGCTGTCTGCCTGCTCGATCAGCGTGTCGAGCAGACAGACAGCGGACATTCTAAAATTCAAAAGCCGCGCCTCCGCCTCCGCCTTCGCCTGTGATAGGCGGAACACTGAATTTCCCAGCAGTCAGTGTTCCGCCTATCACGGACATCCGCTCATCCTCGTACTACGGACGAGGATGAGACGATGTCCGTGATAGGCGGAACACAGGCTGCTGGGAAATTCAGTGTTCCGCCTATCACAGGCGAAGGCGGAGGCGCGGCTTTTGAATTTTAGAATGGCCGCCGAGGCGCCGACGAAGAGCGGCGATCCTGGCAAGGCACGGGACGGAGGCAAGGCAAGGCACGGCACGGCACGGGACGGGACGGAGGCAAGGCACGACACGGGACGGAGGCAAGGAGGCAAGGCACGGCACGGGACGGAGGCAAGGAGGCAAGGCACGGCACGGGACGGAGGCAAGGAGGCAAGGCACGGGACGGAGGCTCGGGACACAGGCTCGGGACACAGGTAGGCTGGACACACACACACACACACACACACATGGACACACACACACAGGGATGGATGGATGGAGACACACACACACAGGGATGGATGGATACACACACACACAGGGATGGATGGATGGAGACACACACACACAGGGATGGATGGATGGAGACACACACACACAGGGATGGATGGATGGATGGAGACACACACACACAGGGATGGATGGATGGATGGACACACACACACACAGGGATGGATGGATGGATGGACACACACACACACAGGGATGGATGGATGGATGGACACACACACACACACAGGGATGGATGGACGGACACACAGGGATGGACGGACACACAGGGATGGACGGACACACAGGGATGGACGGACACACACACAGGGATGGACAGGCATGTCTCACCCTCGGCTTATACACGAGTCAATAAGTTTGCCAGTTTTTTTGGGGGTAAATTGGGGGCCTCGGCTTATATTCGGGTCGGCCTATACTCGAGTATATACGGTAAAAAGAATCTTGATTTTGCAAAGAATTGTGGGAAAAAATGACAACTTCAAAAAACTCATCATGCCTCTTACTAAATACCTTGGAATGTCTTCTTTCCAAAAAGGGGTCATTTGGGGGGTATTTGTACTTTTCTGGCATGTTAGGGTCTCAAGAATTGAAATAGACCGTCAGTACTTCAGGTGTGATCAATTTTCAGATATTGGCACCATAGCTTGTGGACTCTATAACTTTCACAAAGACCAAATAATATCCACCAATTTGTACTTATTTTTACCAAAGATATGTAGTAGTATAAATTTTGGCCAAAATTTATGAAGAAAAAATTACTAATCTGCTAAATTTTCTAACAGAAACAAAGAAAAATTCGTTTTTTTACTGAATTTTCTGTATTTTTTCTTTTATAGCACAAAAAATAAAAAACCCAGCGGTGATTAAATACCACCAAAAGAAAGCTCTATTTGTGTGAAAAAAAGGACAAAAATTTCATATAGGTCCAGTGTTGCATGACTGAGTAATTGTCATTCAAAATGCGAGAGCACCGAAAGCTGAAAATTGGTCTGGTTATTAAGGGTGTTTAAGTGCCCAGTGGTCAAGTGGTTAAAGATAATGTACAAGAAAGCCTGTAAACAGTTTGCTGAAGACAGGCAGACTAAGGACAGGGATTAATGGAACCATGTCATGTGGTCTGATGAGACCAAGATAAACGTATTTGGTTCAGATGGTGTCAAGCATATGTGGTGTAGTGCGTCTTGCCTGCATGAGTGCTGCTGGCACTGGAGAGCTACAGTTAATTGAGGGAACCATGAATTCCAACATGTACTGTGACATACTGAAGCAGAGCATGATCCCCTCCCTTCGGAGACTGGGCTGCAGGGCACTATTCCAACATGCAATAAATAAATTAAAGCATTCTCAACAAAAGCAAATAAAGCAAATAACCCTCCAAACAAATTGTGTTGATATATAATCCAAAATTGTACTATTAAAGTCCTCTGGTACTCCAAAACACTTCAAACACTTATATGATTACAAAAATACAATGCTTGAAACAGTGAAAAATTCATAAATGGACAAAAGATATGAGATTAAATTATGTTGCAATAATGTCCCATTAAAAGTGTTCTTGTGCTCCAATCCATCCATTGAAAAGTGCTTCAAACTTCCACTCTGTGATGTGACACACTCCCCTTCAGTGTACTCAAGATAAAATGGACAATGGACCCCTAGCTTTTCAGTCTAAGGGTCAAGTAAGGCTGCAATCTGGTGGAGGATGATGATTTAAACAGGTGCACAAGAAATCTCTCCCGGCATGATTAAAGTTGAAATATTTACCAGGAAAAAAGGAAGGGGAACTAATAGTGAAGTTCTGTATAATAGGTGTTTTTTTTTGCGCAAACAAAAAGTTCCTACTTATAAATCTCCAAATTACAACAGGCATGTAATCAGATAAGGGATACAATCCAGGAACGTGGCATCTAGCGTGCATTCCACTGAAACCGAAAGTGATGCGGTCCCCCATGTCAATTTTTTTTTACATTTGACGCGGGGTTCCCCTTAATATCCATACCAGACCTGAAGGGTCTGGTTATGGATATTTAGGGGGAACCCCACGTCAAATTTTTTCTTAAATTTGAGGCAGGGTTCCCCTTAATATCCATACCAGACCTGAAGGGCCTGATAATTGAATTTGGGTGACCCCCACGCTTTTTTATTTATTTATTTATTTATTTATTTTATCAATGACTTTCAATGAGTGTTCTCTGTATTACGGAGCCGACCATTCATAATAGCTGCGAGTGATTTTAAAGGACTTTTTTTCCTGCATAAATGACACTTTGTGCAGGGACAGTTCTAAGCACCAGAAACATGAGCCCCTTCACAGGCATACTATAGACACCCCCCCCCCCCCCCTACGAAATTTAAAGGAATATTACACTTTTATTGTTTCACTTTAATCATTATTAAAATCACTGCTCCTGAAAAAACGGACATTTTTAAAACTTTTTTTTGCATTGATACATGTTCCCTGGGGCAGGACCCGGTCCCCAAACACTTTTTAGGACAGTAACTTGCAAATTAGTCTTTAAAATTAGCACTTTAGATTTTGAATGTTGGAGTCCCATAGACTTTAACAGGGGTTCTAAAGTATGCTATATACTAGCTCCATCGAATCTTCTTTATACATTCGACAGACACCATAAGCCTTCAAAGACAGATTCGACCGTAATTCATGTGGATTTTCGGACGAATGCAATTTTTGAACGAAAAACGAAATAAATAAAAACGAATTTCGGGAGTAACTAAATAAATTAAGTTTTCGGACGAAAACGAAATTCAGAAACAAAATATTTTACTCTGCACATGTCTAGTAAACTATGGTTGTCCTTATATAATACTAGATCCAAAAAATGTACATTTTGCTGATCAAATGTTGCTGAAAAAGAAATGCCATACCGATTATTATCAATGTTACTAAGGAATTCAAGAAATTAATCCTGTAATCCTGCCCAAACAATGACAATGTGATCTATATATATTTTATAGAATTTCAATTGTGGTATATCATTATCAAAAATAGCTTCCTTCTTCTAATGGCTCATAAAAAGAATAGCTACTGAGGGGGCGTATCTTGGCCCCATGGCCACACCATTCTTCTGTCTGAAGAACTCTTTCTCGTGCCATCTTTCCATTTTATGTTAGTGCTATCCAAGGCCCACTCAACTGCTTCTATTGCATGTTTTTGCTGAATGTTGGTTTACAACAAATTAATGTTGATACTGGACAGAATACTTTCACAATCTACCTCAATCCTTCTCAGAAGTTCCATCAGATTTTTGCTATCTTTCAAACAGGCTGGACATTTTTGTGCCAAATGGTGTAAAAAACAGTCTAGATATTCTCCTATTCTAGCAAACAATGGATCTACCCCACTAGAAATTGGCCTACCTGGAGGCTTACAGGGGTTCTTATGAACTTTGGGCAATTGATTGATTATGGGAACCCTGGAAGCGTCAGGTATCAAATACCTGGCCTCCCTTTTGTTCACATGCCCTCAACTCCCTCATGGACACTCTTGACAAGACATTTAAGCTTGGCTATGTATTTGGATGTTGGATTTCCCATTAACTTTTCATAGGTTTCTGCATTGCCTACCAATCTGTTTAATTCAGCTAAATAGTCTGTTTTATTAAAAATCACCAAGCCCCCTCCCTTATCTGCCCCTCTGTTAACAATTTCTTTATTTTTTTATAATGCTTCTAATCCCTTTCAATCTCTCTCTCTTCCTTTTAGTAGGATTTACTTTAAGTTTTTCCAACTCTTGTTCAACCAATGCTTTGAACACTTATGAAAAATTATTACTGGTATTTTTGTGATTAAAATTTTAATTATCCCTCAAATTGGTCTGTTGGAAATATGGATCCTCTGGTTCTATGCTAGAACTTACTTTATTAAGATGATTCTTAATACCAATCTTCCTCATAAATTTAGAAAAATCAACAAAAAATTCCAACTTATTAAGGTTCCTATCTGGGGCATATTTAAAGCCTACTTACAATAATTTTAGTTCCTCTGTTGTAAATGTGACATCACTTAGATTGAAAATCCCTTGAATTATGTCTCTCATTTTCTTTTTCCTTTCTCTCACAAAAGTGAGAACACCCCTCACATTTTTGTAAATATTTTATTATATCTTTTCATGTGACAACACTGAAGAAATTACACCTTGTTCCAATGTAAATTAGTGAGTGTACAGCTTGTATAACAGTGTAAATTTGTTGTCCCCTGAAAATAATTCAACACACAGCCATTAATGTCTAAACCGCTGGCAACAAAAGTGAGTGCACACCTAAGTGAAAATGTCCAAATTGGGCCCAAAGCATCCATATTTTGTGTGGCCACCATTATTTTCCAGCACTGCCTTAACCCCCTGGGCATGGAGTTCACCATAGCTTCACAGGTTGCCACTGGCATTATCTTCCACTCCTCCATGACGACATCACAGAGCTGGTAGATGTTAGAGATCTTGCGCTCCTCCACCTTCTGTTTGAGGATGCCCCATAGATGCTCAATAGGCATTGAGACATGCTTGACAGTCCAGTACCTTTACCCTCAGCTTCTTTAGTAAGACAGTGGTCATCTTGGAGGTGTGTTTAGGGTTGTTATCATGTTGGAATACTGGGTTCAACATTGCACGACTGCGCAATTGTCAGTTAAAGTGTCACAGTGCCGTATCTCAAAAAATTGCCTGGTCAGGAAGGGGGCAAATCCTTCCGGGGCTGAAGTGGTTAACTATGTAACTATAATGACAAAATAAAAAGCTAAATAAAATTATTTTGCATAAAATAACAGGGGGTGGCTGATGTGATATTATATTCTTCCTCTATCCAATTCAATACCTTCATTATTATTTTTTTTTAACATATGTATTTGTATTTATATTTTAAAATGGAATTCAAGCAAAAACATGTTTGAATAGACTGTAGAAGTGTCAGAACCACTATCAAGCATTTATTGCTCGGGTATGTTGGATAGAGAGGCTTGAACCAAGCAAGATTAATTGCCACTTTGTGAGGCGGAGTGCAACCACTCTGGATAGGCTGCTCACACAATTGGTAATGTTTTCAAAGATGCCTAAACTGGGATACAAACATTAGAAATAAGGAGCACTACATAAAATTGGAAACAATTAATTGTATCACCACAGGGCGGTACTATGGATGCAAATAGGATACCGATGTGCCATGTCCCAGTTGAATTGGAATACTATTTACAGTGATTAATAACGGACTTTAACCACTTACCTACATGGCACTTTCACCCCCTTCCTGTTCAGGCCATTTTTTACCTTTCAGCACTGTCACACTTTGAATGACAATTGTGCGTTTATGCTACACTGTAACCATGTGAAAATTGTATCATTTTCTTCACATAAATATAGCTTTCTTTTTGGTGGTATGTAAGCACTGCTGGGATTTGTATTTTTTTTTACAAAAAAAGACCGGAAATTTAGAAAATAAAAATGTTTTCCTTCGTTTCTGTCAGTAAATTTTGTAAATAAGTAATTTTTCTCCTTCACTGATGTGTGCTGATGGGGCGGCATTGATGTGCACTGATGGGCACTGATGAGGTGGCACTTATGGGCACTGATGAGGTGGCACTTATGGGCACTGATTAGGTGGCACTGATGAGGAGGCACCAATATTCTGCACTTATGGGCACTGATAGATGGCACCGGTAGGCACTGATAGCTGGCACTGGTGGCCACTGATAGGCGGCAAGGATAGGCAGCACTGATGGGCACTGATGGGCGGCACTAATGGGCACTGCTGGGTGGCACTGATGGGCAGCACTAATGGGCACGGATGGGTGGCACTGATGGAATGAACTGATTGGCATTGATGGGTAGCACTGATAGGTGGCACTGATGGGCACTGAAAGCCAGCACTGACTGGCATCAATAATGGGCACTGATTGTTGGCACCTGTGGGCACTGGTGGGTACTGATTGGTGGCACTGGCGGGCACTGATTGGTGGCACTTCTGGTGCTCTAATGTAATCAGGGCACTGATCATCAGATGCCTGATTACATCTCTTACTGCCCCATGTGTGGAGATGCCGCTGATCGGCTCTTTTCGCCACACACTGTCAGTGTAAGGCGAGGAGAGAGACGTTTACCAGCACTTCCTTGTTTACATGTGACTAGCTGTGATTGGACACAGCCGATCACATAATTAAAGAGCCACATGAGCGAGACACAGTGGAGGTGGTTACGGAGGTCATCAAATATTCAAAAATCTGTAGAGATAAGGAAAGTATTTGAACACACCCCATCAATAATACTAAGGCCTCACAATGTAGCATGTGAGAGGTAAAGAATAACCAAAGCACATGCGTCAGTTTTGATAAGGTTGTTAAAGCTAGGGATGAGCTGCACACCCCACGATTTGGTTCGCAGCAGAACAGCGAACAGGCAAAAAATTTGTGCAACATGCAAACACTGTTAAAGTCTATGGGACACGAACATTAAGTTGAAGTGATGGGGGGCACCAGACCCTGTCCTTCCTTTTTGACCCCTCCCACTTGGATGTGGTTTCAGCAAAATAGTGGGCATGCCTTAAACAGGGTGTGGCTCTAAGGGAGTGTGGTTAGCGTCTGAGATGAATGAGGGATGGAGGGAGAGGGAGGGAGGGATACTCCAAACACCTGGTGTTAGCGAATCAATCATCCCGGCACCATGGTTGTTATGGTGTCAGGATGATTGAAGCACATTATTATTATTAATGCATTGTAATATAAAATTAAATCATTCAACTCACCATAATGCAGAATCAGTGGGAGCCCTGAGTGGGTCACCTGCCATGTCGCCTGCCACCAGATGCCATCAGGTTCCCCCAGCAGAGTCCGTCCTTACATCAGGTGCCCCCAATGGAGTCTGTCCTTAAATCAGGTACCCCCAGCGGAGTCTGTCCTTACATCAGGTGCCCCCAGCAGAGTCCCTCCATACATCAAGTGCCCCCAGCAGAGTCCCTGCTTACATCAAGTGCCCCCAGCAGGGTCCTTCCTTACATCAAGTGCCCCCAGCAGGTCCCTCCTTACATCAGCTACACCAGCAGAGTCCCTCCTTACATCAGTGTCCCCAGCGGAGCCCCTCCTTACATAAGGTGCCCCAAGCAGCGGAGTCCTCCTCACATATGTGCGTACCCATCAGTGGAGTCACTCCTTACATCTGTGTCCCCATCAGTGGAGTCCCTCCTTACACCTGTGTCCCCATCAGTAGAGCCTGTCCTTACATCTATGTCCCCATCAGCATAGTCCTTCCTTACATCTGTGTCCCCATCAGCGAAGTCCTTCCTTACATCTGTGTCCCCATCAGTGAAGTCCCTTCTTACATCTGTGTCCCCATCAGCGGAGTCCCTCCTTACATCCGTGTCCCCATCAGTGGAGCCCGTCCATACATCTATGTCCCCATCAGCATAGTCCCTCCTTACAGCTGTGTTCCCAGCAGCGGAGCCCCTCCTTACATCTGTGTCCCCATCAGCGGAGTCCCTCCTTATATCTGTGTTCCCATTAGTGGAGTCCCTCCTTACATCTGTGTTCCCATCATCGGAGCCCCTCCTTACATATGTGTCCCCATCAGTGGAGCCCCTCCTTACATCTGTGTTCCCATCAACAGAGCCCCTCCTTACATCTGTGTCCTCATCAGCAGCAGAGTCCTTCTCACATGTGTCCCCATCAGCATCAGAGTCCTCCTCACATGTGTCCCCATCAGTAGCAGAGTCATCTTCACACGTGTCCTCATCAGCAGCAGAGTCATCCTCACATGTGTCCCCATCAGCAGCAGAGTCCTCCTCACATGTGTCCACAGCAACAGAGCAGAGTCCTCTTCACATGTGTCCACGGCAACAGAGCAGAGTCCTCTTCACATGTGTCCCCATCAGCAGCAGAGTCCTCCTCACATGTGTCCCTGGCAGCAGAGCAGAGTCCTCCTCACATGTGCCCCCAGCAGCACAGCCCTCTTTTATAACACGTCTGTCTCTGTCCCCTTCAGCGCTCAGCTGTAGTGATACACTATGGGCACCGGGCAGAAGCTGTTCGGCACAATGGACTGCGCCACAAAGCAGCTCCAAACCCCGCAAATGAAGCACCTTGTCTGTAATCTCGTGGTTGCATAGACGTGGCGCCTCCCATAGTGCACTGTGTCCGGTGCCCTAACACAGTGCACTTAAGGACTTTCTTTCTTTCTTTTTTTTTAAAGGGCCATGTTTAACATTTTTTGTTTTGTTTTGTTTTTTGTGACTGCCTGGGGGTGGGGGGCGGGGTGGTGCCCTAGCGCCCCCTATGGGTGGGCTGCCACTGAGCGGACTACTGATGGGTTAGAACCTCTGCAAAAATGTTGTGTGCTGTATATGTTGACACTAGGGAGAGTTTCCTAACTTCCTTTTTTTTCTCCAGGAGAAGTAATAAAACATCACTCTAACACATACACAGACAGCAATACAAATAAGACAGACGCTCCAACCCTTCCTCTCTCTGTTTGAATAGAGTTACACTTTAATTATACCCATTATACGATATAAATCAAAGCATATTTGGATAGTTATTAAATGAATAAAAAAAAGACTTACTGTAAGATGCAAACATGCAAATGTCTGTATGCTGTTTTACTGTTCTGTAACAAGCTTGCAATCCTGATTTCATTTTGAACTTTTCAGCTCTGGAACACTTTACATAAAGAAGCCAAGCTGGCACACTAGTTTAAATTAGAAGGAAGTTTTGATCCAGAAATAGCCTTCATTTCCTTTACAGAACTGATAGAGTGACAGTCAGTTTACATTATACATTAACTCTGTATAATGGAATCCATGATTTCAGTGTTGAAAGATGTTATTTAAAAAAAACAGTGTTTGGTATGCTCTCCCAGTAGTAGGAAATCTCCAGTAGCTCTTTTACTCTGTTTCATGTCAAATGCCATTGAAGCTTTCTGTATATTTAATAATCATACTATGCTGCAGCATTCTCCTTTCACAGACATGTGCATTATAATATGGTTGTTGTTGGCATAGCTAAAAGCCCCAACTATTGCTCAGATTTGTTTTTTTATCAGGTCCCATGCATTAGCTAAATAACTAGAATGGGCAGTTTAAAACATGGACATTAATTTACAGATATAAATGACTTACTGTTTAATTGTGGTGCTTCAAAGATTTTTCATGAAGCCACTAAAGTCTCCCGTAACTTCAAATTCATAGAAGTGGTTCTTCAGCTATTATAGTGTACAGAAAAGAACTAAAAAGCCTGGGACATTTTGAAGTTAAGTACTGGCTTCAAAATCATTGTGTTCTAACCATTTGGTGACTATGGCAGATGTCTGAAAAGCATGTGTTATGGGCAACTTTTGCGGTATGGTTGGCATCCAAGAATGTTTATTTGTTGTGATACTAAAATCTGTACATATACTGAACTTAAGCTGGCCATAGATGGGTATCTTTTTTTTTTTTTTCATTGAGCCAGCAGGCTGAATAAAAAAAAATTAAGATTTCTCTATCCACACAAGCAAGGTTGATGAAGGTACCCCAGTGCTGAGACACTGTATTCTGATAGAAGGCCTCTCTACTGTCAGGATACACTGAACAGTGGCTACAAATGACTGGCTACAGCTGCAGATTGCCAAAATATTTTCCAACATTACCATTCAAAAGAAGTCAAACGACTTCTGTTGAACAAGGATGGCCACACAAGGATAAAAAAATCAGCAGGTTCCTGTTAGACAGGCCAAATTTAAATGCATCTATGGCCAGCTTTGGTCCATAAGACTTTAGTGATTGACCATTGGTATATGTTAGGGTGTTTTTTTTTTACATAGTGTATTATAAAAAAAAAATGTATTATTAGATATCGTGTTTTGTATTTTAGCTCTCAAAGTGTTTGTGTTCTATTTCTGTTTTAAACTATATGTTCACGTTCACTTCACGTCGACCGAACACAAATATGTGGTCTCAGTTGAAGGGGTTGTAACGGGGTGATGTCTGCAGCTGCATGCATTACCCTGGTACTGTTTCTTAGAGCAAATGGTCGGCTTTCTTGAGATGACAACCGATGTGGCTAGCAGCCACTTGACTGTTATCCCAAGGAGCTGGAGGGGACGTCCCCCTCCTGCCACCTTCCCATCCCACCAGCAGGCCGTGCAACCAGCCAGCACATCCGCCGGCTGGCCCAAAGACCAAAACAAAGCCAGTATCAGCTTCAATCTGTTCTTGGATCTACCAACCCGGAAACGATGCTATGACATAACTTCCGGTTTATTGAAGACTTAAAGGTGCTGAATTTAAAAAAATGACAGAATTCAAAACTGGAAAACGTAGCGTTTTGAATGCTTTTAAGTGCAATGGAGGGAATCAGGGTCTTATAGACCCCAGATCTCTTCATAATGTGTACCTGTCACTGACTATTACTGTCACAAGGGATGTTTGCATTCCTTTTTTTTTAAGTGCCTCGTCCCTCTGTGCTTGCATGCAGATGCGAACGCATACGTAAGTCGTGCCCACAAATGTTTAAAGCATCACCACGAGTGTGCACAATTTCAAAGCATGACATGTTAGGTATCTATTTACTTGGCATAACATCATCTTTCACATTATACAAAAAAAAATGCCTAACTTTACTGTTCCCTTTTTTTTAATTCATGAAAGTTTCCTTTTTCAAAAATTGTATTTGAAGGACCGCTGCACGCAAATATCATGTGACATAAAATATTGCAACAATCACTATTTTATTCTTTAGGGTCTCTGCTAAAATATATATATATATATATATATATATATATATATATATATATATATATATATATATATATATATTTTTTTTTTTTTTTAGCAGAGACCCTAAAGAATAAAATAGTGATTGTTGCAATATTTTTTATATATATATATATATATATATATATATATATATATATATATATATATATATATATATAGTGATTGTTGCAATATTTATATATATATATATATATATATATATATAAAAAAAATATATATATATATATATATATATATATATATATATATATATATATATAATCTATTAATCTATGTCCTGTACAATATATATATATATAACACTGTATATATATATATATATATTGTACAGGACGCCAAGGTTGGGTCCTGGACAGGTGCTATGTAGCACCTATATTTGGGTTGTGGTCCCTTTAAGGGAATCTTGGTAGGCTTCGGGGGGTCACCAAAAAATGGGTGAGAAATTCCGGGGATAGTTTTTTGTAGGAGAGGACTGACTCGCGGTCCTCTCTATATTAAGAGAGATAGTTGGGACCCAGAATTTGGGGGGCTCTGAAGTGACATTTGGGTGGGAAAGAGCCTCCCTCCCTGACCACAGGGATTCGGGCACACAGGGGGTTAAAGGCCTCCAAGAAGACAGCTCATAAGACAGGAAGTAGTAGAGAGGTGGTGGTGAGGAGGAGTAGGAGATTAACACCTGTCTGAGGAGCTGTCTTGCTGTTTTGGAGGCTGCAAAAGATCTCTGTAAAGACTCTGAAAACTTTGGGGTGAAGACCCGATTACAGAACTGTAGGTGTTTTCGTTTCTTATTTTTGTGTGCTGAAGATAAGCGGACTTTAATTTACGTTTTATTTGTGTGCTGAAGAAAGCCTTATTTTTGATTTAAGTATAAATAAAAGTATTTTTGTTTTACCTTTTACGGGTCTATGCACTTGGTCCCCAAACTTTACTATATATATATATATATATATATATATATATATATATATATATATATATATATATATATATATATATATATATAATATATATTGTTCTAAGTAATTTGCTAGCAAACAATATGGATTTTAACTTGTAAGCAACAAATGTCAGAAAAAGGCTTAGGCATGAAGAGGTTAAACTCAAAATCGATTTTCCAGTATGTTTGGCATAATCGAAACGATTCAAATTGTACTGGCGCTCAAACCTCCCCTTTTTCTCTTCAGATTTTTTTAGGTACGTTGCAATCCCAATCAGGTCCCCCCACTTAGTGGGTTACCGATATATGTTGGGGGATTGCACCTCCTATTCAATAGTCCCCCAAACAATATAGATATAAACTCAAAAAATGTGATTACCCTGTGCTTAACCCAAAAAAATTTTTTTTTTACAAACCCATTAATTGTACCAACAAATAGACAACTATTTATTTAAAATGAATAAGGTCCTTCATGTACTGTGATATTACAACCAATCCAACTGTGTAATCTCAGTCACCATCCATCTTCTAATAGGTAATCCTCAAGTGTCACCAAAAAAACAGACCCAGATTGTGCCACCACCACCTAGTAGAATGGCCACTCACCAGATGTCATCACACAGTAAGCCTTCGGTTCATTCAACGCATAACCATTCCTCAGTGTACTTCTCCCGTTAGCAATTCCTCATTATCCGTATGTTCATACAAAAATCAAATAGAACCAATATAGTGTAAAACCGTTTCACCTTTAATTAGGAAATCAATAAAAACGTATTACACTCACATTTCAACGTGTCTCATAGCCGAAATCAAGCTTATCCAGCTATATAGAAAACAGCATGGGATCGGGTGTGCCCAGGGTATTTCACAGATGGTAAACTCCTCCCTCCACTGAGCCAACCTGTTCCCAGGCGATCTTCAAGGACAGTAAGTCTCCCACAGCTTCTACGCGTTTCGCAGTTCAGCGTCGTCAGGAAGCCATTTGGGAGGGAACTCCTGCTGCCATGCAATTCATCAGGAAAGGGAAATTACGGTAAGTATTTTCATAGCAATTTTCCGTTTTCCTGACAGACCTCATGGCAGCCTATGTGTGGGAAATAACTTGCTGTACATGGGAAAAATGCAGAACAAGCAAAGATTTTTTTTAACACCGTCAATGTACTTTAAAACCAAAGTCAACTGAGGATAAAGCCACTGGCTCAACACAATAATTAGTCATAAAGGTATGAATCGATGACCAGGATGCCACTCTGCAGATCACTTCAGGAGCCATATGGCGAGAAGCTGCCCAAGAGGTTGAAAGGCTTCTAGTTGAGTGCGCTGTTACCGCCTCAGGAGGAGCCAAGCCCTTCTCGTTATATGCCCACTGGATTGCTTGTACAATCCACGCAGCAATTGATCTGACGGATGCCCGAAGGCCCTTGTTTTTCCCATAGAACAGAACAAAAAGATAATCCAACAAACAGAAAGGAGCTGTTATTTCCAGATATTGCTTCAAGGAGCCACCAACATCAAGAGGATGAACATCTGAGATTCCGGTGGGTCTAAAGGTGGGGAGCGAGATTTCTTGGTTGTCATGAAAGATTGAGGTGACCTTAGGGTTTGATCCTGAGATCGGAACCAGGACTACCCTGTTCGAGAAAAAGGTAAGAAAAGGTTCTTTGGCTCCTAGAACCTGAACTTCAGATACTCTCTTCACCAAGGTGATGGCCACCAAAAAGGCAGTTTTAATAGTAAGCTCTCTGATGGATAGTGATTTATCAAGATGTGAGAAAAAATCCAAGACTAGAGGCAGATCCCATTTGGGAACCTGGGTTTGCTTTGAGGTCTCAATTTAACTGCTCCTTTAAAGAATTGTTGAATAAAAGCGTGTCTGGCCCACGACACCCTAGTGAAAGCGGAAATAGCTGACACCTGTACATGAAGGGAACCAACAGATAAGGGTAAATCCAGACCTGATTGCAGGAAACTCAAAATGTCTTGAACTATAGGTATGCCCCATGAATTAGCTCTGGAAGACATATGAGATGAAAAATTAGCCCAAATTTGTTCACAACTCTCTGTTAGTACTCCATCTTCTTGCATTCAGAAGAATAGGAATAACTTCCTTGGGACATCCTAGTGCTTCCAACCTTCCCCTCTCAAGAACCAAGCCCTCAACTGTAGGTGAGCTGGGCACACATGGGGAATTGAGCCTGGGGAGAGCAGATCCCATCTGATCAGAAGAGGGACTGGTTCTCCCGTTGAAGCCACCAGAAGAGGGAACTCCTCATAACCTGAGTGATGCGAATAAGTTGGGCTTTGTCTCCTGACCACTGGTGAAGAAACCCCTTCTGGAAGAGGCACATCCTCCATTGTGCCCACTTTACCATTGGTATTGTGGACACCATGGTGCCTATGATCCTTAGACAATGAAGTGCATTGAGATATGAAAATGAGAGAGCCGGGTGAATCCTGTCTCAAACTATTGCAACCTTCTCCTCGGGCAGAGAGATGGTACCTCTCACTGTGTTTGAAGAGAACTCCGAGGAACACCAGAGACTGTGAAGGATCTAACTGACTCTTCTCCAGGTTCAGGAGCCATCCGAATTCTCTGAGAGTTGAGATTCCTCTGACCCTTAACAGAGCAACAATCCTCAAGAGGACCTTTGAGAAGATACGTGGAGAAGTCGACAGACTGAAGGGAAGGCATGTAAATTGTAAGTGAAGTTGGCCTATGGAGAACTGAAGGAATTGTTGGAAGTCTGTTGCCACGGGAACGTGGAAGTAAGCATCTTTAAGGTCTATGGAGACAAGCCAATCTCCTGGCTGAACTGACTGTTGGATCATGGACAGAGTCTCCATCTTGAACCTTTCTTTTTTGATGAAGCAATTCAGATGTGTCACATCTATTACAGGTCTACAAGCATCATTCTTCTTTTGGACCATAGAAAGAGGAGAATACATTCCCATACCGCGTTGGTTGGCTGGAACAGGAATAGCAGCGCCTTGATCCAACAAAGATCTTATGTAGGTTCATAGGATTTGCTTTTTTTCCTCTGAAGCTGGAAGAGATGTGGGAACACACCTGAGTTCGGGAGCGCTGCTGAAGGTTGAGGTGTGGCCTGAAGAGACTGTTGTGACGGTCCAGAAGTCCTGGATCAAGGCCACCCAGAGGTGCCGAAAGTGGAGAAGACGATCCTTCTCTCCCGTCAAATTGCTTTTTGCAGTTTTCTTGAAAGATGACTGCCTGGACTTCCAGGACCTGGAAAATTCACATCCAGGCCTATAACTACGTGCTTCTCTGGCATGATATTGATTCTGTCTCCTTGGAAAGGATCTTCTTTGGCCTTGTAGACACCTGTCTTGAGGAAGAAACCCAGACTTGCCCCCAGTGACCCGAGTTATGGCACTATCTAACTTATTGCTGAAAAGAGAAGCTCCATCAAAAGGGATCCGACACCAAACCTGTTTTGAAGCAGGATTGGCTAACCAAGGATGAAGCCACATGACACGCTTAGCAGTAACAGAAGATAACATAACTCGAGCCACCAGGCGTATTATATCAATCGAGGCCTCCCCCAAGAAAGCCGAGGCCAACCTCAACTCTTGGATGGATGAGCTCTTGCCCAAGTCTTCCGAGACATTTCTGAGTGTCTCATCCACATTGTCAGCCCAAACCTTCATTGCTCTAGACAAGGCAGCAAGAGCCAAGGCAGGTTTACAAGCCATGCCTGCCGTAAGATAGACCCGTTTTATGTCAGAATCGATCCTTCTATCCAGGGCATCCTTGAACGAGACCGCGTCTTCTAGGGGAAGGGTCACGTGTTTGACCAACCTCATTACTGCCACATCCACTAAGGGGGCTGACTCTAACTGCTTGACCTCATCTTCTTTGAAAAGAAAAATCTCTATATTTTAGAGAGGAGGGAATTCTTCTCCTCCGTCTTTCTCCACTCGTCCGTGATAACTTCACCTAATTTGGAAAGAAAAGGAAAGCTGATACGTTCCTCCTTTAATTGTTTGAAACATTTTCTCTGCTTTGCAGGAGCCGACACTCCTGGGCTCCTCCCAATTTAAAGTTTCCTTGATGGCTTTGACCAAAAGAGGGAGCAAAGCGAAGTCAAATCCGGTGCCAGATTCTTCTTCCTCAGAATCACTGTCTGAGAGGACAGTGGATGGATGGCTAGGTAAAGAGGTCTCCTGAGCCTGCGTATCCCTCCCTGGAGATCGAGGAGACTCAATGGGAGACAAGTGGGGGGCCTTCAGCTTTTTCAAACTGTCCTTAACCATCTTCTTAACCAGAGATTTTAGTTGCTGGTCAGAATCACTCCTTTCACCAGTTGTTTTAACATAGCAGGTATCACAGAGGGACTTGTCTACAGGGTCATGAACCCTACACCCCCAACAGAGTCCTTCAGCTGCATGACTGGAGTGAGCCATGGAAAGTCGAGATGATTCCCGGCTATGGTGACTGGGTCTCGAGGGAGAACCATGGTGTCTGGATCTGAAAGAGGAGCGACGGCGATGCGATTTTGAAGAATCACTTCCTCTGCGTGAACTCTGATGCTGGATAGACCTAGGAGGGCTGACAAAAAAAGAAAGGAATCATCTGTGTTAATTGAAGCAATCAGATAGTGATGTTCCAACTATTCCCAGGCACTACAAGGGAGTCCTCCCCCCTACCATATACCTGCTGCTAGAGGGCTGACCACTAGCAGGTGGTGACGGATCCAGAGCTCTGGAAGGGTCCATCAGGCTGAAAGAAAAACAGCCTGGTTAGGAGAAAGTAATGCAGCAGAAACAGGTAGCATACCTGTCCCCTAGAGATCCCATACCTTTAGATGCAAAAAATCAAGGCCACAGGAACACTGCTACAAGCCTACAAGCATTCCCAAGCTTGCAGGCTATTTTCTCCTTTTAAAATTGCCACCTATAACGACGTCATCATCATGACAGCCACATCGCTAGTGCGCATGCGCAAATACCGCTACGTGCATGCACAAACCAAGCCTCGCTCTCGCGCCAGACTCGTGCATGTGCAGAACAGCCGCGCCGTTGAATGAAATAGATCGGCGGCTGAAACGCAGAGGAATCAGCCGACATGCTAGCCAGACACACTGAACAAACAGTGTGTAGGAAACACAGGCAAACAAAAGGCAAAAAGACATGGAACCAGCACAAGATAGCAAAAACAGCTGCCATGGACAAAACCGGAACAAACTCACCATTCCAATGATCGACAACCGGTCGAAGGTAAGAAAACACACATGCCGGACTTGTAGGGTGAGGGTCACCTGCTAGTAGCTAGGATAAATGACCAGAGCATGGTTTTGCTTGTCAGTGACTAGGACTACACCTCTTCAGTGCTTCTTCCATATGCCCATTCCATACTCTGCTAGTAGCTAGAGCTTATTGGAATCGTGCGACTTCAGGTCCCTCGCAGGAGATAACTGGAAATCTTCGGTTAGGAAGACCACAAACTAGGTCCTTCGGAGGAGGACAAAAAAATAACATAGCTTCCCTCCAGGGCATAATGTATTAGCCTTTAAATGGTGAGTCGATAAGGGCCTATATAGGATAGGACACTTTTTTACAGCGTCAGGGCCGATCACTCTAAAACAATGCACCAAGAAACTAGACCTCCCCAAGTCTGAGATATTCCGGTTTCACCAAATTCAACATTTCCTACATTCCCTCTGCAAAGGGGACCCCAACTCCCCTGTATTTACAGACTATTAACTCTGGTGCGGTCAAGCCATGGACCAGAGGGGGGGATCTCCTTAGTTTACACGTCACGTACCACTCCTGTCGCTAAGGCACCCTATAACCTGGGAAACAGACTTTTGTTTTCAGTGGCCCATGGAAAAATGGCACTCGATGGGCGCCAAATCTTTCAAAGGTCTGCTTATCACCAACCTAATGGAAGCGGGGATTAAAGTGCTAACCAGGTGGTACTATACACCTGCTAGGATTGCATCAATGTTTCCGGCCGCTAGCCCTCTCTGCTTCAGAGGATGCCAGCTTACAGGGACCATGTCACACATATGGTGGGAATTCCCAAAAATCCGCCCCTTCTGGAAAAAGGTTTTCATTCTGATTGAAAGACCCGATTCCACACCTGTCAAAGTCCTCCAGTAGACTGGCTCAGTTGGTACTCCTGGGCGCCAAACTCACCATAGCCAGGAACTGGAAAGAACTAGGGGTCTCTTTCATCAAAGCCAAGAGGAAGTTCTCTTGGGTAATGTCCCAGGAGAAGCTGGCCAGCCAGCTGCAAGACTCGTCTGATTAATTTGTAGCCACCTGGGAGTCTTGGGCTCGATTAATGGGACTATCCAACTTTCCCTACGTGTAACCCTCTTGCCTAGTACTGTGAACGAGTAGTGATGCTTCCTCCCTACCCCTTTCCCTCCTCCCCTCCCTTCTCCCTCCCTTTCTTTTAAATTCTCCCTTTTTCTCTCTCTTCTCTGTCTTTTGTTAGTTCAGAAAGGACTAAATACATGTAAGAGCGTCTCATAGGTGCTGCTGGATTGGAAGCAGCCTGAGCCTTCGGAGACACACAAAAGCACCCTCTACTCAGCAGACGAGTGGGGGAGCCTCCAGTGGGCTGATAGGCCGGCTAGGTCTGTTCGTTCTGGTCTAGGATTGACAGCCCCTGCTAGTGAGGTTCGGGCGCCGGCCTGCCTCGACAGAGTGATCCCAATTGGGGTGTCGGGGGAGCTGTGTGTCGAAACGTAAAACCTTACTTCAAGCAGTTAAGTTCCCCATGACCAGACATAACTGATATATTTAGGCCACACGGTATATCTACGGTTCAGGGCCTGTTCATGCCCGATATTACCTAACACTTGTGCCTTCTTAAATACTCTCTACTCTCTGTATGTACAAATGAGATGCTATGTTTCCGATGTTTGCTATATGGCTGTTATTTTGAAATAAATAAAACCTTTTGAAAGTAAAAGAAATAACACGGCCTCTGGCAGGGAGCAAAGATTTATGGGAGTATTGTCCTATACGGTTGTAGAGGCGGGACTAAACCCACACGTAGGCTGCTATGGAGTCTGTCAGGAAAAAACTATTTGCTAAAGAAAACTGTATACATCATGACAAACATATTAAAACTTGATTTGGGAAGTTTAGATAGGCTTTAGGATTGTCTTCACTTAGTGGACTTCATAGTTCCTTGGTTTGCAGACCACATGAAACAAAGCCACTGATGCAGTGGACCTACTTCAAAATACTGCCTTTTTTTTTTTTCTCTTTATTTGAAGGCTGAACAGTTTTATGCTAGCTTGGGTCCTTTGTTAAACATTATCTTTCATGTACATGCCTCAATCTGAATCGCACACCCTCTTTTTTTTCTGCTACTAAATTGTATATTAATTCTGGCAACATTATATTTTCTTTCAATATAACTCTTTAGACGGACATTCATTTTTTCAGCTCAAACAAAACAATTCCCTGTCTCAAACACACATGTGCTCTCATGCTTTCCTCACATGGTGAATCCAGTACAAATAAAGGAACCAGGAAAATAGTGCTTGGAACACACTATTGAAAGCTATTAGTCCACACAACTTAATCTCCTATATCATCAGCCATATAATGTGATAAATATCACTTGAGAGGTCTTTTTACTTTCCTTCCTGCTATCGCAGCATTATGAATAATATTCAACATAATGTTCAATATGTTTGTTTTAGGAAAATCATGGGTACCAGTAAATGTGGTGCCATGCATTCACAATGTCAATAAATCAACTGGGTGGAACGGAAAAGAAAAGAAAACTAGGCATGTACGAGGCTTTAAAGTTCTGTCTCTCCTTATCAGTAAATTGCTAGGAAGAAGAGGAAGTGGTTGATTCCTCCATTCCTGCCATGACTGCCTGGGTTCAACAGTCTACAGAAAATACTCTGGCTGGTTTGTCTAAACGTTCTTTACTAACTCTTACCTACTGGCAGATCGTCCATGTGTATTAGGGTAGAAGGGTCTATTCTTCCTCTTGGAGGGATCAATTGTTGCTGGTGGGGGGAATCGTTTGTTGATGCTGACTGGGGGATTTATTGTTACTGCTGGTGAATCTTCACTATCAGACGTCTGCACTAAGATACAAGTCAGATTTCAGACATTTCCTGCAACAAAAGTGTCATTTTTGGTGAGATACTCCCTATAGGAACACGTCGAAAGGGATGCAGACCCAGCAGCTTTCCTCATTAGTGCTATGCAGTTGCCACTGCTGACTGATAATTATGAAGCCACCTCCATTAGACCCACTCAGCCCAGAGACACAGACAAACACACATGGATTTCTTCATAATAACAAAGGTAGGAATCTGCAACAAAGCTTGTTCTAATCCTTGCAATGCATATAGATCACCCAGAGGGGAATTTTTTTTTTTCTCAACAAAAGTGGTTACACTTTAAATGAAAAAAGACTGAAAAAATATATATATAACATTTTGCAAATAAATAATTGTTCTTCATAAATGTACCCCAAAATGTATTCTGTTACATTTCTTTGATGAAAATAACCCAAATCAGTGTATATTATTTAGTCTGTAAGAAAGTTATAAAAAAAAGTCCAAAAACGATGGTATATTTCTGGAAATTAATATACTGATGGACTATCTAATTTCTTGAGGCTCTAAAATGTCAGGACAGTAGAAACACCCCCAAATAACCAATTTTTGGAAAGTAGACAGTCCAAAGTATTTAGTAAGAGTCATGGTGGGTTTTTTAACCACTTCCGACTGCCACACGCTGATATCCGTCGGCACAATGGCAGCGGTGGACAAATGAACGTACTTGTATGTCCCCTTTAAGAGCCGAGGATAGCAAGTGCATGTGCCTGCTGCATACAGTGTGACCGTGCCCGTGGGACATGCGGACTCGGTGTCTGACGGTCTTCCGGTGATCATGTCACAGAGCCTCAGAACAGGGAAGTGCCTAAGTAAACAAGGCATTTTCCCGTTCTGTCTTGTGATATGACAGAGATTATTGCTCCCTGTCATCGGGAGCAGTGATCGCTGTCATGTGACTAGTAGCCCACCCCCTCCACAGTTAGAATCACTCCCTAGGACACACTTAACCCCTTCATCACCCCCTAGTGGTTAACCCCTTCACTGCCAGTGTCATTTACACAGTAAACGGTGCATTTTTTTCAGCACTGATCGCTGTATAAATAACAATGGTCCCAAAAGAGTGTCAAAAGTGTCCGATGTGTCCGCTAAAATGATGCAGTCCCGATAAAAATCGCAGATTGCCGCCATTAATAATAAAAAAAATTAAAATAAAAATGCCATAAAACTCTCCCCTGTTTTGTAGACGCTATAACTTTTGTGCAAACCAATCAATATACGCTTATTGTGATTTTTTTTCTACCAAAAATATGTAGAAGAATACGTATTGGCCTAAACTGAGGAAAAAAAAATTTATATATATTTTTGGAGGCTATTTATTATAGTCAAAAGTAAAAAAACGTGTCAAAATTGACGCTGTTCTTTGTTTATAGCGCAAAAAGTTAAAACTGCAGAGGTGATCAAATACCACCAAAAGAAAGCTCTATTTGTGGGACAAAAAGGATGTCAATTTTGCAACGTGGAACGACCGTGCAATTGTCAGTTAAACCGAATCGCAAAAAGTGCTCTGGTCAGGAAGGGGGTAAAATCTCCCGGGGCTAAAGTGGTTAAAGTTTAAAAAATGTTGTCATAATTTTTTGGAGAATTATGAAATGTAAAAAAATATGTTTTTATTTTTTATTTTTTACATACTGTCACCAGTGCAGTACAGTGTCATCAATCATATAATTTGTGTGGTGGTTATCAGGGACACTGACTGGTGAAAGCCTATACAACCAATGTGACACTGCACTGCCCCAAATTAGCAGCTAACACACTAAAACGTGGATATTTTTTAGCACAAATATGGTAAATGCAATATATAAATTGCAGCACTAAATCATACTACGGTATATAAATCTGTGACTCAAAATATGCGTGCCAAAACAGAAAAGAGAGGAAAAAAGGAAAAAAAAATATATAGGTTCTCACCAGAAACCATCATATGCAACTGAACAGGTGCACACAATTTACTTAATGCATGTCGAATAAATGAGTTTAGGTGAAAATCAATATAAAGAGTCCATTATATGTGAAGTGAAGTCCCAAATATGAAAAAAAAAAAAAATTATATATAAAGAACCATCCAAAAGTGCTTCTTCAAGAGGCTTCACCCGAATGTTGATACCACCACCTTAAAATATGTAGGCTTACCGAATGAAGTTGACCCAATTGAACGTATATTCAAGGGGTCCCGAATGCTTATCTCTCCAATCTGGGGCACAACACTTTTAAATCGCTGAGCAATAGGTCACACCTTGGAGATAGCCTTTCTCCAATTCTTAGACTTATATAGTCATAATCAATGAAAAGAAATCTCCGACAGCAACCGTAGTCAGCATGAAATGAAAAGATATAGCTAAAATAGCATAATACCGTTAAAAATTTTTTTAATTTAAAATAAGTAATGAACTCACATTTAAGTAGTCATTCAAGCTCTTATCAATGAAAACTGAGCAGTAGTGGAGTCTTCCCGACACATTTCATCCGCTAGGACAGTGATGGCGAACCTCGGCACCCCAGATGTTGTGGAACTACATTTCTCTGCAGTGTAGTTGAGCATCATGGGAAATGTAGTTCCAAAACATCTGGGGTGCCAAGGTTCGCCATCACTGCGCTAGGACATCATCTGGGGACTGACTGGTGACAGTATGGAAAAAAATAAAAAAAGTTATATTTTTTTTCAATTTTAGTTATTTTTTTATTCATTTTTTTTTTTTTTCTAACACACTGTGGCCAGAGCAATATAATGTCTCCATGCTAACATTGTACTACTCCGGGGAAGTGATCATTTAAATTTTTACATTTCAATGTAAAAAAAATTTTTTACACATTATGTTTGCTTCATACTGTAGGTGTGCGCAGGGGTTGTGCTAGGTGTGCCTGGGCACACCCTAATCACCCTGTGCGGCACAGAATCTGCCTGTCCATATTTCAACAAAGCCCCCCAATGGAGCTCCTAAAAATAAAATAAAAAATTACTGACACAGTCCACTGCCCTACTGACAGCAACCTCTACCCAACTGACAAGTCCACTGCTTTACTCACACCATCCACTGCCCTACTAACACCTTCCATGTTTTAATACATTTGGGGTGCACACCCTAAAGCAATAGGCTACACACACATATGGTTTGCTTATAGCAGCGAGTTGCATTTTTAGAAGCAAGCATTTTACTGAATGAAACTAAATCATTCAGTTTGTTTTTTTGTGATTAGCTGCGATTGGTCAAAGCTAATAACATGGTATAGATGGGTTGTGATTGGCCCTGTCTATACCATGTGATCAAATTGTCCAATCACAGCTAGCAACATAATTGTACACAATGGATGGTATGAAACCAAGCCATCCATTGTACACAACTGTCATGTGACCTGCTGTGATTGTGGTCACATTGTACTGGCAGTGAGCCTGTACCCTGATCAGTCATTGGCTGTTGACAGATCGCGCAGCTGCGCAGCCCCTTGGCGCTTCCTAACAGGACTTCATATGACATTCAGTCAGAATGGGAAAGCCACAAACTGGCTGTCAATTGACTATAGGCTGAACCGGAAGTGGTTAAGAGAATATAATTTTCTGTCTGCAATGTCAGTGTAAAATAAATGTAATGTAAAATAAAAATGTAGTACCTATGTTGTATTAGAATTTTGCTCTTTATAACTATATTAAGACAAAACATTACAAGTGGACACAATAATTATTTGTATTTCACTTTCATGGTTTAATTGTTTTTGCAATACTAAACAAATATCTGTTTCCACGTAGTCATAGGAATGTCTAGAGGCCAGAGAATGTATATTGCTTGTTTTTTGGCAACTTATCCTTTTAATTACTAACACATGTAATTAAAAAGTGGCAAATTAAACTGTGTGAGATATAGTTCTAATCAGCTGCAGAGCTAGATAAATTGTATGTTGTATAATTAAAGGGATCATTGGCAACACTTGTACTTATGTTGAGGGCGTTTAATTGACAGCTTCTCTTGCGTGGCTTGCTGGCAGAGTGTACACCAAGTTGTAAACACATTTACTATTATGATGAAATATAAATTGGCCAGAGCAAGCAGCAATGGTTATTACAGTTGTCATGCCCCTGATTTTGATTTCCATCTAGGACAGTGATGGCGAACCTTGGCACCCCAGATGTTTTTGAAACTACATTTCCCATGATGCTCAACTTTACTGCAGAGTGCATGAGCATCATGGGAAATGTAGTTCCAAAACATCTGGGGTGCCAAGGTTCGCCATCACTGACCTAGGACATCACTTCCATGGAGTTCATATGTTCTACTTTTGTGGGGGTTGTTTTCCTCCTCCTTTCTCCCACAATCCCCAAATATGTAATAGCTAGTAAACAGGGTTTGTGAGAGGTTGACTACAGAATTTAAAAAGCCCAATAGAACCCTCTTAATTTATCATTTTGATGTAACCAGGTGGCACAGGCAGTAGTGTATATATACTTTATTTTTTTTTATCTGCTAAATTCTGTACCAAAATACCTTGTGCCAGTAACACAAGGAGAGTCTAAAGGCCCGTACACACGGTCGGACTTTTTGACAACAAACATGCAAATTAGCTGTTTTGGAGCAACATCCGACTGTGTGTACGCTCCATCGGACAAACTTGTTCTGTTTTCATCGGACTTTTGTTGGCTGTGCGAACGGACAAACTTTCTGGCAACAAAAGTCCGATGGAGCAAAGTCCGACCGTGTGTATGCAAAAGCATCGGACTTTTGTACAAGGTACAAACACGCATGCTCAGAACCAATGCAAAAGATCAGACTACAATACAGAAGTTCACCAAAGGTGGCGCTGGAGTCATTGAACGTCCTCTTTTGAAGCGGCGTCAGTACGTTGTGACGTCATTACGTTCGTGTTTGTTGTCAAAAAGTCCGACCGTGTGTATGCAATACAAACTTGTGGACCATGCCCTTTGTACAAAAGTCCACGGAAAAGTTTGTACAAAGTCCGATCGTGTGTATGGGGCTTTATGCTCTGTACACACAGTCGGACTTTCCGTCGGAAAATGTGTGATCGGACTTTTGGAAATTCCGATCGTGTGTGGGCTCCATTGGACTTTTTCCTTCGGAATTTCAGACACACAAAGTTTGAGAGCTGGATCTAAAATTTTCCGACAACAAAATCTGATTGTATAAATTCTGATTGTGTGTAGACAATTCCGACGCACAAAGTGCCACGCATGCTCAGAATAAATTACGAGGCGAAAGCTACTGGCTACTGACCTCTTTATAGTCCCGTCGTACGTGTTATACGTCCCCTTGTTCTGAATGATCAGATTTTCTGACAATTTTTTGCGACCTTGTGTATGCAAGACAAATCCGTCGGAAAAAATCCAATGGATTTTGTCGTCGGAATGTCCGACCGTGTGTACAGGTCATAATGGGCCGTACACCCAATCCGAAAATTGTTGGAAAAATACCACTTTCAAAGCGATTGTATGATAATCTGATTGTTAGTACAGAGCTTGTGGAGAGCCGATCACGACAGTTCATCTCAGATTATCGGATTAGACAAGCATGAAAAGATTTCTTGTATAATACCAGATCATACGATTTTCATTTTAAAATGAGTACAGTTGTCCTTCAAATTGTAGTGTATTTGTATACAAATACACTACAACATATTACATCACTTTTGAATATTTATTGTCTTATGAGAGTTTTTGTAACTTTAGTAAACTCTTCAGTTTCGAACTGATTAGCATGCAAAAAGAAAACAGACGATCATTCATCCAATAATCTCATCGTTCGTGTGTAGGGGCCAATACACTCATGAGGCAGCCCAGCTGTCTGACATGCCCCCATGAACACTGCCTAATCAGCAGCACTGTTCAGGGAGTAGGAATGATGTCAATTAGAGCAATGGTTATATTAGAATGCCAGTGGGGCACTTTTGAGCACATGAAAGCTTGTATGTAAGAATCCAGGTCCAACATTCATGTATGCTGGTAGCACAGGATTTTATAACTTGCTTCAGCGCTTAGCTGAAAATAATTATAAAAGAAGAGTCATATACTGGGTTTGATTTACTAAAACTGTGCAACATCTGGTGCATGGTAGCCAATCAGCTTCTAACTTCAGCTTGTTCAGTTGAGCTTTGACGATAAAAGCTGGAAGCTGATTGGTTTCTATGCTCAGCTGCACCAGATGTTGCACTCTTCAGCTTTAGTAAATGAACCCCACTGTATATTACTGTAAAGACAGACAAGACATATACAGTTATTTATTTTATTTTTTTTATATTTTGGGTCAGCTTTACTTTGATAATTAAAACAAAATGGGGAGATATCTATTAACATTTGCCTATGCATGCCAAATTCACAAAACATATTTGAGACATTAACCACCTCAATACAGTGCAGTTACACCCCCTTCCTGACCAGACCAATTTTCAGCTTTCAGCGCTCTCACAGTTTGAATGACAATTACTCAGTCATCCAACACTGTATCCATATGAAACTTGCATCCTTTTTTCCACACAAATAGAGCTTTCTTTTAGTGGTATTTAATCACTAGTGGGTTTTTTATTTTTTGTGCTATAAATAAAATAAAACGTAAATTTTGTGAAAAAAATGCCTTTTTCTTTGTTTCTGTCATAAATTTTTGCTAATTAGTAATTTTTCTTCATACATTTTGGCCAAAATGTATACTGCTACATATCTTTGGTAAAAATAACCCACAGTAGTATATATTATTTGGTCTTTGTGAAAGTTATAGAGTCTACAAACTATGGTGCCAATCACTGAAAATTGATCACTTCTGATCAGGCCTTCAGTACATCAGGTGTACCTCATTTCTTGAGACACTAACAAGTCAGGAAAGTACAAATACCCCCCAAATGACCCCTTTTTACAAAGTAGACATTCCAAGGTATTAAGTAAGTAGCATGGTGAGTTTTTTTAAGTTGTCATTTTATCCCACAATTCTTTGCAAAATGAAGATTTTTTTTTTTATTATTATTATTTTTTACAAAATTGTCATATTATCAGGTTATTTCTCACACACAGCATATGCATACAACAAATTACACCCCAAAATACATTCTGCTACTCTTCCCGAGTATGGCAATACCACATGTGTGAGAGTTTTACACAGCCTGGCCACATACAGAGCACTAACATTGATGTAGTACCTTCAGACGTTCTACGAGCAAAAATTACGCATCTCATTTCGCAACCACCTATTACACTTTTGAAGGCCCTGGAGTACCAGGACAATGGAATTTCCCATAAAATGACCCCATTTTGGAAAGCAAACACCCCAACCTATAATCTGTGAGGCATAATGAGTCTTTTGAATGGTTAATTTTTTTCCAGAAGTTTTTGGAATATGTGGAAAAAAATTAAAACGCATTTTTTTTTTACACAAAATTGTCAATTTATAAGATATTTCTAACACATAGCATGTATATAGCAAAAATTACACCCCAAAATACATTCTGCTACTCCTCCCGAGTATGGCGATACTACATGTGTAGGACTTTTACACAGCCTGGCCACATAGAGAGGCCGAACATTGAAGTTCAGGCGTTCTAGGAGCATAAATGACACATCTCATTTCATTCCTACCCATCACACTTTTGAAGGTCCTGGACCACCAGGACAGTGCAATTACCCACAAAATGACCCCATTTTGGAAAGCAAACACCCCAACGTATATTCTATGAGACATGGGCTGCAAATAGGTACTCGGGTACTCTGATGGGCTGGAGATAGGTACTCTGGTACTCTGATGGCCTGGTGACAGGTACTCGGGTACTCTGATGGCCTGGTGACAGGTACTCGGGTACTCTGATGGCCTGGTGACAGGTACTCGGGTACTCTGATGGCCTGGTGACAGGTACTCGGGTACTCTGATGGCCTTTTGACAGGTACTCGGGTACTCTGATGGCCTGGTGACAAGTACTCAGGTACTCTGATGGCCTGGTGACAGGTACTCTGATGGTTTGGTGACTGGTATTTGGGTGACAGGTACTTATATGGACTGTGACAGGTACTCGGGTACTCAGATGAACTGTGACAGGTACTCGGGTACTCAGATGGACTGTGACAGGTTCTTTGGTACACAGATGGACTGGTGACAGGTGGCCTGGTGACAGGTACTCGGGTACTCTGATGGCCTGGTGACAGGTACTCGGGTACTCTGATGGCCTGGTGACAAGTACTCAGGTACTCAGATGGGCTGTGACAGGTACTCGGGTACCCTGGTGGACTGTGACAGGTACTCGGTACTCTAATGGACTGTGACAGGTACTCAGTACTCTAATGGACTGTGACAGGTACTCGGGTACCCTGATGGACTGTGACAGGTACTCAGGTACTCAGATGGACCATGACAGGTACTCGGGTACCCTGATGGGCTTTGACAGGTACTCGGGTACCCTGATGGGCCGTGACAAGTACTTGGGTACTCTGATGGGCCGTGACAGGTACTCGGGTACTCTGATGTGCTGTGACAGGTACTCGGGTACTCTGATGTGCCGTGACAGGTACTCGGGTACTCTGATGTGCCGTGACAGGTACTCGGGTACTCTGATGGACTGGGACAGGTACTCGGGTACTCTGATGGGCTGTGACAGGTACTCGGGTACTCAAATGAACTGTGACAGGTACTCGGGTACTCAGATGGGCTGTGACAGGTACTCGGGTACTCTGATGGGCTGTGACAGGTACTCGGGTACTCTGATGGGCTGTGACAGGTACTCGGGTACTCTGATGGGCTGTGACAGGTACTTGGGTACTCTGATGGGCTGGGACAGGTACTTGGGTACTCTGATGGGCTGTGACAGGTACTCAAATACTCTAAAGGACTGTGACAGGTACTCTGATGGACTGTGATTGACAGGTACTATGAGGGGTGGTGACAGGTCCTCTTTATTGGGGGGGCAGGCAGGCAATCAGTGTGATTGGTGTACACTAGGCGGTAACAAGATGTTACCGCAATCTCACGATCACGATCACCACACGATCAGTGTGTGAGGAGGAGAACAACCCGGTAACATCTCGTTACCGCGGTTTGTTTACATTTTAGTGATCGGCTGTGAAAGGATCACAGCCGATCACGTGGGTAAACAGCCGGCCAATGGCTGTTTACCAGCGTCGGTGACGAGCAGTGTTCCCGGAGAACACGCCGCCACCGACGTGCATGCGCAGCGCGCTCACGATCACGCACATGCAGCATACCGCCGGCGGTCAGCATCTAGTTAAAGTAGTATTGAACCCCAAAAGCAAACATTTTTACCGCAGCTTACCAATTCTTAGACAGCATTAGTTTTCTTTTTTAGCCTTTCTTTCTTCAATTTTCACCTGCTGATCTGACCAATGGCAGGGGTGCTTACAATAATGAACTTTTATTTATTCATGTAAAACCTTTAAAAGGAAACTGTAACTGCTTAAAAAATCTGAGCTGGAGTGTAGCTTCAATTTGTTAGTGCATTTAAATTTGCTAGTATATATAACACTCCCCTCCCCTCCCCCCAGACTGACAATACTGCTTTCCAAAGGTGCCCCTGTGCGGATTCATCCACAGTGGGGCAGTCTAATACAAAAAACAAATGCAGCTACCATATCTAATGATGATATATTACATTTTGGGGTATAAAGTGCTATTAAAGTCTTGTTTTTTGATTAAAAATAATAAATAAATAACACATTTAAAAATACTTACATGATCTGTGCAGTGATTTTGCACAGAGCAGCCTTGATCCTCCTCTTCTGGGGTCCCTCGCTGTCAATCCTGGCCCCTCCCTCCAGCCACGTGCCCCCACAACAAGCAGCTTGCTATGAGGTACCTGAGCCGAGCCGTTGCTCTGTGTGTGTAGCCACCGATAGGACCCCGCCTCCTCTCTCTCCCCATTGGCTCACAGACTTTGATTGACAGCAAAGGGAGCCGCTGCTGTCTCAGCCAATGAGGAGGGAGAGTCCTGGACAGCCGAGACTCTTATGCAACATCGCTGGGTGGAGAGGGGGCTCAGGTAATTATTAGGGACTGATGCACACAGGTTTTTTTATCTTAATACATAGAATGCATTACGATAAAAAAACTTCTGACTTTAGAACCACTTTAATACCACTTTAAGATTTGTTTTGACCTTTGTCATTAAGGAGTTAAATAATTAAGTAACAGGTTCTTACCCAAATTGTTTGACATTAGATTAGAAGCTTAATTGGAGCAGTGATTTATGTGAATCGTTAAATGTACTATGTAAACTATGGGTAACATGTAACCACTTTATAAATGTGATAAATGGAATAGATAAATGGCAGTAGTTAGAAAATAAGAAAGCCTGTCATTAAAAGATCATATAGGAAATAAATGTAATTATTTAACCTTGCAAGAATTATTTGCTTATGTATATGTTTTCATGAAATTAACTTTTTGCCAGACAGAAACAAAACCTACAAATAAAATAACCAAAAAAACAAAGTCTTACAAACCTCACATTTTTTTAATATAATAATATATGGGATAGCAGGCCACAAACCTGTCAACCACATTACCAGATCTAAAACATACAAAATAAAGACAGCACACAAACCATTGGCACTGAAAAGGCCACGGCACTATATTGGTATTTGCAAAATTAAACATCTCACATCTTCAAAATATTTGCTGTTAGTAAACATACAAATCATTTCAATAATAACATCAGCAGTAGCTCAGTTTTGAGAACTTGAGCTTAACTTTACAGCCATTACAGCAACACCCTCCTTGAGATATCACGGTGGTAGATAACCACATAAAGTACCTGCGACGAGTGGGAGAGAGCTTCTATAAGATAACGAGTCCCGGTCCGAGGAAAATTCCTGGTATTCCTATTCCTCAAAGCGAGTGTGAAAGAGGACCTGGTTGATGGAGAGTGTGATGAGTCTGAAGCATTATAAGTAGAACTGTACATGGGAGTGCGTACTACAAAGGTTGTCATTGGAGTTTTTTTTATAGACTTCCCAGTGTTAACGAGAAGGTGGAGACTAGCTCTTTTACAGGCGGTGGCCCGGTCTTCTGTCGCCTCCATCGCTGCCGCCTTCTGTTCTTCTTCTTCTTCTTCTTCTTCTCCAGGAGATGTTGCCTCGACGATCTCTCCGGCCGGAATGCCAGGGCCACGCTCCGCTGCCACTTATATAGGGACAATGGGGCGGTGTCACATGGCTTTATGTCACATGGGTTGGTCACATGGGTTGATGTCACATGGGGACTATGACATCGTAAGGGGGCGGGGTCACCATGTGACCAACCCATGTGACATAAAGCCATGTGACACCGCCCCATTGTCCCTATATAAGTGGCAGCGGAGCGCGTCCCTGGCATTCCGGCCGGAGAGATCGTCGAGGCAACATCTCCTGGAGAAGAAGAAGAAGAAGAAGAAGAACGGAAGGCGGCGGCAACGGCGGCGACAGAAGACCGGGCCACCGCCTGTAAAAGAGCTATAAGAAGGCGCGGTGGCCCGGCAGAAGAACCGAAGAGGGGGACAAGACCCCCGAAGTCGGGAGAAGAGGCCGGCGGCAAGGAAGAAATCCGGACTCCTCCGCTAGCAAAAGAGCTACAAGAAGATAGCGGAGGAGTCCGGCGAGAAGACCCCCGAAGACGGAAGACCCCCGGAGCTGTGCAATAAAGTATTTTATCTCGTGTGTTGTGTTTTTTTTGGCACTTTTATTTTACAGGTGAATGGGTAGGGGTACATTGTACCCCATACTCATTCACATAGGGTGGGGGGCCGGTATCCGGGGGCCCCCTTATTAAAGGGGGCTCCCGGATTCCGATAAGCCCCCCGCCCGCAGACCCCGACAACCAACGGCCAGGGTTGTCGGGAAGAGGCCCTTGTCCTCATCAACATGGGGACAAGGTGCTTTGGGGTGGCCCCCCCATGTTGAGGGCACGCGGCCTGGTACGGCTCAGGAGGGGGGGCGCTCGCTCGCCCCCCTTTCCTGGCCGGCCGGGTAGCCTGCTCGAACAAGGGTCTGTTGTGGACTTGGGGAGGACCCCCACGCCGATTTTTTTCGGCGTTGGGGTTCCCCTTTAAGTCCATACCAGGCGGCGGGGTCAGCGACGTCTCCTTCGCGGGCCCCGCCTACCTGGAGACGCGCTCGAAATGAGCGGACTTTCCTCCGCGTGTGTGGGCGAGTCCGTTCATTTCAAAAGTAGGGCGGATAGTATGGCGGACTTAGTCCGCCGTATTAGTCCGCTCAAAAAGTGCCGTGTGTGGGCAAGTCCATTCATTCGAAAGTATGACGGACTGTCCGTCGGATTGTCTGACGGACTGTCCGTCGGATTGTCTGACGGACTAAGTTGGCCAGACAGTCCGCCACGTGTGTACGCGGCTTTAGACATTTCAGTCTACAGGCCAACAAACACAAAGATACCATAGTAGCCAATGTCAACACCATCCCAGTGCCTGACACCATTTTCGATACCTCCATAGAAATACGAGCCATGAGCGATTTGATGGAACTATGGGAGGATTGTGACAATATGGAGCAAATTCTTGAATTCCAACAACTAGCGCATTCTCCACCTATTAAACATACCTCTTTTAAACCAAAGTCTATCTTTAACCCCACACATAACAAAGGCCCCTACATAGAATCATTTTATCAGGTGGTATATTCAGAACTTTTGGAAATATGTAAACAATCCAAATCCATACATAATAAAACGTCTAGCTATAAACAATTTAAGTAAGAACGAACAAATAATTATCAAAATGGCAGACAAAGGCGGTGGTATAGTCATTCAAGACCGAGCCACCTATCTTGATGAATCACACCGCCTACTTTCTGATCGTAGCACATATACAAAACTAAAAACAGACCCTTTACCAGATTTCATCAAGGAATCCAAGAGTTTGATTACCATAGCTTCATCTGAGGGCGTCCTTTCTAAAGCTGAAGCCTCTTTCTTCCATAGAGAATATTACAATGTACCGTACTTCTACCATCTTCCAAAGGTACACAAGAACCTTGAGAATCCTCCTGGATGTCCCATTGTGGCATCCATGGAGAGTATTACCACCAGTTATTCTCTCTTATTAACCTCTGGCCCAGGCCCTCCCGTCATATATCCGGGATGGTACCCATCTCCTAGAGTTATTACAACCATATACTTGGGAACCTACATATCTGTGGGTATGGTTGGATGTGTGTTCATTGTACACCTCGATCCCGCATGAGGTTGGACTACAGGCGGTTTTGCATTTTTTATCCGAGGACAGTGACATCAATTCCAGACAGTCACAGTTTATTCTGAAAGTGACCAGATTCTGCCTGGAACATAATTACTTCAACTTTGAGGATGATTATTACCTTCAGAATACTGGGACTGCTATGGGGGCAAATTTTGCCCCCAGTTATGCAAATCTCACGATGGGCCTATGGGAGACCAGATACATATGGGCACATAACCCATTCGCAGCGCACCTGGTCTTCTATGGGCGCTACATCAATGATCATTATTATCATCTGGGATGGTCCTCCTCATACTGTACAGGAATTCCTATCACACTGCAACTCTAACAATTTTGGTCTTTCTTTTACCTCGGAAATAAATGCCACTTCTCTTTGTTTTTTGGACCTGGAACTCAGTCACCAAGAGTCCACAATTATAGCTAAAGGTTACACCAAGCCCACATCAGGGAACTCTTTTTTTACATTTCACCAGCTGTCACCATCCGAGACGGATTAAAAATGTCCCTAAAAGTCAATTTTGCCGGTTACGGCACAATTGCACTAGGTTGGAGGACTATAATGCACAAAGTGTTCACCTCAAACAGAAATTTATAGAGAAAGGCTACCCCCCAGACCTCATTGATCAGGCTCATATGGTTTACAATACCGATGACATTCCAAAATCAAAACAGCGATCACAAGAAAATGTAGGAACAAGATTCATAACTCAATATCACAACAAACACTGGAAAATGGAGAGCGTTTTCAAAAAACACTGGTCTATACTACAGCAAGACCCACACTTAAAAACCACTATTCCTACAGTGTCACAATTTGCCTATAGGAAGGCTACAAATATAAAAGGGAAAATCGCTCCTAGCAAAATTAAATCTGCCCAATCTATTTCCAATAACATTCAGCTAACACTCATTCCTCTGGTGGGCATGTTTCAGTGTAAAAAATCCCTGTGCCTGACTTGTGCTCATATTGAACATAGTCAAAAATCCTTTGCTCATAAGGGTAAAATATACACATTCAACACCTACCATAACTGTTCTTCCATGTTTGTGGTTTACTGTCTAGCTTGCCCTTGTGGCATGCTATATGTGGGCCGTACAATCAGAGCCCTTAGAGCCAGATTTGGGGAATATCGCAGATTTGTCGATGCTGGTTTCCCTAAACACAGTGTCCCCCGCCACTTTCTAGAATATCATAAACAATCATCCAAGGATCTAAAAGTTTGGGTTCTTGAATCAATTCCAGATAAATTTCCCCCAGCAGAACGTTTCAAAAGACTGTGTCGTCAGGAAACCTATTGGATTTTCACTTTGGATACTATGTCGCCTAGAGGAATGAACGAGGAGATCAAAATCAGCACTGTTATTTAATCAGGTGCTGGTGTGATTTTCCCCTGGTCATGCCTCAGTGGGTTGCCCGCTTACTGGTGAATGGATACCCAGTTTTATCCACTAAATAGCTCATTTGGGCAACAAATACAAATTTGGCACAGTTTTTTGTTTTTGTTTTTTGTTTACCACTCCCTTTTTGTTTTTACCACCCCTTTTCTTTTCTTTTTTACCACCCCTTTTTTCCTTTTTTTTATTTTTTATTTTTTTTCTTCCCCCTTCCCCTTTTTTATACAATATTATGTTCCCTCTAGAGAGTATTGGGACAGAAAGATGTTTGTATATACTCACGTATATACATGCGTTTGTTGCACATATACATGTTTACAACTGCACGTACGTGCAGGTATGTGGGTATGCATGAGCTGTTATTGTATTTGTGTGTGTATATGTATGACTATATGTGTGCACACATATATACACAGTGGGTATCACCAGCATTATCCATTAACCATTTATTATCTGAAGATTCGATTTTATCCTTTTGAGAAGTATTTTTGGTCATGATATAACTTAGAACCTTAATATTATACCTAGCATAGAGTCCTCTCTTTCCTCCATTCTCACCATTTTATTAATTCATTATAATTTATAATAATCAATTGATCTCCAAATTGCTAATAATTTTCTTAATTCATTTCTTAGTTAATTTACTTATAAAAATGTATTCATTTTAAATTTGAGGTATATTTATACATTTTATATTTATGTATTTAATCAATTAGTGAATTGATCGATTTCTGCAAACGTTATAAACTTATCTTCCACTATTAATCAGCAAGCTTCTTACTCATATTTACATTCACTTCGGTCTCCAGCCATCTACCTCTTTGAATCTGTGTATTTGATTGACGGGCTGGCCAGCCCATCAGATCTCTCTGTTTCTATTTCCTCTGTAATATAAGACTGCCAGGTTTGCCAGCCAATCATGGTCTGATGAAGAAGCTGTAGCTTCGAAATGCATTACCATTCCTTGCCACTGTGAATAATCACATTTCCTGTTCCTGTGAAGTCACGACCAGCTGCTTCTTGTTTCCTGCCTCCTGGTTCCCAGCATTCTCTGGATCCCTGTAAGATCACACCAGTGTCCCAGGCTGCAAAGGGAAGACTTTTATGAGACTCCAGGACTGGCGATTTTCACCACATACTGAACTCATCTAATTTAACCTGTGAGTTACTACTTATTTTTATTAAATATATGATTTATACTGCACTCAGTCTGGCGCCCCTCTGTTCCCTCTTTTAAATATATCAATGGGGAGTTATATTTCCATTTGTTGTGTTTGTATATTTCATCCCAAACCCTAATTGCGTTACTAGTCAATATAAGTGCAGTTCTCCCTAATGATATATATTGTGGTGGCATCCAGATTTACTTCCCCAAATTTCTGTCTGCCATACAGGGCTCTATTCCCACCCATCCTTTTTTACTCTTTTGCCTTGTCCATTCGACAACCCTTGTTAATATCACAGCTTCATAGTATTTTTTAAAATCTGGTACGCTTGCTCCTCCCTGATCTTTTTCCTTTTGCAGGATCATTAGGGTTATTCAAGGTTTTGTATTTTGCCAAATAAGTTTTGTAATTAAGGTTCTAATAGTTCTAAAGTACGCCGGGGGAATGTAGACCGGGAGCATCTGGAATTTATACAATATTTTAGGCAATATTATAATTTTTAAGGCATTTATTCTGCCAAACCAGGACAGGGGTTTCGTTGTGAGTCTCCTTATTTCTTCTTTAAGGTCATCTAACAATAGGATATAATTTGCCTGGTATACCTCTTCAAGGGATGATGTAAGCTTAATTCCTAAGTACCTTATTCTTGTCCTCCATGGGAAAGGAAAATCCACCCGGAGGCTCTGCTCTTCTTTTGGGGAGATATTAATATTTCAGATTTTCCTGAATAAATCTTAAAGTTAGATAGCTCTCCATACTCTTTTAAAGCCCTTAGTAAATTTGGCATAGAAATTCGGGGGTTGGAGATATAGAATAGTACATCGTTTGCAAATGCAGCCAACTTATGTGTCTCCTCTCCCACTCTGACTCCTCCTATGTCAGGGTTACCCCTTACCGTCGTCAATAATGGTTCTAATGCTAATACAAATAAGCGGAGGTAACGGACACCCCTGCCTGGTTCCGTTAAGCATGTTAAAAGGGGTAGATAATATTCCATTGACCCTTATAGCTGCAGTTGGATTCCTATAGAGTACCTTAATCCACTCCAACACTCTAGGGCCAAAACCCATTTCCTCCAGAGTACCCATCATGAATCCCCAGTCTACTCCATCGAAAGCTTTTTCTGCGTCAATCGAAAAGAGTAGATTGGGCATTCTGCTCTCCTTCTTCCTCTGGAGGAGGAGCAATGTTCTTACTCCATTGTCCTTACCCTCCCTGCCTACTACAAAACCAACCTGATCCGAATGCACCAGGCTCGGCATTAGCTTTTTTATCCTAGTTGCCAACACTTTAGAGAACAGCTTGGTATTTATAGTCAATAACGATATTTGTCTATAGTTGGAACAAATTATATTTTCTTTGCCTTCTTTCAACACAGTGGCAATTGTCGCTCTCAAAGCTTCTTTGCTCAACCCACATCTCTTTCCCAACCCATTAAAATATGCACAGAGTTTCGAGGCTAGAATTTCTCTAAATCTTTTTAATTACTCTATTTTTTATATATATTTTTTTAGGTATTATAAAGCCATCTGGCCCAGGACTTTTTCCTCCCGCTGATTCCATTATTACCTGGTTTATCTCCTGTACTGTTATTGGGTTTTCCAATTCCTGAGCTAGCTCCTCTGGTAGTCTGGGGACCTTGGCCCGACCCACATATTCCTTAATTTTTACTTTTCTGTTAATCTCTGCTTGTCCTGATTGCCTTCGTTTAACTGAATATAACTGCTGGAATTCACGAAATACTCCCGCTATATCCTTAGTATTGTGTACCGGTACCCTTTCCTTATTTAATATTTTCTCTATATAGTTTATAGATCTTTTTTTCCTCAACATTCTGGCTAGGCATTTGCTATTTTTGTTACCCCATTGGTATTCGCTATCTTATTATATATTTTTCTCGTTTCCAGTTCTATTAATTCCTTTAGCTCCTCTCTTTTAGTGACTATGTTATGTTGCAGTTCTCCATCTTGTCCTCTATTGTTCCTTTTTTATTTTTTATGGGATTGTTCTAAAAATATCATTGATTAGTTCTCTTCTTTTTGTTATTTCTTTCTTTCTCTTGGCACCCATTGAAATATAGATTCCTCAAATATAGGCCTTGTGGGCCTCCCAGATGATGTTCTCTGCCATCTCCCCTGTATCGTTTATAAGAAAAAAGGCCTCTAACTCTTTTTTTATCATTTCCTCTCCACTTTCATTCAGTAATTCCTTAATTGAGCCTCCAGGAAAATGTGCATCAGGAATTTTAATTTTCATTAACGATGGGGCATGATCTGATAGGGATCTTATTTCTATATTTGTATATATCACCCAGTCTAATAGCCTATGTTCCACTAACCAATAATCTATCCTAGTGTACGTCCCATGCTTAGGGGAATAAAACGTGTAATCCTGTGTTTTTGGGTGTTGAATTCTCCATACAGCCACTAATTGAAGCTGATGCATCTGATATTTTATTGCTTTTAGCTGTATATTCCTTATCCCCTGAGCATGGGACGTACTATCCTGTTCGGGGTTCATGCAAAAATTTTAATCTCCGGCTATAATCACAAAAACGCTCTTAAACTCCCATATTTTACTAACAGTTTCCCTCAAAAAAATCGTGGGCCCTCTATTAGGACTATATATGTTAGCCAAGGTATATTCCCCATAGCTTTCCCTTTAGGAAGAGGAATCTTCCCTCTGGGTCACATAATCTGTCCTCCAGAGTGAAGCACACCTCCCTCCCCATGCCTATGGCCACACCCTTTGTTTTATTTGACATTGAGTCGGCATAATGCCAACAAGGATACTGCGGGGAATACAGTCTGACCCTAGACTCATGAGATAAGTGCGTTTCCTGTAAGAAGACAATCCCTGCACCATACTGCTCAACCTCCTTCAACACTTTATGTCTCTTTACAGGTGAATTTAGGCCTCTGACGTTATATGTCAAGAGATTAACAGAAGTCATATTTAATGGGTAGCATACTCTGTTTCCTTCTCCATTTGATCAATCTCATATTGGGAGTCTCTATTTTCAAGGTTCTAGGTTCCTATTCTTTCCCCCCCCCCCCCCGCCGCATCTCAGCCACAGTCCCGTGGGCTCGGATAAATCCCCATCCTAACCACGTACCTTACCCCCTGGGGTGTTACTCCGATTGTGGTCCCCCCATGTCTGACCCACCCCCAAGATATGGAATGAGGGGAGGTCCAAACGGGCGCCCCGGAGAGGCCCAGCTCCCACTCAACCCTCCATCCGCCCATCCCTTTTCTCTTTATTAACAAGTAGCAGCCCAAACACTACCTTCACCAATCCCTCCATCCCAATCCATCCTCCCCTCCTTCCCCCCTCTTTTTTTCCCTTTTTTTTCTTTTTCCTTCTCCCCTTTTCTTTATTCTTTTTTCCCCTTCTCTCCCTCTCCTTATTCTCAGTCCAGTCCACAGTCTGTTAGACTCTCTGCAATTCTCCTTCATCGCTGAACCTTCCTTCTCCATCTTGTCGTCCAGGGAGGATTGGGACCAGGATCCCTAATTTTTTGCAACAGTCCTGTAGCTCCTCTATACATTTTAGTCTCATTGTTCTTCCTTCCCTATGCACAATTAATGCTGCTGGGAACCCCCAGCTATATTTGATATTTGACCTCCTTAGTTGTTCCAGTAACGGTTTTAATTGTCTTCTTTGTGACAGTGTCCCCCGTCCCCCCGGACAAGTCTGTAAACACCTGCAACGGTGCTTGTTCCTATTGCAGGGGCGGCCTCCCTCTGAGGTTGCTTCATATTCTTGCTTTGTCTTCATACTGGTGAAATTTTACAGTGATATCTTGGGGCTTCTTCCTTCAAGCCCAGAAGTTTCCTGATCCTGTGTACTCTGTCGATCTTTAACTCCTCCCCCCCACCTCAGCCCAACAGAGGGTTAAATATTGTTCTAATTTTTCCTCTAAGTTTTCTCCATTTTGTTTTGGTAAAGCTCGTATACTTAAATTTTGGCGTCTGTTTTGATTTTCTTGCCCCTCCAGCTTATATGAAAAGTCCCTCTGGCTTATTTGCAGTCTCTTTACTATTTAAAATATTAAGTATTTTAATTCCACTAACTCTTGTGCTTGCTTTTTTCTTTTTTCTCCTTCTTATTCCTCCACTCTCCTCAAGGGGTGGCCCAAATCCATCCTAACATTTGTTATCTCACTTTTAATCGAGTTTCCAACTGCTCAAACATTTCAAATATCTTTCTTTTGGTTGGCATTTGAGATAAACTTCTCTGTTCTCCTCTTTTATTTATATCTGTTTCCCTCTCCATTTCTGACTCCTTTCTCTCTTTATCCTCCTGAGCCCCCTTTTGTTTCGCCGTATCTTTCTTAGAGATTTTTGTCCCTTGCAATTTTTGGGGTTTGCGCTTGTACTTAGGCTCTCCCTTGGAGTTTTTGGTTCTGCTGACCACAGCTTCAGGTAATAGATGTATGCCTGCATATTTATAAAACATGGTGTTATTTTTTATTTTAGGTGATGTGGATGTTGATGTGGATGTTGAGGTGATGTGGATGATTTACAGAAGATCAAGGAAGACATCAATGATGTTGAAAAAAGACTCAAAAATATCATTGATGTTTTAGGCAGAATATAAAACACAACAAAAAATATATTTTTTTTAATTTTTATTAGAACTTTTCTAAAAATGTTGAAAGACAAATTTTGAAGATGCACATTGTGTCAACATGTGATATCTGCCATCACAGGATATCAAGGTACGCGTTTTGTGGGTGCAACCCCTTCCCCGCAACTTAAGTAGCTGAGAGAAAGGGGTTATACCCCTGAAACACATTCATTGATCCCCCATGATGGGAGCTAGCACATGTTGACCTTAGGCATGAGATCAGGAGTGAAATCTCCATTTTGAATCCAAATTTGTGTGCATGTTCAAAATTTCGCTTTCCCAGGGGTGGCATCACCCTATCTGATGAAGACAATATCAACACAGTTTGGACATACTAATGTCTGATATTGCCTTCAATTTTTCCAAGTTTAACTTTGTAAGTTCCTGAGTTATGTATTGTTTTATGTTTTGAAAAACATGCCTGTTTACCACAAAAAAAATATATTTATACTGTCCCAAAAAAAAAGATTAAAAAAATATGTTGGTTTGTTCAAATACCCTTTTCTAAATGCGCATGTGAATGTGCACAGAGTAAAACTTTTTCTAATCAACAATGTGCAGCTTCTTCTTTCAATGCTCAATAGCAGTTTTTTGCTTAAGTTGGTGTTTGCAGTAAGGCTACTTTCACACTGAGGAGGGGGGGCACTGACGGTATAGTGGCCCTATATTTAGCACTGCTTTACCGTTGCTTTAGTGGCGCTATTCGCCTGCTAGTGGGGCAGTTTTAACTCCCGCTAGCAGCCGAAAAAGGGTTAAAACCACCCGCAAAGCGTCACTGCTTCAATGGGAAAGGGCGCTTTAGGAGCGGTGAATACATTGTTTATATAGCGCTGCAAAAATGCGGCTTGCAGGATTTTTTTGACCGTCCTGCAAGCGCACTGCTCCAGTGTGAAAGCCATTGGGCTTTCACATTGGAGTGAATTGAGCAGCTCTTTCAGGACGCTTTGCAGGCGCTATTTTTAGCACTATAGCGCCTGCAAAGCGCCCCTGAGTGAAAGTAGCCTGACAATGGGGGTTATTTCTTAAAGGCAAATCCACTTTGTACTACAAGTGCACTTTCAGTGCACTTTCAAGTGCACTTTTGCAGTGCACTTGTAGTGCAAAGTGGATTTTCCTTTAGAAAATAACACCCATAGCGCTTTATATTTTGCATCAATCAGGCCATTTTCGTCACTCCAAAAAATCAATTCACGGTACTGAAAATGATGAATATTATTATCATTAATAGTGATGGACGAACTTCCGACGGGACGTTTCGCGAACGCGAAACGCGAACGGACACAAACGTTCGCGAAAACGACCGTTCGCCGCGGGCTCCATTGACTTCAATGGGAGGCGAATTTCGCAAACCTTTAGGTCGAATTTGCGGCCACGGGGTAATTATTAGGGGGTAGCACGTAGTCCCACCACCTGGACAATAGCATAATACATGTATGAGGTGAATTTGGGATCGATAACTACAAGCATTTTTTTTTTATTTGGGAAATTGTTCTGACAATTCAGGACTATGGAGCTAATGAAGGCAATGGAGGAGAGGGAAGGTCAGGGACCAGGGTAGGCAAACAAGAGGGTGCAGGAGATACAGAGCACTGACAGCAGCACCGTAATACAGAGCACTGACATCAGCACCGTGACATACAGCGCTGACAGCAGCTCCGTGACATACAGCGCTGACAGCAGCTCCGTGACATACAGCGCTGACAGCAGCTCCGTGACATACAGCGCTGACAGCAGCTCCGTGACATACAGCGCTGACAGCAGCTCCGTGACATACAGCGCTGACAGCAGCACCGTGACATACAGCGCTGACAGCAGCTCCGTGACATACAGCGCTGACAGCAGCTCCGTGACATACAGCGCTGACAGCAGCTCCGTGACATACAGCACTGACAGCAGCTCCGTGACATACAGCGCTGACAGCAGCTCCGTGACATACAGCGCTGACAGCAGCACCGTGACATACAGCGCTGACAGCAGCTCCGTGACATACAGCGCTGACAGCAGCTCCGTGACATACAGCGCTGACAGCAGCTCCGTGACATACAGCGCTGACAGCAGCTCCGTGACATACAGCGCTGACAGCAGCTCCGTGACATACAGCGCTGACAGCAGCTCCGTGACATACAGCGCTGACAGCAGCTCCGTGACATACAGCGCTGACAGCAGCTCCGTGACATACAGCGCTGACAGCAGCTCCGTGACATACAGCGCTGACAGCAGCTCCGTGACATACAGCGCTGACAGCAGCACCGTAAGCAGCCCCAGGAGGAAGTCAGCACAGCACAGGGATGGTGTGATCCCCTCATAATAAGAACCCCCAGGAGGAAGTCAGCACAGCACAGGGATGGTGGGAGCCCCTCATAATAAGAACACCCAGGAGGAAGTCAGCACAGCACAGGGATGGTGGGAACCCCTCATAATAAGCAGCCCCAGTAGAAATATGACACCGCTCAACCTCTTCAAAGAGGAGGGTAGGGGCATATAGTACGGTGTGCTTTTTTGGGTCAGGGAAGTGAGCCAAATGAATTAAGAAGGTCTGTGTGCTTGATTCCAAAAATTGTTTATAGACATATACATGGTCTACTGATCACATGTGTTGAATTCCTCCGAGATCCATGCCTCATTCATTTTTAGAAATGTGAGGTAGTTAACACTGTGGTGAGCTAGGCGAGTACGCTTATCGGTCACAATCCCCCCTGCTGCGCTGAACGTCCTTTCGGACAGGACACTGGATGAGGGGCAAGCCAACAGTTCGATTGCAAATTGGGCAAGCTCTGGCCAGAGGTCAAGCCTGCCCACCCAGTAGTCTAGGGGTTCATCACTCCTCAGAGCGTCCACATCGGCCGTTAACCCAATGTAGTCGGACACCTGACGGTCTAGGCGTTCCCTGATGCTGGATCCGGATGACACCTGTCGATGGGTCGGCTGAAAGAATGACCTCATATCCGAAGTCACCAACACATCTTCAAACCGGCCTCTTCTTGCAGGCGCTGTTGGATTGGTACCCGCAAATCCTTCTCTGGGAGTGGGAATTGCTCCTCTGCCAGCGCACGCAAAAGCAGAATGCAGCATTTCTCGAAGCAAGGCCTGGAAGTGCTGCATTCTGACAGCCCTCTGCGACGGCGGTAACATTTCCGCCATTTTGTGTTTGTACCGGGGGTCTAAGTACGTTGCCACCCAGTACTGGTCCTTGACCCTCATGCTTTTTATACGGGGGTCCCTATTAAAACACTGGAGCATGAAGGCCCCCATTTGCACTAAAGTGGAAGCGGTGTGGTGGCCTGGCTCCTGCTCATCATCCAGGATAATGTCGTCCTCTTCATTCTCCTCTCCCCATCCTCGCACAACAGGGATCCCAGAAAGGTTTAAAGCATGCTCTTCTTGCTCCTGCTCATCCGCCCCGGCACCATCCTCCTCTGACTCCTCATCAGACTCCTGTTGTTGACTTGTCTCAGATAGAGTAGCCCCCCCTGGGAATTCATCCAGCATTGCGACTTCCTCATCTTCCCGCTCCTGCTCCTCCACAGCCTGATCAATGACACGACGCAATGCACGCTCCAGAAAGAAGGCATAAGGTACCATGTCACTGATGGCGCCATGGCTGCGACTGACCAGTTTGGTGATCTCCTCAAATGGCCGCAGAAGTCTGCATGTGTCGCGCATGAGCAGCCACTGGCGCGGTGAAAAAAAACCCAGCTCCCCAGAACCGTTTCTTTCGCAGAGTTCATACAGGTAGACGTTAACTGCACGTTTCTGCTGGAGCAGCCTATCAAGCATATAGAAGGTTGAGTTCCATCGCGTCGGGCAATCGCAAATAAGACGTCTGACCGGCAGATGGTGTCGCCGCTGAATGTCAGCAAGGCGAGCCATGGCCGTGTAAGATCTTCTGAAATGGGCCGAGATTTTCCTTGCCTGCCGCAAGATGTCCTGGACCCCAGGGTATTTGACAAGGAATCGCTGCACGACCAAGTTTAAGACGTGTGCCATGCACGGCACGTGCGTGATTTTGCCCTGTTTCAATGCGCTAAGCAGATTGGCACCGTTGTCACACACCACTTTACCAACTGTCAAATTGAGCGGTGTTAGCCACTCATCTGCCTGTGAACGCAAAGCTGAAAGGAGTGCCGGGCCAGTGTGGCTCTTTGCTTCCAGGCACAACAGACGCAGCACGGCATGGCAACGTCTCACCTGGCATGTGGAATAGGTTCTGGGGAGCTTGGGCGGTGCAGTGGAAGAGACGCTAGCAGCGGAAAAGGAGGAGGCAGCTGAGGAGGAGAGGGAGGAGGATGGAGTAGGAGGAGGAGAAGAAGAGTCAGGCCTGCATGCAATCCGTGGCGGTAAAACCAAATCTACACGGGTGCCACGGGTTACATGCTTGACGGCCGTCAGAAGGTTCACCCAGTGGGCAGTAAAACTGATATACCTTCCCTGCCCGTGTTTGCTAGACCACGTGTCTGTGGTCAGATGTATCTTGGCACCGACACTGTGTGCCAGAGATACATTCACTTGCCGCTGAACATGGCCATATAGCTCTGGGATGCCCTTCTCTGAGAAATACTTCCTTCCTGGGACCTTCCATTGTGGTGTTCCAATGGCCACAAATTTGCGAAAGGCCTCCGAGTCCACCAGTTTATATGGCAGTAGTTGGCGGGCTATGAGTTCTGACAAGCCAGCCGCCAACCGTTGGGCAAGAGGGTTATCCGGCGTCATCATTTTTTTACGCTCAAACATTAGGCCCACGGAAGCCTGCCTTTTTGCAGAAAAATGTGAGCTTGGCGTGATGGAAGGTGGAGTGGAGGACAATTGTGAGGAGAGAGGAGAAGGAGAAGTAGAAGACGAGGCTGGACGGTGAGAGCCTGCAGTGTGGCTTTGTGTGTTCCGTTGCTCCCACTGGGCTCGGTGATGGCTGCTCATGTGCCTTCTTAAGGCGGTCGTCCCTAGGTGAGTATTGGGCTTACCGCGACTAACGCGTTGACTGCAAAGATTGCAGATGGCAACGCTATTGTCAGCAGCGGACACGTTAAAAAAAGCCCACACTGCGGAGCCATGTGCCGGTGTCCTGGGAGCGCCAGATGTGACCGTACATGGTCGATGACTCGCTCCTGATACATTTGCAGTCTGCTTTGTCCCTGCTGTGCAATGTAAGTCATTGCTGCTTCTCCTCCCTATCTGCTGGTCCATATCTCCCTCTGAACTCCCCTCCTCTTCCTCTCTTGTGGGCACCCACGTGACATCACTAGACACGTCATCATCAACGTCACCTTCCCCACCGCTATAAGTAGAGTAGGCAGCAACACCGGGGACCAACCTCCTCCTTGGGCTGATCTGGGTACTGGCGTCAGACTGCTGAGTAGCGCTTGTTGCTACCTCCTCTTCCTGATCCAATACCAAGAGTGGCTGCGCATCAGAAATGTCCTCTTGATATGGATCGGAAAATAATTCCAGTGACTCAAGCGGAAGGTATGTGGTGGTGGTGGTGGTGGTCGTGTTGTTGGTGGTAGTGTCTTTGGGGGTGCACATAGCAGAGAGTGAAGAAGAGGGTGCAGATCGAGAGGATGAGGAGGGTGCAGAAGAGTAAGGCTGAGCGAGCCACTCAACCAAGTCTGGTGCATCCTTTAAAGTAATTGAACGCACCTTCTGCAACTTCCCACTTTGGCTCAAGCCTGTTGCTCCTGCCCTACCCCTACCACCCCTGCGGAAGGGCCTGCCTCTTCCTCTGCATGTCATTTTTTAAATGACCCTGTGACAAAACTCTTAGTCCCTATACCGCTGAAGGACTGCTGCAGTATAGGTGAGCGGTCAGCAGTGGTGCACGTCAACCCTATCTATTGTGGACCGATAGCGGTCCTTACAGAACAGCAGACTGTACCGCACTCAAGCCTATGTACCGTAGCACCCTATACCAAGTTACCAGTCCTTATAAGAACTTTTGTGGACCAAGCAGGTTGTGTATTAGTGTTTAGCAGACTGTACGTCAGTCCCTATACCGCTGAAGGACTGCTGCAGTATAGGGCAGCGGTCAGCAGTGGTGCACGTCAACCCTATCTATTGTGGACCGATAGCGGTCCTTACAGAACAGCAGACTGTACCGCACTCAAGCCTATGTACCGTAGCACCCTATACCAAGTTACCAGTCCTTATAAGAACTTTTGTGGACCAAGCAGGTTGTGTATTAGTGTTTAGCAGACTGTACGTCAGTCCCTATACCGCTGAAGGACTGCTGCAGTATAGGGCAGCGGTCAGCAGTGGTGCACGTCAACCCTATCTATTGTGGACCGATAGCGGTCCTTACAGAACAGCAGACTGTACCGCACTCAAGCCTATGTACCGTAGCACCCTATACCAAGTTACCAGTCCTTATAAGAACTTTTGTGGAACAAGCAGGTTGTGTGTTAGTGATTAGCAGACTGTACGTCAGTCCCTATACCGCTGAAGGACTGCTGCAGTATAGGTGAGCGGTCAGCAGTGGTGCACGTCAACCCTATCTATTGTGGACCGATAGCGGTCCTTACAGAACAGCAGACTGTACCGCACTCAAGCCTATGTACCGTAGCACCCTATACCAAGTTACCAGTCCTTATAAGAACTTTTGTGGACCAAGCAGGTTGTGTATTAGTGTTTAGCAGACTGTACGTCAGTCCCTATACCGCTGAAGGACTGCTGCAGTATAGGGCAGCGGTCAGCAGTGGTGCACGTCAACCCTATCTATTGTGGACCGATAGCGGTCCTTACAGAACAGCAGACTGTACCGCACTCAAGCCTATGTACCGTAGCACCCTATACCAAGTTACCAGTCCTTATAAGAACTTTTGTGGACCAAGCAGGTTGTGTATTAGTGTTTAGCAGACTGTACGTCAGTCCCTATACCGCTGAAGGACTGCTGCAGTATAGGGCAGCGGTCAGCAGTGGTGCACGTCAACCCTATCTATTGTGGACCGATAGCGGTCCTTACAGAACAGCAGACTGTACCGCACTCAAGCCTATGTACCGTAGCACCCTATACCAAGTTACCAGTCCTTATAAGAACTTTTGTGGACCAAGCAGGTTGTGTATTAGTGTTTAGCAGACTGTACGTCAGTCCCTATACCGCTGAAGGACTGCTGCAGTATAGGGCAGCGGTCAGCAGTGGTGCACGTCAACCCTATCTATTGTGGACCGATAGCGGTCCTTACAGAACAGCAGACTGTACCGCACTCAAGCCTATGTACCGTAGCACCCTATACCAAGTTACCAGTCCTTATAAGAACTTTTGTGGAACAAGCAGGTTGTGTGTTAGTGATTAGCAGACTGTACGTCAGTCCCTATACCAATGAAGGACTGCTGCAGTATAGGGCAGCGGTCAGCAGTAGTGCACGGCAACCCTATGTATTGTGGACCGATAGCGGTCCTTACAGAACAGCAGACTGTAACGCACTCAGGCCTATGTACCGTAGCACCCTATACCAAGTTACCAGTCCTTATAAGAACTTTTGTGGACCAAGCAGGTTGTGTGTTAGTGATTAGCAGACTGTACGTCAGTCCCTATACCAATGAAGGACTGCTGCAGTATAGGGCAGCGGTCAGCAGTAGTGCACGGCAACCCTATGTATTGTGGACCGATAGCGGTCCTTACAGAACAGCAGACTGTACTGCACTCAGGCCTATGTACCGTAGCACCCTATACCAAGTTACCAGTCCTTATAAAAACTTTTGTGGACCAAGCAGGTTGTGTGTTAGTGTTTAGCAGACTGTGCGTCAGTCCCTATACCGCTGAAGGACTGCTGCAGTATAGGGCAGCGGTCAGCAGTAGTGCACGGCAACCCTATGTATTGTGGACCGATAGCGGTCCTTACAGAACAGCAGACTGTAACGCACTCAGGCCTATGTACCGTAGCACCCTATACCAAGTTACCAGTCCTTATAAGAACTTTTGTGGACCAAGCAGGTTGTGTGTTAGTGATTAGCAGACTGTACGTCAGTCCCTATACCAATGAAGGACTGCTGCAGTATAGGGCAGCGGTCAGCAGTAGTGCACGGCAACCCTATGTATTGTGGACCGATAGCGGTCCTTACAGAACAGCAGACTGTACTGCACTCAGGCCTATGTACCGTAGCACCCTATACCAAGTTACCAGTCCTTATAAGAACTTTTGTGGACCAAGCAGGTTGTGTGTTAGTGATTAGCAGACTGTACGTCAGTCCCTATACCAATGAAGGACTGCTGCAGTATAGGGCAGCGGTCAGCAGTAGTGCACGGCAACCCTATGTATTGTGGACCGATAGCGGTCCTTACAGAACAGCAGACTGTACTGCACTCAGGCCTATGTACCGTAGCACCCTATACCAAGTTACCAGTCCTTATAAGAACTTTTGTGGACCAAGCAGGTTGTGTATTAGTGTTTAGCAGACTGTGCGTCAGTCCCTATACCGCTGAAGGACTGCTGCAGTATAGGGCAGCGGTCAGCAGTAGTGCACGGCAACCCTATGTATTGTGGACCGATAGCGGTCCTTACAGAACAGCAGACTGTACCGCACCCAAGCCTATGTACCGTAGCACCCTAGACAGACCAAGTTACCAGTCCTGATAAAGAGCTTTGTGGAACAAGTGAGTTGTGAATGATTAGCAGACTGCAGCAGAAGGGCAGCAGTCAAGTATAATATTCTTTCTATATTTGGAAGAAAGAATATTATACGTGTACAAGCCTATTACCGTACCACTGATACCAGTCCTGAAAAGAACCTTTGTGGAACTAATAGTAACAGCAAGTCTTTAAAATTATCCTCACTGCCTGACACACTGCTTCCTGCCTGTCCCTATACAAATTGGCAAAAAAGAGTAGGCTGGAACGATTAGCTGGAACAGCTCTTTTGTGGACCTGATAGTAACAGCTAATGATGATGATGATGATGATGATGAAGAAAGACTAATCTGGCTGAGCTGTCCCTAAAATAGCAGCATACAGCGCTCTGTCCCTTTATCTAAACTGACAAAAGAAACTCAGGCTGCTGACCTAACACCTATACCAGTCCTGAAAAGAACTTTTGTGTACCAAATAGCTAGCGTTTTCTCTGTCCCTACTCCACACAGGATCCTTTCCCTACAGTGACAGAAGAAAGAATGTAAAATGGCCACCGGATCGGGTGTATTTATAGGTTAGGGGGAATGTCCAAGTGTCCATGAGCTGTCATGTCTCAATTGGTTGTCCTGTAACACATGATAAACGTGTCACGAAAGGTTAAAGTTCTTGTATACATTAAACACGTAAGTCCGCCGGGGCGAACGACGGAAAAAGGCGTTCGAACCCGCGGACGGCGAAAGTCGGAAATTCGCCGCGAAACGACCGCCGGGCGAACCGTTCGGCCATCACTAATCATTAATGCATTACATACATTATCAACAAAAATAAGGTATGTGTGTAGCAGACTCACAACATAATAGTTAGCTGAAAAAGCGATTGTCACCTCATGTATCAAAGAAATTACGTTGGAACTATTGAAGAAAATGTCCAAAAAAAAACACATTGGAGAACCTAGAAGACAGTTAAAAGAAACACAAGCAGTAAATCAATGGAAATATTTTTCATTTAAAAAAAAAAATTTATTTAAAAAATGTATTTATTTAAATACATATAATGTGATGTTAAAGTATAAAACTTACCCTAATATAGTCCTTCTGCAGGACCTGAATAATGGCAGAACAGGTCTCTGGAATAATGATTCCCAGACTCTGGGAGGAGATGCCTGTGGAGAACTTGATAACCTGCAGACTTCTCCCCATTGCCAAGTACCGCAAGGTGGCAATGAGCCTCTGCTCGGGAGTGACGATTTTCCGCACGCAGGTGTCCTGCTTTGTTATATAAGGGACCAGCAAAGCCAACAGATAGTGAAAAATGGGGTCCATCATCTGGAGATAATTCCTGAAATTGTGAGGATTCTTCTCATGGATCTCCCATAACAAAGGCATATGAGAGAATTGGTCATGCTTTAGCAACCAATTCTTCGTTCATGAACTCCTCCTCACCCTGTTCATGGACTGGGAATGGGTCTAAGTAAGAACCCCAACACCAAGTCCCTGCACAGCACAAACTCTATGATGAGTACGTACCTGCAACATGGCTTAAAAATTGTTGGCTGGTCAGAATGAACTAACTGAAAATCAGAAAGGCCTGAGAAGAGGGAGCTGAAAATCAGAAACGAGGGGACAAGAACGCACGGATAATCAAATACGTAATATAAAAATATGCACTGAAAACCAGATTCTAACTGACTACATGCAGTGAAAACCAGATACGAACCCACAAGCGCAAACTGAAGAGCAGTAATGAACTAAAAAGCAAGGGGCTGAAAATCGTGAATCGTCTCTCACCAAACTTCTTCTAACACAAAATTAGTAGAAGGAGCCCAAAGAGTGGCGCACTGGCGATTGAACTTCCTCTTTATTATGCCGTCGTACATGTTGTACGTCAGCGCGTTCTTGATGATCTGAGTTTCTGACAACATTTGTGCAACTGTGTGTATGCGAGACAAGCTTGAGCGAACATCCATCGGAAAAAAAAAATCCCAGGATTTCTTGGTCGGAATGTCTTATCGTGTGTATGCGGCATTACTCTGAATGGTCTAAGGTTATCAGTGGTGTACCCCAAGGTTCAGTGCTGGGACCCTTATGTCCTGTACACATGACTGGTTTTCCCGTCCGAATAAACGCTAAAGGTTTTTCTGACGGAGTTCCGATGGAATTCCGCTTAAACTGTCTTGCTTACACACGATCACACCAAAGACCAACCGTCAAGAACACGGTGACGTACAACACGTACGACGGGACTAGAAAGAGAAAGTTCAATAGCCACTGCACCACCATTTGGGCTCCTTCTGCTAATCTCGTGTTAGTAGAAGTTTGGGTAGAGACGATTTGCCCTTTTCAGACTCTTTTTCAGATAATTATTCTGCTGTTCAGTTTGTGCTTGTGAGTTTGTATCTGGTTTTCAGTGCATGCCATCAGTTTTTATCTGTTTTTCAGTGCGTTCTTGTCCACTCGTTGCTGATTTTCAGCTCGCTCTGCACAGGCCTTGCTGTTCTTCATTGTGTTCTGTTAAGTTTGTTCTGACCAACCGACTGTTTTGAAACCATGTTGTGGATTTAATAGTATAGTGTTAATGGTGGTGGTGTCAGCACAATATGAGTTCCTCTATGTGGATGTGGGGAAGAATGGCCGAATGTTGGATGGGGGAGACTTTGCCCAGATGGAGTTTTACCAACGTCTCCAGACTGGGGGCCTGGCATTGCCACCTGATGCGGACAACGTGGAAGGACCTGCTGATGAAGCAAACACCTGATGAGACAATTCCCCCAAAGGACCAGAGCTAGAAGAGTCATTGAGAATAACTTCGGGATAATGGTCAGCCAATTCCACCTGTTTCTGACAGCAATCCATATGGCGGACTACAAAATCAACCATATCTTCCTATACTGCTGCATATTTCACTTTTTTTAAGGACATATGCCCAAATTTATATTGCCTCATTTGGGCCTGAGTCTGGACTTCATGTTAATCCCCTGACGGGCCTGGATACTGGCTGTACTGGCTTGGCACCCCAAAGCGCCTGTGAAGTTCGGCAGAAATATGAACATATTTTTATGGTTAGGGGGGCCATTACTATGCCAGACAATGTCTAAAACAAAATTTTATATAAAAAAAAACAATATCTGATAAAGTCTTGAATTTTTGGCTAACAAAGCCGTGGACCAAATGCTATAATCCTCAATACAGCATCTTCAAATGTGGAAAAAGATACTGAGCATTTCGTATAATGTATGAACATAACTATGTCATCATTTAAGAGATTCCCTTTCGAGAAATAAAGGTGATGTATCAGTCTAAATCAGTGGTTCTCAACCTCAGTGCTGAAGTGCCCCCAACAGGCCATGTTTTCAGGTTTTCCTTTGTCTTGCACAGGTGCTTTAAATCAGAGTCAATGGCTTGGTATTTTAGACAGCTATTTTATCTCAGAAAAATTCCCAAAACATGGCCTGTTGGGGGTAATTGAAGACAGAGGTTGAGAACCACTGGTCTAAATGACCTGGGTTATTTTTTGGAACAACTCCGAGCAGGCATAAACAAAATCTCTCAAAAAGCAGATGAAAAGGGGCCAGACACCCTACCTTCTACAATTTCCTTTAAAAAAAAATGTCTCTTACCACATGGGGAAAACAAATAGCTGACTTCAGATTAGAAACCACTAGACATGTGCAGAGTAAAATATTTTGTTTCGGAATTTCGTTTTCGTCTGAAAAATTTATTTATTTAGTTACTCCCGAAATTCGTTTTTATTTATTTCATTTTTCGTTCAAAAATTGCATTTGTCCGAAAATCCACATGAATTACGGTCAAATCTCTCTTTGAAGGCTTATGGTGTCTGTCGAATGTATAAAGAAGATTCGACGGAGCTAGTATATAGCATACTTCGTGTAAACTTTAGAATCCCATTAAAGTCTATGGGACTCCAACGTTCAAAATCTAAAGTGCTAATTTTAAAGTCTAATATGCAAGTTACTATCCTAAAAAGTGTTTGGGGACCTGGGTCCTGCCTCAGGGGACATGTATCAATGCAAAAAAAGTTTTAAAAACATCTGTTTTTTCGGGAGCAGTGATTTTAATAATGATTAAAGTGAAACAATAAAAGTGTAATATTCCTTTAAATTTCGTACCTGGGGGTAGTCTATAGTATGCCTGTGAAGGGGCGCATGTTTCTGGTGCTTAGAACTGTCCCTGCACAAAGTGTCATTTATGCAGGAAAAAAAGTCCTTTAAAATCACTTGCAGCTATTATGAATTGTCGGCTCCGTAATACAGAGAACACTCATTGAAAGTCATTGATAAAAAAAAAAGTGGAGAAGGGCCTCATCCCCACAACCCTGGCCGGTGGTTGTGGGGGTCTGCGGGTGGGGGGCTTATCAGAATCTGGAAGCCCCCTTTAACAAGGGGACGGGAGGGATATACATACAGATGGAAATACCCTCTTGCTGTGGGATCAAGAAAAGGAACATCTACATGCACATTGAGACTGTACAGCGATCTTTCAAAGTTATTCGCCTTTATAGGTGTTGAGCCGTTTATGGTGCCGAACTGGAGACTCCCACTCTCTCAGCTACAGAGAAAAAAAACAGAAAGTACAGGAGGGAAGGAGAGGGAGTGGGAAGGATGAGAAAGACATATTACAGCACAATAAGACTCGTGTTAGAAATTAAGCCAAATTAATTCATATCTATGAATCTGTTTTTTTTCCCCTTTGTGCGCCTACTGGGGCTTTCCCCCTTCTCTGTTTTTTTTTTTTTCCACTTCCTTTTTTTTTTACTCCGCAGCCTCATCCCATAGGCTTCCAACTTGTCTAATCGTTCCCCCCCATGATGATTTAAGAAGTATGGGAGGAGAGAGATATGCTCTCAATTCTTTTTTTTTTTTTTTTGGATTAGGATGAATGGAGATAATGAGGGACGAGGTGGGGGTGGCAGGTGGGTGGGGGGGGGCTCGGGAAGGGGGGGGACGGGGTGGGGGGGGATACAGGTGGAGAGTCTAAGATAAATACACAAATAAGATTATATAACTATAATAAAGGGAGGGGGGGGGTTCAGGTCCCTGGGGGGGATTTACATGACCTAGGTTCCTAGGAGAGGTGGCCACTCAGGAGAGTATTATATTTCACTAGGGATAAAGAGGGGGAAAACGAGATGATAGGGGTTGCAGTGGTTTTTCCTTTTTTTTTTTTTTTTTTTAAAGTGTTGGGAGGAGGGGGGGCATTTAATATAATATATAATATTTTTCTTTATGTTTTTTTTTTCCTCTTTTGGGGGAGGGAGGGAGTAATGGATGTGGAGGGTCAGTAAATGCAGTAAATGCATATGGGTATGATGGTGGCACATGGGATGGTTTAGACTTGTGAGGGATGAGAGGGCGGGATAATGAGGGACAATGAGTAGGTGGGGGAGAGTATATAGAATTAGAACACAAGAAACTGTTGGTTTCCTTTTTTTTGAGGATAATTAATAAATATGGTTAATCACTAATCACTAATCACTAATCACTAATATTATCAATTATTAATATCACCACTAATAAAATAAAGCACATAGCTAGGGACCTGGGGGAAACGGAAGGCTTACGGATTGGGACCAGACCCCCCTACCCGAACCTAAGGATGAATAAAATAACTTTATGAGATGTGGCCTCCGGCTCTGTTCCCCCCCCTTCTTCTCTCCCTCTCTCCTCCTCACCCCCCCCCCTCCCCCTCTTTTTATTTCTTTGGGATGAGGAATGTAGGGTATTGTATTGTATTGTTGCATTATTGGATTAATGTACTGTTTTTTTTGGAATAAGGTCAATACACAATATGGCTCTTGGAAGAAGGAAGAGAGAAACGGAGAGGAGACATGGAGAATGGGAAAGAGGGGGGGGATTAATATAAACTATATATACAGGGGAGGCTTAAGTCTTGGATAAATATAGAGATGGGTACATGTTGCATTTGCAAACACAGGTTCAGCTGTGGATGTGTGTGTTCATATATGTATATGCAAGGGTATAGGTGGATATATATAGAAGTATATACGTAGATGGAAAGGGACGGACATATTTAACTATGTCTCTCTTATGGTTTCTTTCTCCTTTTTTTTTTCTGATACCCCCCTTCTTTCGCAAGAGCCATGTTGGAGTAGACACAATGTGTGCAGAGAAGTAACAGGTGACAGTAGAAAACGTGATATTATAAAAGACTGGCGGAGGGCACGGGGGAGCAGCCAAGCACAACCACAAAACCCCATTAGGTAAACACCCATAATCCGGAGGGTCCGGAAATTGAGTGGTTAAAAGCAGTAGAGCTTTGAGATCCGTGGGGAGACCGTTGCTGAACGGCCAACCCAGGGATTGGTAGCGGGGGAGGGAGGGAGTAGTAGATTGGACGGGAGGGAGGGGGTTGGGAGGGGGTAGGTTTAGAGGGGGTTCTCCCCCCCTTTTTTTTTTTTTCCTCATTTGCCTCTGCCTCTCCTCCCGAGGAGATATGGAAACTTTAAAAATAATGTCCCTGAATGTAAAGGGACTGAACGTTCCGGAAAAAAGACGAATGGTATTCCATGATTTAAAGAGACTGAAGATGGATGTAGCGTTTATCCAAGAAAGACATTTCAGAGAAAATAATCTCTCTCTGCTGAGGTCTACGGGGTATCCAACGGTTTACCATGCATTTAATCCGATTTCCAAAACTAAGGGAGTCACCATCATGATATCAAAAACAGTAGCATGGAATCATAGGGATTCCATGATAGATGCAAAGGGAAGGTATCTGTTTGTAAAGGGGACTATAGGAGGGGTAGGAGTTACATTAGCAACATATTATGCCCCCAATATACAACAAGACTTTTTTGTTAAAGAGATACTTGATAAACTTATGGAATTCGAAGAAGGACAGTTGATTATGGGGGGAGACCTTAATATCCCATTAATCCCCAGTGAAGACACCTCATCGGTGACATCGTCAGTGACACCTAAAATAAGAAAGAGGATAGCCCAGGCAATAACAGAAACAAAACTGGTAGATATATGGCAATTATTACACCCCAAGGAAAGAGATTACTCTTTTTTCTCTAATCCGCATAGAGTGTACTCACGGATAGATATATTTTTTATTCTGCATAAACAATTATCCTCAGTTAAGGAAGCAACTATTGGTCTAATTACCTGGTCAGATCATGCCCCAATTTTTCTAAAATATAACTTAACGGAGAAAAAACACCTAACCCCTAGGATGTGGAAACTTAATGAGAGCCTCCTTCAGGATCCTTTAGTCCTGGAGGACGTCAGAAAGGAGAAAAAATTCTTCTTTCAGGAGAATAAAGGCCCAGAAAGTTCCTCGGGAACAATCTGGGAAACGCACAAGGCAGTAATCAGAGGAGTACTGATTAAGCATGGAGCAAGGATTAAGAAGGAAAGAGAAACTAAGTTAACAGAACTATTAGTAAAAACGCAACATCTAGAAGCCCAACATAAACATGCCCAGAACTTAGAAGTTGAACAAGAATTAATAAGTACACGTAGGCAAGTTACAGATCTGCTACAGTACAGAGCTAAAATGGCAATTCAGATAGGACGTAAGTGTAGCTATGAATCCGGCAATAAATGCGGAAAACAACTAGCGAGAGCATTACGGGAAATACAATCCAAGACATACATACCTATAATAAGAAAAAAAGGTGGGGAGGAAGAACGGGTGCCAGAACAGATTGCTGGTGTGTTTGGCGATTTCTACTCCTCATTGTATAATCTGAACTTGAGGGCATTAGATCAAGCTAAGATAAATGATTACATAAGCTCAAGTGAAATGCCGACTCTGACAAGTACTGCACGGGAGGAGATGGAATCCCCAATCACACTAGAAGAGGTACAAAACACGATAAAACAGATAAAAAGTGGGAAAGCACCTGGCCCAGACGGACTCTCAGCCCAATATTATAAGACGCTTATGCCGGAATTATGCCCATATATGGTTAAACTGTTCAATGAAATAGTAGACATATCGACTTTCCACTCAGACACACTTAAAGCTACAATTACAGTGATACAGAAAGAAGGTAAAGACCCGAAACAATGTGGAAGCTATAGGCCAATATCTTTACTGAACGCGGATCTGAAAATATTCAGCAAATTACTAGCCTTGAGGATACAACAGTATTTGCCCTCTCTGATTCATCAAGACCAAGTGGGATTTGTTCCTACAAGAGAATCAAGGGACAATACTATTAAGGCCTTAAATCTAATACATACAGTCAACTCCACCGAGACCCCCTGTATATTTTTGGGAACAGATGCAGAAAAGGCTTTTGATCGGGTGGGGTGGGGGTTCATGTACTCCGACATATAAAGCTAGGGGGGAAAATGATAGGCTGGATAACAAGCTTGTATGGAAAACCTACAGCTCAGGTAAGAGTAAATGGAGTGGTATCTTCATCTTTCCCAATAACAAATGGGACCAGACAGGGATGTCCATTGTCCCCTTTGTTATTTGCGTTGACCCTTGTCAACAGGGATATCCAAGGAATAACCATAGGAGAAACTCATAATAAAGTGGCAGCATATGCAGATGATATGCTTTTCACAGTGACGAACCCGACAATTTCGCTCCCAAATCTATGTAAGGAAATTGAGACATACAGTACACTATCCCACTTTAAAATAAACTGCTCCAAGTCAGAAGCCTTAATGATAGCAGTTCCAGAGAAAATGACGAGACTAATAAAATTAAATTACAAATTTAATTGGATGGACTATGGCCTGAAATACTTGGGAATAGCAACAGACTTCAATAAGATATATGAATTAAATTTCGCACCAGTATTGAAGATGGTACGAGGATGCCTGGAGAGATGGCACAGGGGAATACATTCCTGGTTTGGTAGAAATAATATAATCAAGATGAATATCTTGCCAAAACTCCTGTACCTCCTCCAGGCAATCCCAATGTTAATACCTGTCAGGGTCGTTACCTGGATGGTCGCGGTGCTGCCCGTGTTGGTGCGCGCCGATGTCCTGCGGTGCGTGCTGGGGTGCGTGTTCCTGTGCGTGCGGTGTTGCGCGCTCCTGTGGGCGCTGGTGCGCGTCAGTGTGTGCCCTCGCGTGCCCCTGCTGGCGCTGGTGCGCGTCAGCGCGCTGTGGTGGGCACTTCGGGTACCGCTGGTGTGTCTGCCGGCGTTCGGGGGCGCGCGCGCGCGTGCGGGCGCGCGCGCGCCTATGCGCGCGCCCACGGGTGCGCGCGCGCCCGTGCGCGCGCGCCCGTGCGCGGTGCTTGGCGCCAAACGGCCTATTTAGGTCTGCCACTGACATCTCCCAGGTGCTGCCTGATCAACAGCTTCTCGGTTCCTGTCCCGTTGTTCGTATCCTGTGTTCCTGTTTGCTTATCTCCTGACGACCCGGCTTTCCCTTGACACCGCTGACCTCTGCCTGCATCTGACCTCGGCCTGTTTGACCTCTCTTTTGCCTGCTCCTTCTGTGCCTCTGCTGCCCGCCTGTTGCCGTACCCTGCCTGCACCCGGACTTGCCTGCTCTGCTCCTGTTCTGTACCCAGTTGCCTGTGTCCTATCTACACACCTGCTGCCAGAAGCTTCCTGCAAGTTCCTGCTCCTGGAGCCATATCACAGGCTCTCTTACCACTCCGCACTCTCAGCCACCTGTCTGCTCTATCAGGGGTTGTAAGTCGGACACGTACGGGAGACCACCCTCTGCCCAAGTGGACTCATCGGTTCTGTAAGTGCCAGCCTGACAGTATCAGGCAGCCATGACTGAGTCCGGGCAGGGGGCCTCCCCTATGGATGAGTTATGCAGACATTTGGCCGGTCTGACCCAAGCCGTGAAGAGTCTCCAGGATGGCTACTCAAGATTGGAGGAGCAAGTCCAAGCCTTGTCCTCCTCATCTAACCCTCAAGGAACCTCCCCCACCGGTCTTTCATCTGCACCCTCCGTAGTGATGCTTCCTCCAGAGCCAAGGGTACCTACACCCGAGAGGTTTTCCGGCGATAGCACCAAGTATCGTGCGTTTCGCAACTCCTGCGAATTGTACTTCGCACTGCAGCCCCGGACATTCTCTCTAGAGGCAACCAAGGTGGGCTTTGTGATATCCCTGTTGTCCGGCGAGCCTCAAACCTGGGCCCATCGTTTATTGGAGCAGAAATCTGGAACCCTGGATAGCCTTGACAACTTCTTCTTGGCCATGTCTCAGCTCTATGAGGACCCTCAGTTGACTGCGACTGCAGAAGCCGCACTACACTCTCTCCAACAAGGTCGCAGAGCGGCCGAGGACTATGCAGTGGAGTTTCGCCGTTGGAGCTCCGACACGGATTGGAATGACGCCGCCTTGCGTCACCAATTCCGGATGGGACTTTCTGACCCCCTTAAGGATGAGTTGGCACGGGTAGGAATACCACAAACCCTGGACGAGTTAGTCAACCTCTCCATTCAGATTGACCGCCGGTTAAGGGAACGCCGGTCGGAGAGGTCCTCCAGCCACTTCCGTCCCACCTGGGTGCTCCCCAAGGTTCCCAGTTCTGCTGGTCAGTTCTCTTCTACCTCTTCTGCTCCCGCTCAGGAAGCTCCGGAACCAATGCAGCTCGGGTTACTCCGGCCCTCGTTGACCCCTGAAGAAAAGCACCGCAGACGTACCCTTAACTTATGTCTCTACTGTGGTGAACCTGGGCACTATGTCAGGGCTTGCCCCAACAAGACACGTAAGTGTGTTTCCTCTTCCTTCACGTGTGCCTCTGTTCTACGAAAACCCAGTTCTCACCTTGCCCTTCTCCTCACTTTGCAGCTTCCAGGAGGGAGTTTTCCAGTGTCAGCCATCATTGACTCCGGAGCATGCAGCTGCTTTATCGATCTGACTTTCGCTGCCAACCATCACATCTCGCTCATACCCAAGGCCCAGGGGCTTGCTGTACATCTAGCCGATGGCTCCGCCCTTAGTTCCGGTCCTGTCACTCAAGAGACTGTTCCTCTGCTGGCTACTATGGGCACCTGTCACCAGGAGCACCTGCGTCTGGATGCCATCTCCTCCCCCTTGTTTCCAATTATCCTGGGGATACCCTGGTTGCAGGCCCACAATCCAAGCATTAACTGGGCCACAGGAGAAATCAAGTTTCTCTCCGATTACTGTCAACAACACTGCTTGGCCCGACCGACATGCAACTCCTCTTCACTTCTCTGTTTGGATGTCGATCCAAAATTGCTTCAGACCGTTCCGGAACCCTACAAGGACTTTGTGGATGTTTTCAGCAAGAAAGGCGCAGATATTCTTCCCCCCCACAGGCCTTATGACTGCCCTATTGAACTGTTACCAGGTACCGAAGTCCCCTTTGGGAGAATTTTTCCATTAACGGAACAGGAGTTAGGCACGCTGAAGGAGTATATTGACGAAAACCTAAAGAAAGGGTTTATCCGTCCTTCTACTTCCCCTGCCGGTGCTGGCATTTTTTTCGTCGAAAAAAAGGACCATTCCTTACGTCCCTGCATTGACTATCGGGAATTGAATAAGATAACTGTCAAAAATCGTTACCCTTTACCCCTAGTACCCGAGTTGTTCCAGAGGCTGGGGTCTGCAGTCATCTTTTCGAAATTGGATCTTCGCGGAGCTTACAATTTAATCCATATCCGAGAGGGAGACGAGTGGAAGACAGCGTTTCGTACTCGTTTTGGGCACTACGAGTACCTTGTCATGCCCTTCGGGCTGTGTAATGCACCCGCAACCTTTCAACATTTTGTCAACGATATCTTCCGCGACTACCTGGACCTATACGTAATTGCATACCTGGACGATATCCTAATCTTTTCCTCATCCTTGGAAGACCATCGTAGACATGTCCGTAGTGTGCTAGCTCGTCTCAGGGTACACGGGCTCTACGCGAAACTCGAAAAATGCGAGTTTGAACGCCAGTCCATCCAATTCCTGGGCCTGGTTATATCTGTGGAGGGCATCAAGATGGACCCCCAAAAAGTATCTGCCATCCTGGACTGGCCTGCACCTGTGGACAGGAAGGGCGTACAACGTTTCGTCGGTTTTTCCAACTTTTACCGGAAATTTATCAGGGGCTTCTCTGCGATTATTGCTCCCATCACCGAACTGACCAGGCAGGGTACCCGATTCTCTTGGACCCCTGAGGCACAGCTGGCCTTCGAAAAACTTAAGATGCTGTTCACCTCTGCATCTATTCTAAAACATCCGGACCCAGCCTTACCCTTCGTTCTTGAAGTGGATGCTTCGGAAATCGCTGTGGGGGCGGTGTTATCTCAACGGCAGGGTGCCAAGGCCCTTCTTTTCCCGGTGGCGTTCTTTTCTCGCAAACTGTCATCATCCGAAAGGAACTATGATGTTGGGGACCGAGAACTTCTGGCCATTAAGGCGGCTCTGGAGGAGTGGCGTTACCTATTGGAAGGTGCTGCACATCCCATCCTGGTTTACACCGACCACAAAAACCTGGAATATTTGAGAACTGCCAAAAGACTTAGACCACGGCAAGCCAGATGGGCTCTTTTTTTTTTCCCGGTTTCAATTTCATATCACCTATAGACCTGGTTCTAAGAATGTCAAGCCGGACGCCCTGTCGCGTATGTTTTCTATCCCTGAAGAGACTCGGCCTCCTCATACTATTCTCCCTTCTGGGAACTTCTTGCTCCTCCAAGGGGACCTTATCTCCCGGATCAGACAGGCTTCTGTTGGAATGCCCCCGAGCCCCGAGGTCAGCTGTAGTGAGGGGTTGTTCTGGCATAAAGGCAAGATTGTAGTCCCTGAAGCCTTGAAGTTAAACGTGTTGGAACTCTGCCACGATCATAAGATGGCCGGACACTTTGGTACCCGGAAGACCGCCGAACTGATTCAGCGCACCTTTTGGTGGCCTCAACTTCTTAAGGACTGCAAGGACTATGTGGACTCGTGCAGCACTTGCTCCCGAAATAAAAACAGCCGGACGCGGGCTTGGGGCCTACTGAAACCTTTACCTGTCCCTGAGAGACCGTGGAAAATGATTTCGATGGACTTTATCGTGGAACTCCCCCTTTCCGAGGGGTTCTCCACTATCTTTGTTGTCGTAGATAGGCTGTCCAAGATGGCCCACTTCCTCCCGATGAGGGGCACTCCCTCGGCTATGGAGACGGCCAAGATCTTTGTCAAAGAAGTTGTAAGGCTGCATGGGATCCCGGCAAGTATTGTTTCTGACCGAGGCGCCCAATTCACCTCGAGGTTTTGGAAAGCGCTCTGCGGGTCTCTTGAAATTGAACTGGCCTTTTCCTCCGCTTATCACCCCCAGACAAACGGACAAACGGAGAGAACCAATCAGTCCCTGGAGCAGTACATCCGCTGTTTTTCTTCCTTCTCGCAGGATGACTGGGTCTCGCTACTACCCATGGCGGAGTTTGCTTATAACAACTCCTTGCACTCCGCCATCAACCAGACACCGTTCTTTGCCAATTACGGCTTCCACCCAG